>NW_005842457.1:1096056-1124230 GCF_000455745.1 Alligator sinensis | reverse complement strand
GGGGTCCAATGTTAACCCTGCTTTTTTTCCCCAACTCCCTACATATCTTATAAAGGACTTTTTGTTATCTCTGATATGTGAAGCCAGATGGAGCTCGGTTGCAGCCTTGGCTTTCCTGATCCACTCCCTGCAGGTATGGACCAGTGATGAGAGATCCTCCTTGGTGGTAATTCCAGCCTTCCATCCTTTATAAGTCTCTCTTTTGAGGCATAGGAGGTGTCACAACCCAATTATAATAGTGCCCATGTCACAAGCAAGTGAAACCATTCAAAGCAGTTTTATTTTTCACTAGGTTAACCAAGGGTTAACAAGATGATAATAACAGCCTTCTTTGCTCTGCGTGTCAGCGAAAAGAGATTTATAACTGCGACACTAACTAGAAATGAAACTTTAACCTGTGCTTTACATAAATCATTATAATTGGTCAAAGAAAACGGAGTAGCCCTGTGAGAGAGAACCCTAGCGAAAACCGCTATATAACTGGCGATTCTAATTAAATTTATGACGTGGCAAAAAGCAATTGGCTATTATACAAATAAAACCTACATACACTTCCGCAAAGAAGATGAAGAAGAAGGGGGACCTCCGTACGCACCTTGCAGACCTCTGAACATACGTGTCAGAGTAACTGGCAATTTGATCACTTGTCAGTGCCCCCCCCGTCTCGACCCAATCTCAGACGTAAATCAACGACTGCCGGCCCAACCATTTCTGCCCGACCATTTCCAAACACTTATGCAGACCGACCTACGAACTCTTAAGCTGTAACTAACCAAGTACCTCTGACCTCCGTTGTTCACCACCTTGACAGCGTGAGTAAATAATCTTGCTTTGCAACCGATAAGCATCTGCCTAATTAATTCCACTCCAAGAGTCACAAGTAACCGCCTGACGGCCTTCTAAGGCTCCCGGACTCCTTGCTGCAGTGCACGGCAGCGACAGGAGGTCCTCAAGTTCCTTGCTGAGCCAAGGGGGCTGCTGTGCCCTTTTGCTACCCTTCCTATGAGATGGGATGGCCATCCCTTGTGCTATCAGGATCACTCCCTTGAGGAGCAACCACCTCATGGTTGCAGGCATGAAAGTGATTAAAACTTGGGAAGACATGAACATAATATGGTAGAATTAATGATTCTCAGGACATAAAGGGCATCAAGCTGTTCCAATGCTGAGGGGAAACCAGCACGGGTTCGTAGCAGGCAGATCGTGTCTGACTAATCTAGTCTCTTTTTATGACCAGGTTACGAAACGCCTGGACACAGGAGGAGGGGTGGATGTTGTATACTCATACTTCAGGAAGGCCTTCGATACGGTATCCCACCTTATACTGGTGAACAAGTTAAGAGGCTGTGACTTGGATGACTACACAGTCTGGTGGGTGGTGAGTTGGCTAGAGGGTCGCACCCAGAGAGTCGTGGTGGATGGGTCGGGTCGGAGGGCAGGGAACAGCTGCAAGCAGATCTGGACAGGTTGGACAAGTGGGCAGAAAACAACAGAATGTAGTTCAACAAGGAGAAATGCAGTGCTGCACCTAGGGAGGAAAAATGTCCAGCACACCTACTGCCTAGGGAATGACCTGCTTGGTGGCACGGAAGTGGAAAGGGATCTTGGAGTCCTAGTGGACTCCAAGATGAACATGAGTCGGCAGTGTGACAAAACCATCAGAAAAGCCAATGGCACTTTATCATGCATTAGCAGATGCATGACGAATAGATCCAAAGAGGTGATACTTCCCCTCTATCGGGCGCTGGTCAGACCGCAGTTGGAGTACTGCGTGCAATTCTGGGCACCGCACTTCAAGAGGGATGCGGATAACCTGGAGAGGGTCCAGAGAAGGGCCACTCGTATGGTTAAGGGCTTGCAGACCAAGCCCTACGAGGAGAGACTAGAGAACCTGGACCTTTTCAGCCTCCGCAAGAGAAGGTTGAGAGGCGACCTTGTGGCTGCCTATAAGTTCATCACTGGGGCACAGAAGGGAATTGGTGAGGTTTTATTCACCAAGGCGCCCCCAGGGGTTACAAGAAATAATGGCCACAAGCTAGCAGAGAGCAGATTTAGACTGGACATTAGGAAGAGCTTCTTCACAGTTCGAGTGGCCAAGTTCTGGAACGGGCTCCCAAGGGAGGTGGTGCTCTCCCCTACCCTGGGGGTCTTCAAGAGGAGGTTGGATATGCATCTAGCTGGGGTCATCTGGACCCAGCACTCTTTTCTGCCTATGCAGGGGGTCGGACTCGATGATCTATTGAGGTCCCTTCCGACCCTAACATCTATGAATCTATGAATGCAAAACAAAAATAAAAACAGCAAGAGACTGATGTGGCTGCAGAAGGAGCTTTTATGAGTAAGTGAAAAATTAAGAGGTACATGCAAGCAATAGGACAGATACACAAAAGGAACAGGATACACAGACAGGGACAAAAATCAGAAAAGAAAAAAGGCAAAAACAAGTTACAATTGGCAAGACATGTTAAACAATGAAAATGGGTTCTGCAAAAGTCATATGAAAAGAAAGATCAGGAAAAGTGCTAAGCAACAGATTTGGTGAGCCATCAACAGAGGTCATAAAGACACAGAAAATGTCTTCTTTTATTTAAAAAAATAAAATCAAACCTGCGGTCAAGCACTTAACAACACTAATTTAAGGGATGTAAAGGAAAGGATGTGGATCATAACTACAGAATAGGTCAGAGAGCTTTTGACGAATTTGAGTAAGTCAGCAAGGCCTGATGGACTCCACACCCTGGGTGCTGAAGGGATGAGATGAAGACATCTCAGAGCCACTGAAATATTTGCAAACTCTTGGATGTTAAATGAGGTCCCATGGGACTGCAAAAGGACTAATGTAACACCTGTCTTTAGGAAAGGGAAAAAAAGGAGGTCCAGGTCCCAGGAACTGCAGACTGGTCAGTCTAATTGGAATACTGGGAAGTTACCAGAACAAATCCTAAAGCATTCAAGCTATAAATATGTGGAGGATGCAGTGCTGGCCATTAGAAGACAACCATGGATTTGTAAAAACAGTCACAACTCACAAACTTTGTTTCCTCCTTTAACAGTGTACTGGTTTGGTACATGAAAGTAACATGGTGGACATAACAGTATATTTACTTAAGTCCAAGATGAGGTGTCGTCCCTCCCCCAGTCTGTATAGGGGAAAAAAAAGCCTTATACTTGGATTGTAATATAAGGGGCAGGGTGGGAAAGTGGTCGCTGTAGCCCTAGGTCTAGCCCTGGTCTGGTCTTGGAGTCAGAGCTGCTGCTTTCCTCATGTGACCCCTTTGCCCTGCTCCTGTCACTTACCCTCACTTGCAGCTCTGGCTTCAGCCCCACTCCAGCCTGGGCCACAGAGTACATGGTGGCTCCAGCCCCTGTCCAAGCAGGCTGCAGCGGGGGCAGCCGCTCCAACACCAGCCCCAACCTAGACATCATCCCAAAGCCTAGGTTAGAGCTGCAGCTGCTACCACTGTAGTCACTGTTGCCTGGTCAAGCAGGGGTCAGAGCCACCATGTGCTCCCTGCTCTGGGCTGGAGCAGGGTCAGGTAGCAAGGGCAGGGTAGTTCAGACACCATGGGGAGAAGGGGAGCCACCCACCAGAGGAGGCAGTGGCAGGGTAGAAAGAGTCAAAGGCAGCAGGGGGACAATGGGTGGGGGATGACAAGCACAAGGGGGCAAGGGTTAGGCCACTTGACTCCCCCTGCTGCTTGCTTCCTTTCCTCTGCAGCAGTGGGACAGATGAATTTAAAGCTGACCCTCCAATTATTAGATTCTATACATTGAAATTATAGCAAATCTATACATGCTCTACATATAGAATCTAATTACGCAGGGGGAGGGCAGGGAGTGTCTTAAATTCAAACTTATCTTGGACTAGAGTAAATATGGTAGTTTTGTACTTCAAAAAGGTTTTTGACCTTGGAGGCTTGACCAAAAAGGCTTGTAAGCAAGAGAGAAATGTAGGCTAGATAGGGATGCTGTTAGATGAATATATAATTAGTTAAATAACTACAACTGAAGACTAATTACTAATGGATCAATGTCAGACTTGCAGGTGGTGTCCACCTCTCACAGTAGTCTGTTCCAAGTCCAGTATTGTTTAAACTGTTTAAACCTTATTAGTTACTTGAAGGAAAGAATAAAGAGCAGGCTGATCAAGTCTGCAAATGATACAAAACTAGGACAGAATGCTGACACTTTGAAGGATAGGGATAAAAGTCAAAGGGATCTTGACAAATTGGAGAACTATGCTATGGACAAGAAAATCAAACTTGACAAAGGCAAGATGTTAAACATAGCAAAGAAAAAATATATATAAATAGAGAAAAGAACAACAGGGTAGGCAGTAGCATTGCCAAGAAGGATAAGAGGTTACACTGGATCACAAATTTAGCGAGAGTCAGCAATGTGGATGTTGTCACAAGAAAAGCCAATGCTATTTTGGGTTGCGTTAAGAAAAGCATTCTACATAAGTCACAGGAGAGGACAACTCTGCTCTGCTCAACACTGGTTAGGTCTCAGCTGGAATAATGTGTCCATTTCTGGCTTCTTACATTAAGAAGGATGCAGAGAAACTGGAGAGGATCCAATGACAAAAATTAAAAAAGAAGTTGGAAAGCAAGCCATAAGAGGAAAGGTTGGGATAATCTGGTATGGTTAGTTTGAAGGTTGAGGGGGGAAAGGGGTGGGGAAGAGGAAGGGGAAGGTATCAGTTTTCAAGTACTTGAAAGGCTGCTAGAAAGATAAGGGAGGAAAAAATCATATATTCTTTCTTGGAGCAAGACAATTAGCTGAGATTTAGTTTAGATCTTGGGAAAAAAAACTTCCTAACTTTAAGGACAGGATAACAGAACAAGCTATCTAGGAAAACTATGGAACTTTCACCAGAAACTTTGAAGAAGAGGCTAGATATGCATCTGTCTAGAAAGTGAATCTTGAATCAGTTCAAGGGTGTTGAATTATCTCCCTTCCAAGCTTAGATTCTATTCCAGGACAAAATGGAAGATGAGTAAAATCAAAACAAGTAGAAAACAAGAAAACAGATTAACTGACAAACTAAATTTAAAAATCCAGGATGGCCCAGGGATTATCTACACAGGGAGAAAAAGAGTACAACAGGAGGGCAAAGAGGTGGAAACCCTCAGGAAAACTTCCAACCCATCTACTTAAGACAAGTGAAAAGAAACCCTTAAGAAACCCACATGGGATAGGAAGGGATATCAGATTTTGTACCTGAGTATTGTATTTTTATTACACAGCCAAGAAAGGCAGTCCCACACACAACAGTATTTTGAGAAGTATCTACTGAACAGGGCCTGGAGACTATAGATGCTTCTGGTAAGGGAGGAAACGCCCACTATTTGGGGATATTTTTAGAAGGTCTGCAGAGCATATCCAAAGCCTCTGAAACCAGTCTGGGGGCCAGTTGCTGAAACCTGTTCAATTTAGTTTTACCCTCAGAAGGAAAGGGAGAAGGAAGACAGATTATAGAGTCAACATCCAAGAGACTGGCAAAGCACTCTGATTTACTATCCAGATATCTAGGTACCTGCTGGAAAAATGTGCCCATTGTCTTGTTAATGCCTTGTGATAAATACAGCTAATCTTTCAAAAGTCTGGTCAAGTAACCTTTTTTGGTCATCAATACCTTATTTTGTTAAGAAAACTAGTTTAAACTATCCCAAAAACTCATAATAACATAATGGCATATCTAGAGCACTAAATCGTTTTAAATATAGGTAAAGTCTCTTAGGGCAAGATAGCCAATAAAGAGCTACCCATTTATTTGTGCTGATGGAACAAGGGACTGTAAATGCACACTTTTTTCATTTTATAAAAAACAAAAAAGAAAGATAAAATGACAAAAACTGTATGTGTATGATTCCAACGTATTAACACTGAAGAGGAAAAACAAGTGTGTACACATACTAAAACAACAAGGAAGTTTCTAATAAAAAAGAAGAACCATTGCTGCATTCTGTTTCCACTCATAACTATCACTGAGCTATTTATTTTAAATGTTTCATGAAACATTTAATTATTTTATTGCTAGCAAGAGGTACCGAGTTAATAACCCAAAAAGGTAATCTTCTACTTACACACAGAACAGATACAGCATGCTAGTTATAGTAATGCCAGCTTCCTTCATACTAATCTACAAATGATTCTAAACACTAAGAGAGAAGAATTTCTAGAGTTGGGAGACCACATGGCCATAGCCCATTCAATAACCAACTTCCCTGCTGGGACAATAAACAAGCCTGCTAATTACTGCCAACTATCATGCTGCTTTCTCTACAGGAAAGCGAACTTAAAATCAACAAGCTTATTGCACATAGACCACCAAAACAATAAGATAAAGCAAGAAAATCTTATCTGGTTTGATTTGAGAAACAACCTGATGTTGAAAGCCTTTCACAGCATCTGATGAAGTGAACTCCAGTTCACAAAAGCTTCTGCTCTATATATATAGACCAAGACATAAGGTGAGTCTCTCTACTCTGCTTTCTACCTGCTTTCAGACTAATGCAGCTAAATACCTCTCTCTAGTGAAAGGTTTACCATCCCCTTTTATCATCATCAAAAAAAAGCCTATTACAACATTTTCAATAAATTAGCAACAGCCTAGTGATTACCAATATATGTTCATCTATTTTCAATGACAAAGAAATAGCTATAAAAATTAGGGAAAAAAAAAAATCAGAATTTAAAGTTTAACCAACCAGTACACACCAAAGTTGCATGTATTGTTTTGGACAAATCATTGTTCACAGAAATACAGACAGAGTGCAGTTGGCACCTCTATTATAAACCCAGATTTTCAAGTTTAGATATCTTGGCTCTTTAAAACTTCCGTGGGTGAAGCTTGGCATACGATTGCTGTCTAGATGTAAATTGCAAATGTTTTTAATAGAAAAGCTTTTCATATTTGAAAAAAAAAAATCATTAATTTCCCTTCCTCTCCCTCTGAAAAATCACAATTTGGAAGATTTTTTAAAATTAGGAAAAGTTTTATTTTTAAAGTGTTCAATCCCAAAGACATTCAAGTACAGTACAAAACCTACAGCTGCCTTAATAAAAGGTAAAGCAGCCAACCCAGCATAAAAACTCCTAAAAATGTATTAGTGCAATGACAACATACAAATCCAATAAAACTCCAAATGAAAGTGAAAGCCAAGCTCTATAGTTAGATCAGTGGGAGCCAACCTTTTTGGCAGGCATGCCACAAATTAGCCCAACACCTTCCATGGGTGCCACTCCAATCCCCTTCCCTGCCCGACTGGCTGCTCTGCTTTCTACTCCCAACCCTCTGTGCTTCCTATCTAATCTGCTACTTTGCTTTCTGTCTCCTGCCTGTGCTCCGTGTCCTATGTACTACGGCTACTCCTCGCTTAACGTTGATGTTATGTTCTTGAAAAATGCGACAAAGCGAAACAATGTTAAGCGAATCCAATTACATCACAGTAGTTACTTACTAGCAGGTGGCGGCCAAACAACGTTATAACCGAACACTGCATGACTTTAAACGAGTATGTTCTCTAAAAGATCAGTGACGTAATAACAAAACAACATTAACCAGGATGATATTAAGTGAGAAGTACCTGTACTATGGTGCATGTCTCCTCCCCACTCTGCCACATGCTACACACACACAGGTTGCTCATGCCAGTTGTGGCACACGTGCTAGTTTAAGTATATATTTCTTCTCTTGTTTGCTTTATGTTCTGGTAATTGTCATGTTCACAGTACCTATACATATCCACTGGTGTCTATTTCTATGAAGCAATGAAGAAAATTCTAATAGACTTGTGTGATAATATTTCACCAGTATTACCCAAATGTATTTAACTCAGCTGTCTGATAACTCTGCTTTACACTGAGATGGTCACTTTTAGCCAGCGGGAATTTAAGGATATATTTCATATATTAACTTCCAACAGAATAGGTTATGGTGAAGCTGCTTAGAAATTATTTTTCTAAGCAAATTTAAAGGTCCTGACATCCCCCAATGTTGGTTTCACAAACCAGAGACACCAAGTTTGTACAGGTGTGCAAGTTTAAAAGGAATAAAATAGAGCTAGGGTAGCAAGAACAAGGGTCTAAACCTTCTCTCTCAAGGAATTATTCAATCCTTCAAATCCCTTCTGAGTCTGGCTCTTCTAAAAATGTTGTGCTGAGGGAGCAGTGCCTTTTGGAAATTTGAGAAAGTTCCATTAATTTCTTAGAAAACGAACACTTTGACTTATACCTGCATTTTACATGCAGTTGATTCATCCATCCAAAGGAGAGTATTTTATATGACAGGGTGACTCCATATGGAAAATGATCCTAAATGGGAAAGGTAGGTAACAGGATCTGGCAGTGTCTCTGAACATCTTGCACATTTAAACAGGACTCCAATCACTGAACCATTCTGAAATATTTTACAAAAGCTTCATGTTTTGTTTTGAGAAATTATTTAAACAGACTTGGCTAACCTGCAGCTCAATCTGTAAATATTTAAGGGGGAAAACCTCAAGAAGATTGTAGCTTGTTAAAATACATGCTTGAATTTCCAAGCAAGATTAAACTTAAAAATAAATACAGAAAAAGTAAGAAAGTGTGGAAACATGCAGTACAATCACCCAAACAACTACAAGTCTGCCCACACATCATCAAGCATAGGATATTAAAAAAAAAAAGAAACGCTTTTCTCAAGACAACAATAATTAGAAAACTAAGAAGTGCTCTAACTATGCTATGTGACACTCTTTGATAAACTTATTGTAGACTCACTATATAGCATCAGTTTTCAAATAAAAGTGCATCCTTTTTAAAATACCTAAAAAATTCACTCCTGATATTTTTACGACTATGTGCCACCCTGGGAAAATTGATAGCTTTCTTTTCCTTTAGAAAAGTGGTCAAACTTAGAACACCTGTGCCAAAGCATACAGTTTGCAAATATAAAACCATTCTGAAACTTCAAAAAAAAGTACCTAGCAACTGTATTTGAAAATGTTAACGGTTTAGGCAAAAACTAGGGTACTTACATGATAGGTTGTGTAGTTCATCACAAGAATTACACATATGAAAATACAAACATCCTAAACCAAAGCCAGAATTCTTCAACTTCACAAGTTAGACAAGTCAAGTGGAAAGCTGGATTAACAGTATTAATACATTTGCTTAAGAATGCTTCATAAAAAGGTCTAGCTTGCATGCTAAAACTAAAGTCATGATCATATTTTTAGTTTTAGGCTGAAAAAAGATAAGATTGATTTTAAGACCATCTAATACAAACTTAGCACCTTTTAATGGTTTTATCTGCATAGAATTTTCATAGCAAAATGGATGGATAGAATAAATAAGGAAGAGGTCCTAGAATTGGCACTACCCTCTCACGATATTAGTACAGGAGAAGCTACAGACAGCTGGGACATCTTTTCAGAATGCTTTAAAATAAACAATCAACTCATTGTCAATCCTAGGTCAAGATACAGGGAACTGTATCTACAAACACATCCCAAGCACAACAACACTAAAGCAGCATTAATATAAAAGATGTGCAAAAAATGAGCCCAGGATAGGTGCCATTTGAGCACAAACCAACTACAGGAGCTTCCTCAGCCTGACAAAGGATATTTGTACCTGATAGCTTGCAAAGAAGAATTTTTCCAACTATTTGAGTTGGTCTAAGAAAAGATCATTAGATTTACCCAAGGAACCCTATTTGTCATAAGTAGAAGGAATCATTTATCTGGTCTTTCAAATATAGCCACTTCAAAGAGGGAAGAGCAAACAAAAATAAATGAAGGTTTTGTAAAGAATCATACCTGCTACTATGGTAGGGACTGCGAGATCATTAAGGCCTATGAAGACCAGCTAAAAACCCTAAGAAGTCAATGTTCTGTGAAACATCTTCATGAAGGAAACACCGTTACCGCATTTCAGTAGAATAAATGGATGATTTGACTCTACAGTGATTCAAATCTCTACTGTATATTGGCAATTGGGATATTCTTCCCAAACTCAAAAAGGTAGCTTAGTTTTACTACTGCTGCCTACATTCTGCCAAGCGGAATATACTTCAAAACACTGGAAAACCAGGGTTAACATTTTGCATATGCACTTCAATTATTAACTGGCTCACACTAACAATCAAGTAGGCTAATATAACAAACAATTCTTGTTACTCAAACTGGCGTCATTGTAATGAGCTCCAAATTAATCTCATCCGTACACAAGAATCACTAATCTTATTTTGTGCCAATTGAATTTTTAATCAGAATAGAGTGAATCATACGTTGTTTTTTTAATACATTTCTAATACTTGCCAACCAAAATGAATAAACACTGCAAAGGGGGAGAACTTTTCTATTTACACCCTGGGAATCTGATTTTTATTATATACACACACAAAAAGTAAGAAATGTATATCTGTAGTTTACCACAGTATTAAAAAAAATGAAAATAAAAGCATACACATTTATTTCTAAAACACTTTGATCTTCCCTAGTGCCTTCCACTCCATAATTTTAAAGCATTTTGCCAAGCCTTCATTTGTAGCAACCAAGCAACATAAAATAAAAAGTTGATACCGTCTCGGACATCTCTCAGACATACACATAAAAAAACTCTGGCATGGGAAGCCCACTTTGTCCAGGTGTAGTAGTTGATTTTACAAAATACACAATGATGTGTATTATCTTTTAATGCAGAACTGAGTCACAACTGCAGAATGTCAAACTGCAGTAACTTCAGTTTTTGTAAATGAAAGATACAGTAGCACATCTAAGTCATTAAGAGCTCAAATCATGCAAAATGCTAAAGCATTCTGACCCCCAATTGGCCAGAACAGTTAACAATCTGCTTTTGTCTAACATGATGTTAAACACTTTGCTGAATCGGTGCTTAAAACCTTGCCCTACCTGCAGAAATTTCAGAGTATTCATTCAGAAAGCTCGGTGTGATTTTTTGGTGTCCTTTTAGCATCTTGTAAAGAAAGCAGAAGCTTAAAGTAGAACACAACTTATTTTTAAAAGCTGTTATTCCTGACATCCTGTATTAGCTGTTTAGTGAAGCAATTCCTAGCAACGATACGTGTTCTTTTCGGTTGCTGTAGTGAAGGTCTCTCAGTTTATAGAAAGTAAATGAATTTGTGGAAGTCATCCGCTGTCCTCTCTCATTCAGCTTTCCATTGGCAAATTTACTGAAAGCCATGCAAGAATCATATGAGGTCAAGGAATCTAGAGTATCCAGTGCTTGTAGTTTTTAGGCAAGTTGCAATGTATGACACCACTCATATGGCAACATTTGACGGCATGTCATGAAACGAACTGCTAAGGTAGCTGTGGTCATTCAAAGAACAGCTTCGTATCTGCTGTCTTCTGGAATTCTGCTACATTTGCTATTTGTTTAAGGAGTCTTTGGACTGCATTTACTTCAATGCTTCTGTTCCTTCAATTTGACAGCCAGAAACTACTACAAAAAAGTATAAAGAATTGCTTAAAAATGGAAGTGTTTCATTATATAATTATGTGCAGTCTGTTAACCAGCTTTTCCTACAGCCAGCGGGTAAAATATCCTACTAATCTTGAAGAACAACTTTGCATTAAAGGAGCTAATCAAGTGCTAATTGTAGCAACAATACATACATACATACATATTTGTGAGAAACTATGTGTATGCTACATTTCTAACAATACAAAGAACTTCACTAAGTGGAGGCAAGGCAGAATAGGGGGGCTCCAGGAACGGGACAAGGACAACTTTCAAAGGTAACACACGTAGTAAACATTGCTGGAGTGCAGCACACTAAAGAACAGGTGTTGATTTGTGGAGGTTTCTAATTAATTTAAATATCAGACGTGTTAAGTAATTAGTATCTTGTAGGTGTCATGAAAGAAATAGGCCTTCAGGAAATTATGTCAACTAAGGGAGAAGAGGAACTTTACAGTCAACGTAGAAAGGATGTCTGTGTATTGGAAGTGACATGTATGAAAGCATGCAGGAGCCTGTGAGAGAAGCACACAAAAAGAGCATCAAAGCTAGTATTCATGGTAAAAACCATTAGTAAGCAAGATGATAAGCAAAAAAGGTGAATAAAGCAAGGAGAAGCTTGCAAAGGGATTCAACAGCAGTTCCCGACCTGCGTGTTGCAACCTCAAAGTGGGTCACAACATCAGTAGATGGAGTCATGTGGGAGAGGGGCTGTGGGCTAGAAATGAGGGGCCATACTGAGGAAAAGTTTGGGAAGCACTGGATTAGAAGTTTGGGTTGTTATCGCTATGTACTTGTTTAACATTAGAAACATGGCAGGTATACCTGATGTATATATGGTATGGTTAGTCAAAATACAGATTCCTGTTGTACTGGCATACTTATCAATAGCTTTTATATGAATAGCCCCTCTTCAAGGTGTGAAGAATTCCCTTCAAGAGTTTCTTTTGCTTCAGAGATACCTTTGTTGCACTTTTCATTTTTCTTTTTATTACACAAAAATGTTAGTCTTTAGTTTGTACACTGACGGTTAGACAAACCTTTAACTGATGTTGCGATAAGTACCATTAAGAAAATTGGAATATTACAAACAAACAGAGAAGAACTGTAAATGAATTAAAGTAGGCAACCACTGATCCCCTGAATCACAGTGTATGCATAAAAGGTCTAGTCAGGTGCCTGATGAATTAAAGACTGATAAAAAATGTCAGACTTCACTTATTACAACATATATTCTATAACTTCTCTGAAGGACATAATAAATAAAATGCAATGGGTGCTAGATTATTACATCTTGCCTGGGAACATAAAGAATTTGACAATTAATGAGACAGTCCTAAAATAGGGATAGCAGCCCATCATTAAATCAAATTCCTGAACAGATGTAACAATACAAAGCTATTTAAATCTATTTAAGCAATTAATTTTGTTTCTCTCTATGGTATACACACATCTTAAACTGTGAATAAAAAAATACTTTCCCCTTTTTGTGATGTTTATTTTTTATTCTTCAGTGTTCTGGAAGCAAGTGAAAGAGAAATTGGTATTTTCAGTTTTATGCCTCCCTGCCTTGAGTTCACAAGTGTCTTTGTCAAGATACAGAAACACTAATTCTAGAGAAATCTAAACAAAACATCCCAAAATACACAGCTTTGGCTAGCTCATTTTAGCAATGATCTGAACCATATGAAACTCAACCTTCAGTATGAAATAGCATCTCTAACTAATTAGCCTCTTTGATGTACCATAGCAAGAGACAACATTTTCAGTGTCACAACCGCATCTTTTCCAGGATTGCAGAAGTGCAGGTACAGTATTACAGGGACATAGGATAGCTGAAAAGAGAACACACTGATAGGAATGGAATAAGGACCAATAACAAGCCCACGCTGAATTTTTGCAACCTATTGCTGACAAATGCATGCATTTCTCATGCATTCATGACTAAAAGATACCTCAATATTTTTATCATCATTCATCAAGTGAATAAAACCAGCTACAAGCAGCAGTCAGCAAACTACAAAATCTTTACGGAAAACTTAGTTGTTTCAATCTCGACTCCCACTGGGCAGGAAAGTTACTAGAGCGTTAAACAAAAGGCATGTTTTTCTGACTGGAGAAACACCTTAATGTGATGTATTACATGTATACAACCAAAGTTCACTTATGAACTGAACAGATTATCATTATAGGCAAATTTAAGTACCTAGTACTTCATATTTAGATAATTTATATCAATTTTCATATTAACAACACTTTGTAACAAATTATTGTCTACCTAATGGGTTGATTTTTATTATTTTTCTGCTCCAAAGCTTGCTCCTGTTTTGACTGCAGTACCACTTCACTGTAAGTATAAATTTTAGAGTCCTGTCTGACAAGTGTCCACAGTATGTCTCCACCTGGTTTCTCCTCTTGCTGGTATTAATATGGTACCAAAAGAACAGCACAACCCAATTTCTAACCATTAAATGTTTTAAAGGTAAGAACAAAGCTTAATCCTGTGCTGTAAAGAAGCAAATATTGGAAATTATCAAGTGCTAAGTAGATAAAATATTTTCTTTAAAATAGACACACTGAACGGGTATTTACTACAGACAAGATATGGGGCCTCCAATGTCTTGTCTTGATTTAAAGTTGATTTCATAAAATTTGTTTTTATTTAATGTTTCAATCATTACAGCAGGAGAAAATGTCTATATGTTCACAAGAGCGTCAAATACAGATTAAAATTATTCTGCATTGTTAGTAAATTCCTATTATTAAACTGTTCCATAAGCCTCTCCAGCATATCATGATCACATAAAACACTGAAGGTGTACTCACATGCAAAGCAGAGGGATCTGGCAGAAATTCAGCATCCTCTCCAAAGATAAAATCCGGTGGCAGCTCTGGATAGTGGGCATTAAAAATTATATCCCCTGAAATACAAGTAAAAAATATACTGTTTATTTCCACTTTGTACTCCCCAATCCTAAATGCTACAATGAAAAAAAAAATAACGAACCCCTTTTATTTAACAAAATTCATATGAAAGATGCAAGTATCAGATGCATCGATGATAAAGTTAATTGAAAATGCACTACAGAAACATATTATTACTTGCATTGTCATTGGTTATGCCACAGGTAAAGCCTCAAAACAATTCAGTTAGAAAAGGAGCTCTGTAAAAAAGCACCTTCTTTATAGCAACACATTATATTCAAATATTTGTAACCAACATGTTTTGCTCCCTTTATTTTTATGAGTCACATTTATTTACTGAAGAAAACCTATTGATTTTACACAGGTGCTCAGATATTATGGTGATGGATGGAAGTATAAAACCCTAAGACAGATGGGAAACCAAGTTTTTGTTACAGTTAACACTTCAGAGTGAATACAGAAAAAGGAAACTGAAAACAATTCTGCCTCAAGCATCATCACAAAACTGTCAGCTATGTTCCATTTCCAGAATCCCTATTACTGAACATGGTGTAAGAGTCAGAAAACAGCTTAATTGATGTAGCTTTTCAGTGCTGACGGTTGTGCAGAAAAAAAAAAAAAAAAATCATCCTTGGCATTATAAACAGAACGTGTTAGATCCGAACATCTGAGACAAAAAAAATATAAAACTACTAAAACATATTTTTTTTAATCACATCGCTTCCTATAATCCATATTCTTGACTTAGATGCAGATTATATTCAGAGTCAGAGCTTTCCACAGATAGGACCATTGCAAATTAATTAATGGCACTGTCCTTCAATTATGTAGTCATTTTTCCCAATGAACACAATTTGGGGGCAGAACAGCTAAGTTCAATGGGTGTCAGCTCAACTAGCCAGATCCTAATTGAATGGAACACAATACAATGGAGATATTAAAGATCTGTGCTAAATGTTATTTTTTTCCTGCTTATTAATGGTAGGTAGAAGTAAAAAAAGGGGATCAGTCTGACTGAGTACTCATCTTACCAATGTTGGTTGCAAAGCATGAAAAATGAAGGTTTTTAAACAGTAAATTTCAAATTACAGTGGAAAGAAACTTCTAAATGTGTTTAACTGAAAAGTTTCCAGAGATCAAGATGTGGTCATCAACATGAACTTACGGAGAAATAAAGTGAGCTATATAGGAGCAAAAAACTGTCTTAAAAAGAAACTACATTCAGTACTACTATTCTGCATCTGAACTGCTCTGTTCCCTTCGTGATGACACATGAAGGATAGCTCCATGACCCTCAATGTGTAAAGTAGATTTATGGGGCAGGAAGAATAAAAAAGGAAGGAGCTGGCAGTGAAAGCTTTTTATTATTGTGTTCTACTACTTGTATAAAGGATACATAAGCATAGTAAAATGGCAGAAAGTGGAGTAATATATATGGGGGGGGGGAGAGAATACATTCCCCCCCTGCCCACACACACGTTTTCTGTATTTCAAAATTTGTGTAGGAATGTAATGCTGGTGAAAGTACTGGATTTACAAACCCTGCAAACTGATGTCTTCTATTCATCTAGGGGCCAGGCACAGCATTTTCATAGATGTTAGGGGCTGGAAGGGACCTTGCGAGATCATCGAGTCCAGCCCCCCTGCCATAGGCAGGAACTCTGCCTGGGTCAAATGATCCCAGTGAGATAAATATCCAGACGCCTTTTGAAGGAATCCAGAGTAGGTGCTTGCACCACTTCTGGGGGGAGTCTGTTCCAGACCCTGGGCACACAGACTGTAAATAAGCTTTTTCCTATGTCCAGTCTAAATCAGCCTTCCAGGAGTTTGTGGCCATTAGACTTTGTTATCCCTTGGGGAGCTCTGGTGAACATCTGTTCTCCCAGGTCCTGATGCACACCTCTTATATACTTATAGGCTGCCACCAAGTCCCCGCTGAGCCTTCTCTTCTCCAGGCTGAAGAGTCCCAAGTCCCTCAGACTGTCCTCATAAGGCTTGCCCTCTTGGCCTTTGATCATATGGGTGGCTCTCCTTTGGACTCTTTCAAGCTTATCCACGTCCCTCCTAAAGTGGGGGGCCCAAAACTGGATGCAGTTCTCCAGCTGCAGCCTCACTAAGGCCAAGTAAAGTGGGAGCATGACAGCCCTAGTTTTGCTCGAGATGCATCAGTGGATGCATGCCAGAGTTTGCTTTGCTTTGCCAGCTATGGCACCACATTGGTGGCTCATATTCATTCTTGAGGTCAATCAAGCCCCCAAAGTCTCTTTTGGTCATGGTGCTAGCGAGTGTAGCATTGCCGAGCCTATAAGTATGCTGCTGATTCTTCCTCCCAAGGTGGGGCACACTGCACTTCTCTATGTTGAAGGCCATCAGGTTTTGGTCCGCCCACCTTGCGAGTGTGTCCAGGTCGGTCAGTAACCTCAGCCTGTCTTCCAGCGTGACCGCTTTCCTCCATAGTTTAGTGTCATCCACAAAGTTTGCCAGCCCGCATCTGATGCCTGAATCCAGATTATTAATGAAGATATTGAAGAGAACTGGCCTGAGTACTGAGCCCTGAGGGATGCCACTGGTCACCTTACACCACGTTGATTTGCTCCCATCAACTAGTTGTCGCTGCCATGCACTGCAGCGGGGGGGTCGGGACCTTAGAAGCCGTCAGGCGGGTACTTGTGACGCTTGGAGTGGAATTAATTAGGCAGACGCTTATCGGTTGTAAAGCAAGATTATTTACTCACGCCGTCAAGGTGGTGAAAGACAGATACTTGGTTAGTTACAGCTTAGAGTTCATGAGGTCGGTCTGCAAAGTAGGTCAGTTCGCAAAAGTGGTCGGGCCGAAGGTCGGGCCGGCGGTCGTCGATTACGTCTGAGATTGGGTCGAGACGGGGGGCGAACTGGCAAGCGATCAAATTGCCAGTTTACTCTGACACGTATGTCAGAGGTCTCCAGATGTATACGGAGTCGCTCTCCGACTTCATGGAAGTGAAAACGGGTTTTATTTGTGTAATAGCCAATTGCTTTTCGCCACGTCATAAATTTAATTAGAATCGCCAATTATCTAGCGGTCTTCGCTAGGGCGTTATTTCACAGGGCTACTCCCTGTTTTCTCTGACCAGTTATAATGATTTATGTAAAGCACAGAAGGCTGTTTCATTTCTAGTTAGGGTCGTAGTTATAAATCTCTTTTTGACATGCACAGCAAAAAAAAACTTACTATCATCTTGTTAGTTAACCCTTAGTTAACCTAGTGTAAAATAAAACTGCTTTGAATGGTTTTACTTGCTTGTGACATGGGCACTACTTAATTGGGTTGTGACACTAGTATTCTTTGGGTCTGACCCCGGAGCCAGTTTCCCAGCCATTGGACCATGTGATGGTCGAGGTCGCAGCTCCCCAGCTTAACCATGAGGACATCATGAAAGACCAAAGTCAAAGGCTTTCTTGAAATCCAGCTATACATCAACCTAGTCTCCCCTGTCCAGGCAATATATCACCTGGTCATAGAAGGAGATGAGGTTGGTCAGGCAAGACCTACCAGTAAAAAAAACATGTTGGCTGGCATTCAGAAGGGTGCCTTCCGTTAGCCTGTTGCTGACGGATCCCTTGATGATTTTCTCCAAGATCTTTCCAGGGATGGACGTCAGACTGACTGGCCTGGAATTCCCTGGATCCTCCTTCCTTCCTTCCTTGAAGATTGGGACCGTGTTGGCTCTTTTCCAGTCTTCCGGAACCTTACCGAGCACCAAAAATTTTCAGATATCTTCACCACAGGGTTCACTATGATGTCCATCAGCTTCTTTAAGACACTTAGGTGCATTTCATCCAGGGTCACTGACTTTTGGATGTTTAGCCTCTCAAGGTGTTCCCTCACCTTATCGATGTCAATTGTGGGCCTGCCTCCCACTCCCTGGGTGTTTTGCATCCAGTCGGACAGTGTGACCTCCATGGATGGGTGGAAGACTGAGGCAAAGTAATCGTTTAGGAGATTGGCCTTTTTTTGGGTGTTAGACGTCAGCTGCCCCATTTGATTTCGCAGGGGTCCAATGTTGCCTTTGTTCTTTCTCCAACTTCCCACATATCTGAAGAAGGACTTTTTGTTGTCCTTCATTTCTGTGGCTAGCCTGAGTTCGGTTTCTGCCTGGGCTTTTCTGGACTACTCTCTACATGTGCAGGCTAGTGCTGAGTAGTCTTCCTTGGTGATGCTTCCCATTTTCCTTTTGGCACAAGCTTCTCCTTTAAGTTTTGGAAGGTCCAACAGTTCCCCGTTTAGCCAAGGGGGCTTCCCTGCCTGCTGACTGCATTTCTTGTGGGACAGAATGGACTTCCCTTGCGCTTCAAGGATTGCATTCTTAAGGAATAACCATCCTCGTGGACTCCGCTTTGTAAGGGGCCATGACCTCTTAGTGCCTGACTGACCAATCTTCTGAGGTTGTGAAAGTCAGCCTTCCCAAAGCTGAGAATTTCTGTTTTACTGAGGGGTTTGCCCGCCCTGCGTTGGACAGAAAAAGTGATCAGTTCATGGTTGCTGTCACCAAGCTCCCCCTTGATCCTCAGATTGCTCACCAGATTGTCCCCTTTGGCCAGAACCAGATCCAGCAGTGCCTTTCCCCATGTCAGCCCGTAGACCTCTTGCGTTAGGTAAAGGTCATCAATGCAAGCAAAAAAGCTACGTGACCAGTCAGCTTTGGCCATGTGCTCTTCCTACAAGATGTCAGGGAGGTTGAAGTCCTCCATGACGATCATGCATCAGAACCATGCAGCCTCAGCCATTTCCCTACTGAATTCGCAGTCCAGCTCTTCTTCTTGGTGGGGACGTCTATAATAGACTCCTACAAGTATATCTCCTTCCCCATGCTCTCCCCATATTTTAACCCAGAGGGTCTCAAGACGCCTTTCATGGTTAGTGATCTCAGTTTGAAGGGAAGTGTACTGCTCCTTGACAGAGCTACACCCCCATCCCTCTTCCCAATACAGTCTTTCTTGTACAGGATATAGCCTTCTATACCCACAGACCAGTCCTAGGTGGAATCCCACCAGGTCTCCATTATCCCTATGAAGTCATAATTTTTATTGCACAAGAGAAGGGCCAGTTCCTCTTGCTTGTTTCCCAAGCTCCTGGTGTTTGCATACAGGCAGTTGAGTCTATCATGGGAAGCCCTGGGCTTCCTTATGTGATGGGACATGACCTTTCCTTGGGTTGTCGAAGGAGTGGGTTCCCTTGGGCTACCTAAGTTATTTCTACTGTGGTTGACATGACCTGGGCTAGAACTGTTAGTTGACTGCCTATTCCCCAGCGATCTTAAAGCCCTGTCGAGTAGGTCAGCCATTCTGGCTGAGAAGAGTTTCTTCCTTTTCTGGGTGAGGTGGAGACCATCCCTTCCCAGCAATCTGTTAGCTCTCTCACTGAAGTGCGACCCATGGTCAAAGAAGCTGAACCCCTCGTGATAGCACCATTGCCGGAGTCTTCTCCTCACCTCACTGATGCACCTTGGCCTCCAGGGCCTGTGACCCGTAGGGTTGAGGGAAAAAAACTATCTGTGCCCCCAGCCCCCTGAGTCCTGCATGACCCAGCCAGGATTATTTCACGCTGTATCATTTGTGCCCACATAGATGAGTAGCACGGGATGGTGGTCGGAGGGTTGAATGAGTTTGGGGATCCCCTTGGTCACATCCAGGACATGAACCCCAGGGAGGCAGCAGACCTCATGGGCTAAGGAGTCAGGGTGACAGAGCACTCCCTCAGGAGGGGGTCGCCTACCACAATTACTCTGCATCTTCTAGGCACAGTTGCTGGTGGTCCTCCATTCTCACATGCTGGAGCCAGGCGCTTAGCTGGCTCTCCTGATGTGAGGGGTTCAAAATGGTTGTGCAGCTCCAAGGGGATGGTCACCCAGTGCCTCCTTGGGCCAGAGACTACCTTTACCCAGACAACCCCTAGCTGGACTGTATGGCAGCTCTTTATTTCCTCCATCAGTCATCCAGTGGAGAGCCTGGAAGCAGGCGTCTAGTTCCTGCTCTGCATCTTTAATGGTGCGCAGCCACCACACTGTTGCCTGGAACTCCCTAATCTGGCACATCAGGGCCTCCACCATTAAGCACATCCCACAAGGGGAGGTGTCAGTGCTCCCACACCTAGCTGCCTGCATCCGAGCCAGGCAGCCTCCACAGGAAGCCAGGGGCTCCGTCTGAGTGGAGGCCGGGGCTGTGGTCCTGCCCGGGTAGGGACAGGGACCGCAGACTCTGTTTGGGTAGAAGCCAGAATCATGGGCTTCATTTGTGTGGAGACCCTGGTGGTACCAGAGCAGGGAAGTCCAGGTGCATGGACAACAAGAAGGAGCTTTAACCACTACATGTCTGCAGATATGTTTCAGTGCTGATCAAGAGACACTGATTCCAGAGGAAGTGCGGATGGAACACTGGAATATGATCAAATAATCCTAGGTTGTATTCCTGGGTCTGACCAGCTGGATGACTGGGTAAGTAAACTCTCTTCTCTTTGCTTTATTTCCTACCATTGGTAAAACCAGGATGATGGCATATATGTTTAGTATAAACACACTGAGTTTTATCCATAGAACTGACCAGTCTTATATGGGGACGAGAGAGTTCAGTCGCAATAGCTTTCAGTATTAGGTCTCCCTGCCAAATACTGAACAACAGGATTTTCTTTTCTTTAATGAATCTGAATACCCTTTCACTGGAAACTTAAAGTACAAACTATCAAACTCACATACTACTCACCAAACCACCATTACATGGAAATAATGTTAATATACTATCCTTTCAAAGCTGGATTTGAAACAGTGACCTTGAGTGAAAAATCATGAGGTTAGCTTAAATCCTGTTACAATCCCCCCACAACCCTCAAGCCTGAGGTTCTTTATTTATCCTTTTGTTTCTAAGCTTTCATCGTTTGTATTTTCAAGCTTTTCACTGCAACCACAAAAGGTCAGAATTTCTTTTATTTTTAATCAAAACTTCTTATGCAAACTTAACTTTAACAGTTGTGCTTACCAAAAGCCCACATACCACCAAATTACTAGGGCTGACAAATGATTTTAAAAATTGCAATTAATTGCAAGATTAAAAAATAGTCACAATAGTCACAATTTTAATTGCATAGTTAAACAATAGTTAGCACCCCCCTTCCCCCCACCCCCAGCAGCCCACAGTCTGTGTGTCCTGTGGCTCCTCTCCGCCACCACCAAGAGCACACAGCTTCAGCCCCAACCCCAGCCTCTCCTGCTCCTGCTCTGGACTTACCCTGGCCACAGCAGACCAGCTGGAACCCACGTGAACAGCCCTGACCACAGCCTGCCCTGTGCCTGCTCCAAACTCACCAGTCCATGCTGAGCAGTGGCAGCAGCCAGGCAGAAGCTGCTGCTCAGCATGGAAAAAAAGCAGCCATTCTTGCTGCTGGCCCATCTTGCTGCAGCTGCCTGGAGCCCATTCCCAGGCTGCCCTGCAGCTCCTCTGCACTGCCACCACAGCCCCTCTGGGTGCCCCAGACACAGTGGTGACAGCACCAGAGAGGAGTCACAGGACAGCCCAGGAGAGGTTTCTGGGCAGCTGCAACAAGAAGCACCATGCAGCAGTGAGGGAGAGGGGCCACTTTTACTCTGTGCTGAGTAGCAGCTTCTGCCTGCCCACTGCCGCTGCTTAGCATGGGCAGGTGAGTCGCGGAGCAGGCCGGGGTCAGGGTTGTGCGTGTGGGTTCTGGTTGGTCCAGAGCTGGTCCACTCCACTGGACAAAATGATGTGCAGAATTAATGCAATTAAAAAAATGAATGCGTTAATTTGTTTTTGTGTTAATCATGTAAGTTAACTGTAATTAACTGGCAGCCCTATAAATTACCAAGTATCACAGGGCTTGTGATGAAAAAAAAATCAAGAGTGGAAACTCTGATTAGTAAATTTAATACTGCTTGAAATTTTTCTCCTCTAATCAGCAGAGAGCTGGCCATGAACAGATGTGCTTTGTAATGTGCCCCAAGTGCCTTCAAACAGTGATGGTATAGATGCACACAGCCAAAGAATGAATTAAGTTCTTAAAAAATGACTCTTGAAAAAAAATTGGGACTTTTTAAAAGCACTTCATTTTGAAGTGCTTCCTGAAACTTCTGTATACTCCAGCAGCTTCTGTATACTTCAGCATTTCACAGCATTTTGTGCCTTGGTCCCATTTCTCTTTACCTTCTGTCTTCTTCCTGCTTAATTGCTGGCTTAGTTGCGTTTGTAAGACACCTAAGTTGAAGAAGTGGAGTTTTATACTTTGCTCTGAGAGCAGTGAGATTTAGTACAACAGAAGTCATCTCTGCAGGTAAACTCAATGTCCAAGGAAGTTCAGTCCTATGTTCACATGAGATTCACCAAGTAAAGCCAACAGATTTACAGTTCCTGAGGAAAATACACTGTAGTTCCATAAATAACAAAACATCTACAGAAACCCCAGAGCTTGCTGTGATAACATCTGATTTTCTACTCTATTTGTAAATGGAAATTAAAGTTCTCAGACAAAATAGAAAATGTAAGTCTCAACTGGAGTCTTGAAGTAGGTAAACAGAAAATGACAAAGAGGACCATTCCAGATTAGGGGACCTTCACAAAAAAAACTTAAATTGACATAGGATATTAAGTGAAGGCTAGATAATTACCTACTGGATGAAGAAGTGAAAAAATCTGTACGAAGGAAATTGCAACAACTCTAGCTGGAAGAAAGAAGAGTGTAATTATGATTTGGGAAACCAATGGACTGTTTGAGGAAAGGCATGATGTGTACTCGAACTCCTTCATGAATTTAAGCAAGTTCCGGCAACATTCTACATATGCTGGAGTCTGCCAAAGTAGTCACTGTGAGAGGTGAACTCAGTACTGTGAATTAAGTAGTGAGAGTCAATACATCTCAGTTAATTTATCCTAATCTAACCCTTTTGCGAACTCACCATGAGACCCAATACCTTAGGAACTGTCTGTGTTTTTTTAATTCTCTTTTAATAGGGCTTATTGCTTAAATTTCTCTTTTAAAAAGTGTCCAAATGTTATTGTTTCCATAAAGTAATTGACATTTCCCAGTAGTTTAACGTAGGTATTATATGGGGTCTAAATAACATACAAAGGTACAAAATAAACCAGAAAGAAAGTTCTATAACAACCAGTTAGTCAGACGTGCAGTCGCTTCCAAATTTTTCATTACAGAAAACTAAAATTAAGCCCCATATTATTAACAGGTCACAATCCAATTAAGACTGCAGATTCATGCTATTGTAGTTGCCTGCTTCTAATTAAGACAACAGAGCACCATTTAATGAATCATTAATACCAACTTCTTCAGCACTATCAGCACTCCCGAAGGTCTCCTTGTCTTCTAGGCAAATGCTCACCCTAAAGCTTACTCTGTTTAAACAGTCACACCTGCTATAATCATAATTTATAAGTACAGTTCACAAAAAATGTGCATGGATCAGAAAGGACACAGTAAAAATTAACTGATTTTTCCAACTTTGGTATGTTTATGTGAAATGAATATAAAAACAACACAGAAAAGTTTACTTTTGTTCCATAATATTATGGGCTATTTTATATTGCTAACAATTTGCAGACCCCTAAAAATTTTTGAATGGAAGTATGGATCTCTTTGGAAATTTTGAATGGTGGTGCAAACCCCTATGAATTGTAAGTGTGGGTATTCACACGCTTCGGATAACACGGTCATCTTTCACAGATCCCGTAGAGTCTGCAGACCCCCGCAGGTCCACAAACCATAGGTTCAAAGCCTGCTCAAAGTAATTGAAATAAAGAATACTTTTTTCTACATTATGCTGTGCATTAAGCTCTGTTGAAAAATCAGGTCACCATATTGATGTTGCCCACACTGTTCCTAGTTCATTTTTTCCAGCTGTATATATCTTATAATTTCATATCTAACTGAATGTATAAAATCCTTAGGGTCAGAAGCACATTTTCTATTTTGCTTTGGGAAATACAAAGTACAGCTTTAGCCACCAACAGCAGGAACTTTATAGCAGCAAAACATACTGTAAAAAGGTGTTCTGTACTCAGGAATTTTCCCTTCAACGTGTGCACTACAGTTTTGGTAAATTCTTTTTAAGTACTACCCAGTGAAATTAAAATAAAAAATGAACCTTTTGGTTAGCCAGGTCACAATATTCAAAGTAGCAAAGATTCCTCACACTTAAAAGCATGTAATCAACAACAATGGTCTACTTTGTTCAGGAAATCTGGCAAATCTTACGTTATTTAGATGACATAAATATTACTGTCAGATATAGGAATACATTTATTGCATATAAGATTCTAAAAGGCACTTTTAGAATCTTGAGTTCCCATTTCTGTGGAATAACATTAAAACAAGTATTACAGAATCAATATTGCAGATTTTTCCCCCAAATCTTATTATACTCTGATCCTCCCAACCCTCCCCTACACCTGCATCTTGGCTCCTATCTACCTCCACAGTCTGTGGCTCCTGTCTCTTTTCCATTTCTCTTGCTTCCTACCCATTTACTCCTCAGTCCCACCCTCTTACTCCTACAATACTTCCAGAATCTTCCCCATCTATCACCCCATCTGTTTCCTTTATTGCCTGCTGACTGCCTAGGCACAACATTGAGAGGAACAGTTTCCCTGATCTCAGTTCCTATGCCCAGCACCACATTAGCTCTTCAAAGCTGGAGTATGTAGTCACAAAGTTCTACTCAAATCCTCCAGTCCTGGGTTGGAGCATACCCAGTACAGACAACAATACCTGCCAAACCATAATAAGCCTCTACTAAGTTCGTGAAAACCACAATTTTTGAAGGCTTGTGACTTGGGTAGATTTGAGTGGATTTTCATAGGGAAAAATAAAGCCATATTCCTATCCCTAGGGTGAACGCACTGCCAAATTTCAAGGCCTTACTCCCAAGTATAGAAGTGCTTGGGCTTCTCAAAACTATTGACCCTGTTTCACTCTCTGAAACAGCTGTTCCATTTTTATTATATTGAATAAATAATGTGGCAAATAACCCACATGTGAACTCTCAACCCAAACCTTTAAAGCTATAAACACCTGAAAGCATGGTTTTATAAATGGACTCTGTTGGGCAACCTTAACTACAGACACTGCTACCAGCTACACTCAATTAATTTAGTAATATCAGGTCCTTAATAGCTCTTTTCAGATGTTCACTTACTGAGATACTAATGAGTTTTCAGTATTTCTCAGAATTAACTTCCATTTATTGTCCCCTCTTTCTAGTAGTTCCTTCCTCCTCACTTCAAAAATCTCCACCTTCTCGTTCATTTTTCTCTCCCTCCATTCTCAACTTTTGCTCTTTTCCTCCCAATCCTCTCCCTATTTTTCACTTTACTTCTATTGTCTTTTTCTCTCCATTAACTCTTTAACTGCTTATAATACCCCTGCACACCTCTTTTATAAATGTGGGTAGTGATGGCAAAAAGAAGCTAACGTGGGATGGAGATAAGAGGAATCTATGCCATGAAGAAGGGTGTCTTGTGCTCCCTCCATTTCCTACAAAAGCAAAAACCTGATCCTCTGCCCAGTCCCACAGGACCCCATCAGAAGCAGATGAAGTTTGCCCCCACCCCTTTTTTCCCCACTATCACATTTTCCAGATGAGTGGTACCATTAGAAATACGCAGCTGGAAGGACCATTCCTGTCTTCTTCCACTTCAGTATGATCTTACACTCATGGGGCTGACAACTAGCTGTGGATGAATCAGTGTGCTAAAATCCTAAAGTAGATCTGAACACCACAGGAAAGATTATACAGTGATTAGTGATAACCAGCTAGTTTAAATTATGAAAGTGTAACTCCATATTTCTCAATTCTGTTTTTACCTGCCACCACACCCTGAATTGGGAAACCACTGTCAATGAGTTGATGGTAGAGTCACATGCTGACGAACAGTGCATCCACAACTTTCGCACTTGAAAGACCATATGCATTTCATCACCTTTATAGATTTGGTGGTTAAAGCTTACTTCAGTAGGATTTCAATTCCAGCTAAATTAATAAAGATTTTTAAACTGTTCTGATAATAAAGTGATTTGAGGTCAAGAATTAATTTAGAAGAAAAATTAGAAGATAAAGATGTATCCACAGATGCATCATGAGGAGGTCCAAGGAGGTGATCCTCCCCTTCCATGCAACACTGGTCAGGCTACAGTTGGACTACTGTGTCCAGTTCTGGGCACTGCACTTCAGGAGGGATGTGGCCAGCATCGAGAGGGTCCAGAGGAGGGCCACTGGCATGATCAGGGGGCAGCAGGGCAGGCCCTACAAGGAGAGGCTACTGAACCTGAACCTGTTCAGCCTTTACAAGAGAAGGCTGAGAGGGGATCTAGTGGCCGTCTATAAACTTACCAGCGGGGACCAGAGGGGAATGGGTGACACCCTGTTCCCCTGAGCACCTCCCGGAGTAACAAGGAATAACGGCCACAAGTTGATTGAGAGTAGGTTCAGGCTAGACATCAGGAGTCACTACTTCACAGTCAGGGCAGCCAGGATCTGGAACCAGCTTCCAAGGGAAGTGGTGCTGGATCCTACCTTAGGGGTCTTTAAAAGGAGGCTTGATAACTACCTGGCCGGGGTCATATGAGCTTAAACTTACCAGGGGTCAGATGAGCCTAGTATTCATTCCTGCCCAGGGCAGGGGGGCAGACTTGATGATCTGCTCAGATCCCTTCCAACCCTACATCTATGAATCTATGAAAAGCATACTATACACATCTTCTGCTTTTCAATATCCTACAGTACCATTCTATGTCTGTTTTCCTTCTTCACTCAAACAGCATTTAGTCTCAAAATATTTGACCTTATAGGCTTTTAAAGAAAGAACTAAGATGACATCAAGAGACAGAAAAATGCAAAGAATTAAGTTTTAATGTCAGTTTCTATTTATCTTCCTATTCTTCTCCTATTCTAATCTGTTCTCTAAAATGCATAATGAATCTAACAAATGAGTAATAGTTGATTCTAAGCAAGCTATGGGTAGCTTTGAAACTAAGAGGTTCTTTACATACTTATGGATCTATTCTACAGAAGCCTATTTTATATTCATTTTTTTCCCCACTTACCACTCAACCTTTTTGGCTTTTGACTTTCCTTTGCAATTTTAAAAGTGAAGCTAAAACTGAATGGAGTTACTCTGACTGTGCTAAAAGAATTCAAGTTCCCTACTTAACCCACAGAATAGGTACAACACAGAGTACTCATTGTCAAGTTACCCTGACAATGTCCCATCAGCATTACTTTTCTAGAAAAACAAACAACAGGGATGGAAGATTCTCAATTCCCATTTTCAGTCAATGGCCCAAAGTACCAGTCAGCACGAGTTTAGTCCTAAATATATACTGTACTGTGGACATCTGTATCCAACAAGGGCCTAGAAAGAAACCAATTAATTTCATGCTGACCACCAAAAAGCTGAGATACTGAAAGAATTCAATCCATTTAATTTATCAAAAGGATTTTATTATGGAGTACAAGTACTTTCACAAAGAGAGAGTACACACCAGGTTGAACATGGATCGACTACACATCACTCCAGATTTCAGGAAGACAAATATACTGCCCCTTTATTAATTACACACACACACACACACACACACACACACACACAGTTCTACATATATATGTGTAGAACCGTCTCATCTATCTATTCAATGCACTAATGACCAAATCATTTATCTTCTCCATGGCCTCACACACCCACAGCGGTATCCTTATTGGTGAGTTGGCACAAGCAGGCAAAGTCC
>NW_005842457.1:1090319-1096046 GCF_000455745.1 Alligator sinensis | reverse complement strand
AATGCCCAAGGCACAAAATGAATAAGAATGAGATTATATGTATTTATTACTGGAAAAGGCTACAGATGTAGCTCCTTTTCTGCTACTGGTGTTGCTGCTACTAGACAGTTTCCCTCCCCACCCAAGGCAAGAAAATAGGAAACTCTGGGTGGAGTCTCACACTAATTTCTTGAGGCTGGGGTCTGTCCCATCTAAGAGGCTGTCTGTAGGGTTGCTATAGGACATCCACTTACCCAGGCACAATCAGTAATTCTATTTAGTAAGCAAATTAGACACAGACACACCTATTAATTAGAGTTTGTCAAGCAGAAATCAGGAAGAACTGAAAAACTTACACAGAGACAATCCAGTATGTAGAAAGACTATGATGATTTTAATTCTCACCTGACTTCACCTATTCTCAGAAGGTATGTGACTCAAAGTACAAGAACAGCGCAAGCATTAGGTAAAATAGGCATTCTCTGAATTTCTGAATAGTGTAGATCACATCTTAATACAAAGTCAGTCCTGTATTGGCATGGTCATCCTTCTCAGTTATGACTCAATCACTACTCTTGTTTGCAATCACATATCATCCCTGTTGCAATTAAGGAAATTGCTTATATGGGAAATATTGGGAATGCACATTTGGAGTCTTTTAGAGTAATTTAGCAGCTTTAAAAAGGAGCTGAGCCATTTCTGTGAATGATGAGAAAACATTCAAGCAGACCACAGACAAAGTGTTGTGGTGGAGGAATGAAACAATTTTACACATTTTTACAAGAGGAAACACAGACATGCTTACTTGATATATCTACATGAAATCAAAAGTGCAACATCAGTAGGACATCATTGATTCTAAACAATCCATGACAAGTTACAGCCTAGAAATAGCAGAAGCCTCACTTAACCCCCATCTGCCGCTGGAGTGGGGAAAACCAACCCAAAAAAGGAAATGTTAAAAGGTGAATATTAGATTTAATACTATCTTATTCTGTACTGCAACACAAAGAGCTAAATTTTGTTCTCTACTCTGCACAGGAGTACTTTCTGCTATTCAGCTCTCCCTACAAATATTCCCAGTAATATTTTACTGGGACCCCAGCTTCCTAGTTTCAAAAATTACATATTTGAAGGTTTCCCCTATGAAAACTGTCCACAGAATCATGAAGGGGCATGAAAAAGCAGCAGTGCAAGACACCTCCTCTACAGGGGCTTCTAGTTCCTCCTAGCTCTGCCTAGTTCATGTTCCAAAAAACGGAATCCAAGACCTTTACATGACAGAACACTGCTCTGTCCTTAGAATCCAAGGGTATCCTCAGCACCTCATTAGTGCCCAGTGATTTCTGCATTACCTATTAATGACATGCTCGTGTGTCCTAACAGGATATATTTTATAATGTTTACAAGAGAGGGGGAAAAAAAGACATGGTTTCAAATATGAGACGCTCTTAAAATCAACTGCGAGTTTAAGAACCACTTACAAATTTGAGTATTCTAAGAACCAATTAACACTACTACTGTACAACAAAAATACTTCTCAATTAAAGCCCTGGTGGATGCAGCAAGAGATCCTATGTTTGGAGAAAGGGGGAGTTATAAATAGTGCATTTCATTTGTTTGTTAGTATACTGTGAGGATCCCCTGAATAAGCCAAGTGATACAGGTCCATTTGGCCAGATATAGGCATTAAACTTTTACCAATATAAGTGACCAGATACTGGTCTACACCTGTAACAGAACAGAAGTTTGGCATATACAGACTGGTTTAGAAATGGCAGAACCTGGTCTAATATTTCCCCCCCCCACACTTCCCAAAGGGCAAATGTGTGTTCTGTTCGCTACCAAGCTAAACTATGCTGCTAACAGAAAACCGCGCAACTAAGATCAATTCTGGCATGGGCTTTTTGAATGTCTATACCTAGCCTTTGTGTCTTCGTGAAGGCTGCGTAGTCAAGACATTTGGAACTATGATAAATGTGAGTACTGTAGTGGTTAATTTGTCTTGTTAGTGAGACGGTAGAGTTGAGCTGTGTGGCTAAGACCATAAAAGTCAGCTGGCTGGTAAACTCCTGAGTAGATTAACAGGAATGCCAAGCAGAAGTTCTGGAGTGAGTTTATGGGAGGGAATAATAGATTTCTTACATTTTAGGAATGGCTATACACCAAGGAGCAGATACAGAGAACGATGGAGCACCTGCTGTAATCTACTTTGGGTAAGCTGTGTTTCCCTTTCCGCTAGAAGTCAGAAGAAAGTTTCAGTGCATTCAGGAATACAGAAGTGAAAGCTTCAAATCCTGTACAGCATCCAAGAAAATGAAAATTTCTTGAACTGCCAGGGTCAGAAATCAAAGCCAGAGCAACAATGTGCAAAGGAAAGCTCTGGTGATAAGGAAAACACAGAAAATAGAAACAAAATAAATGGACAGCAATTTTTGACCAAAAGAGGAAATAAAAAACAGCCAAGAAACATTCAACCAGGCTTGAAGTTATCAGACAAACTATGAGGCAACTCCTGAGGAAGGAAAGAAGTTTCTCTCTCCGACGGAAAAAAAACAGAAGATATTTTATGGGCATCTACATTTTACAACTATCCTAAGGTGGTGTATCCATCATCAGCAACTCAATAAGAAGAAAAGTTGGCATAGAACTTGGCAATGGACACAAGGATGTTGTACTCTATCTCTGAACCAAACATAAGGAACATAACTGCCAGACTAGACAGAAAAGAGAAAACAAATTGCTATCAGTGTAAATTAGAAGTTGTATAGTATAGAAAACTGATATGGGAATCTAAAGGTAAAAACATGCCAATAAAGGAAAACAGGGAGGTTTTAAGTCTATTAAGAAAATTAATATTTTAGCAGTGGTACAAACCTACTACTAGAGAATTGTGGTAAAATTCTTAAAAACTATGCAGAAAATAAAGAAGTGCTCAGTAAAAATTGGGGGAAACAATGGGAAAAAGCAGGATGAAATATTTAAGAGGATGATAAGGTATTTTCCAGCCCATTAGCAATTGCAATGCATAGTTAACATGTACAAGATTTTAAAATCTTTATGTCAGTACATCTAAGTGCACCCAAAACCCCAAAACAGCTGAAGAGGTCCTCACTGACAGGGATCCTGGTTGTCTCTGTTAAAAGATCCAAAATTTTCTTGATTTAAAAACCACACACACAAAATTCTAATTAAAAAACCCTAAAATCTGTGTTTTTCACAATTAAAATGAAACACCACTATATATATAGTGCCAGGAAACGCGTGCACTATATCCCAGGAGCCATGTGCCAGTCCTGGCCCGATTCAGTTTCAACGGTGCTGGGACCATGCAGAAGGGCCACTCCTGAATGCTGGCTCCACAGCCATGTACCATGTCTGACACAGCATAAAGCCCCAGAGCCAGGACTTGGTCCTGGACTCAGCACGCAGAGTCCTGCCCAGCATGTAGCTTCAGAGGTAGTTTGTGGGGTGTGGCTGCAGGTCAACTCTACAAACCAGCCTGATCCAGCATACTGTTGGGGAGGGGGCTCCTCATGGGTACAGACATTTGGCAGCAGGGATTGGAGGGAACAAGCAATGGCAGTGTTAAGTTGTCACCACTCCTACCCCCACACCACGTACTGCCAAATGCCCATACCCGTGGGGAGCCCTTTTCTTGCATACGATGTGCACCCCAATTTTCCCCAGCTAGTCTGGGGAGAAAAGGTGCAGGTTATATATGAGCAAATATGGTATTCATAAAAAGGAAATCGGATGACCTGGATAACTGCTGGTTGGTTAGACCAGTACAAAATTACAGGCAAAATAATGAAAACACTAATATAAAATATTCAATTAAAGGAATACAGTAAACGTAAAATAATATAATTCATGCTACAGTAAATAAGTTTATTTTTTCATGAGATTACAAGTTTGGTTGAGGTAGTTTTTATAGAGATGACATACTTCAACTTAGTACCGCATGTCATTTCAGTTAAACAAAAAAGCAAACACTACATAATATCAAATCAATCAGATGTTAAATAAATCAGGAGTTAGTAAACTGGCACATCTCAAATATTGGTTGTCAGCACAGCATGATCACCAAACAGGGGGGTGTTTCAAAGATGATGGCATATTTTTGTCAATGGTTAGAAGAACAAATCCACCAATGATCACATTTGCAGAAACAAAGATTAACGGAATGGTTAAAAAAAACCAAAAACAAACCATGATGATGGGGCAGTCACACAGAAAGATATGAAACACTTAATAAAACTTGGGCCTGTTCAGCCAAAAATTCATCTTAAATGAAGCTAAATTTAAAATTATACAGCGAGGAACATGGAATGCAGAATGGGGAGCTATATCATGGAAAGAGGGACTCTGAGAAAGATCTAAGGATCAAAATGGACTCAACGCGAGCTCTCAACAAGGGCTAATGATCTTTTGGATGTACAAGCAAGGAACCTACAAGTAGGAGCAGAGTAATCATGCCACTTCTGTGTGTACCATTAGTAAAGCCAATGCTGAAATACTCAATTTAGTTCTTCCATCCATGTTTTAAAAATTATATTGAGAAATTTAGAGATCATACAGAAAAGAGCCATAAAAAATGATTCAAGCACTGGAGAAAATAGCTTGCAGTGAGACACTCTAGAGGAGGGGTGGGCAATTATTTGGGCCAGAGGGCCACTTAGGGAGTTTTGGAGAGCTGTCACGGGCCAGATCAGCCCCCCCCCGCCCCCCCCCCCCCCCCCCCCCCGGCTCACCAAAACTCCCCAAGTGGCTCTGCCCTGCATTCGGCCTGGTGGATGGGATGGAGCCATGGGTAGGCAGGGGGATCATGGGGCGCTGGCAGTGTGGGGCCAGAGCCTGGGGCAGAGCCACGATCTGCTTCTCACACACCCCTGCCTGCAGAATTGGCATCTGTCACAGGGATGTGCAAGGAGCAGATTACAGCTCTGCCCCAGGACCTAGCCCCATGCTGTCACTGCCCCATGATCCCAATCCCACCTGTGAGAAGACTTTCAAGCTGGATCCTAAACTGAATGAGGAAGAAGTGAGGCACAGTATTTATTTGGATATGCAGGAAGTAGGCAGTAGCTTTCTGAAGACATTGGCCTAGGGGGTCAACATAAAGAATGGAGACGTAATAGTCAAAGAAAAAGGAGATGGAGAGAGAGATAATGATTATTGCAAAGATGGAAAAAAGACAACACTGAAGAAAAACAGACACAGATACTAGGCATGAAAAAGAAGAGAAGCTGAACACTGAGGATACATACAGTAGAAGCAAATAGAAAAAAAAGATCAACTTATACTAAGGATGTTCCTCTTGCTCTGGAAGTAATATGTTGTCTAACACCTTTGGCTACAAGGTGGTAAAATGACACTAAATTTATCTGCTCAAGGCAGGCACAGAAGGTGGTTTGAGAAATTTTTTATGAAGTGTCAAGAGGGTAAAATAAATAGAAATAAAGAAAATGGATGATTTAGAATGGAACGGGCATAATGAATTAAGAGTAACATGAAGGAATAAAATTAAAGAAAACCTTAGGTTGATTATTAATAGATGGTTCCCGATTGTGTGATCCATTAGAGAGTGGAAAAGTTTTCCCAAGGGAAGAAGAAACCTCACCATTCCATCACTTGAAATTGGACTAAGCAAAGCCCTAGAAAATATCTTGCAGGGATAGGCACAGGCACAGGTATAGACTATACAATCTAAATAGGTTCAGTTTTGCAGAACCAAAAACAATGAAA
>NW_005842457.1:1086532-1090309 GCF_000455745.1 Alligator sinensis | reverse complement strand
CCCCCCAAAAAAAAGAAAAAAGCCATAAGAAAACACAGCTTTCAAAAAAAGGAAAACAGTCCTATAAATTGTATTGTGACAAAAATTCCTAGACTACTAGTTGGTTGGGTAATCCACTAGTTATCTCCATTTCTAGTTTCAGTCACTCAGGTGAATGAGCAGCAGGTAGAGAAGCCAGACAGAAGTTTAAAAACAAAAACCAACAAACAAAAAACCAACCCCCTAGCTTTCAAACTATGCAAAAATATTCCTTTGGATAAAGGAAGAAAAGTGAAACAATAACAGTAGAACTGAGACCTGTAAACCACTCATAAAAACAGTGGAAATCAGGCAAAACAAAATGAAAATACTGTAGTTCAAGGGGCCACAGAGAAAACAGTAACATCACAAGGGCACCACATTGTTTAATAACTATGAAATTCCAGATGACAGCACTCAAGGACAAAGAGAGGCATCAGTGCCTAAAAAAGAGAAAATGTGAAGAGCACAGAAAAATAATTCTATCTGAATCATAGTAGCAACCAGTGGCGGAAACTTTTGAGTGAAAAATAAAAACAAATTCAAGACCAAAGCACTCCAGGATTCAGTAATTGTAACCAATTTGTACTCCATTTAACTAAACCAGTAATAGTGAAGAGAAAAGAGCTGGCATAGGGCTGCCATTAGAAACCTTGATCAGACCTATGATAGATATTTAATTATCTGAATCTTTTTGGAAAATACCAGCTTAAAAGCCAGATACTGAAATCATTAGCTAAGTGAAACTGTAGCATGTATGATTTTTCTCGACACTACGACATGATGCACAAAGTCAAAATCACACCAAATTTAAGAGTACAGATATTAAATGCAATAAAACTTAACATAATTGTTTATTGTACAACAATCAACATTACATATAAGCATATCAAACTTGAGATTAAAGATGGAGTACTGCACTGAATAAAGCTTGGAGAGAGAGAATAGGAAAAAAAAAAGAAAAGAGAAAGAATATAGTTAGGCTTGACAGAATTAGATTTCTTTTTTTTTTTAATTGTAAGGGATAATAACAATGTTTATTTTTAAGCTTTTTTATTATTATCAATTTAAATTTTCAGGATTGCACAAAATTAGGAGTGTGGGAAACAGACAATTTATAAATGACAGTATACTATTATTATAGTGCAGTTTAACCACCTGCTGTGACAAATATAACTACTGTAGGACTTGCACCAGCTGAGCAGCAGTGCCGCTATCAGTCCTGGCTCTGCTCAACCACAACTCCCTTGTCCGCTTTGTCACTTCCTCTTCCTTTGTTCCCAGTCCCCTGAGGTTTCTGGGAGTTGCAGTCTGTAGCAGGACTAAGTCTCCAAGCGGTAACACTGTGGCAGCTGTATAGCTCCTGCTTTGCACTGTTTCCTCCTCCTCCCCTCTGCTGTCTTGCTTGCCACGACTTGCTGTAATAGTTTAAATTTGGGAAAAGGGAGACTGCTCAAGACTCCAGAGTGATTTCTGGCTCTTTGTTCAGTGTACCAGCATACTATGGACCCTAATGGTCAATTATTTGGCCTCCAACTTCCCCTACAGCCAGCGACCATGCCTCACAGGTGTTACTGGTTACCTGTCCAGATGGGTCTTTGGCCCTAGTCCAAGATCCAGCCCTTTCAGGCCCCTGTGTTTTTAAGAGTAACAGCGGGCCCTCAGCCCAAGGCTAGGATACAGCTCTTTCAGGCCTTCGTGCCTTTAAGAGTCCCACCAGGCCGTCCCCAGGCCTTTAGAAGAAGGCAGGGAGTCCCTGGCTCCCTGTTACACAGTCCAAACTACAGTTAGCATGGTTCTGTAGGACTGCACCTCCTGTTGTTACATGCTCCATTGGCCATCATTTTTCTTATGTCCCCTTTTTATACATTTTGATTATTAACAATGAAAATATTTTTGGTTGGTTTGCGAGTGTGAGGGGGGGGAAAAAAAAATCAAGGTTTATAAACATTTTCCGATAAAAACTGAATCCTGTCAAGCCTAAATATAGTTTGTCACAGAGCACCAACAGTTACAAGTTAACAAAAGATTGTTGCAGAACAGATAACTGAGGCTTCAGATAACCAAGATGTACTACAGTCATCTTCACAGATGCTATCACTCCTCATTTTCAAGGCTTCTAATATCAGTGAAGAAACTGACAAGCTCCTATTAATTTCCTATTAAAGTCAACCTAAGACTTACTACTAGAAGCCTTCAAAATGACAGAAGCTGGTCAGCTTTGTAGCTTCTAGTGTACTGATAGTGCTGTAAGATCAGCCAAAAGCAGCCGCCAGCAAGTCCCAATCTGCCAAGTCTGCTTGGTAAAAACATGAGGGAGGTCATTCTCTATAGTCTTTCCTTAGCTCTCAAACTCCCACACTCAAGGCCTGCCAGACCCTGAGCACAGATATCTTTCAGAAGTGCTGCAGGACCATCCTATTCAGGAGGGCATAACCTAGGCTGTGAAATTGTTTAGAGGGGTTCCATTCTGCTGATATTTTAGTTGCCTTATACAGTTGCTTTGTTCTCTTGTTCATTCTCTTGTTTTTATAAGTTATTCTCTTTTTTTATTGTAAGCCACCCTGAGTCTTTGTTGGAAAGGGTAGCATATAAATCTAATATTTAAATAAATAACCAAATGACATAGTTAAGACTAACATTTGCAGCTGAAACAAGGATTCACTCTGTTATACCTTTCTTGCACCTAATAATCTTAACAGAACAGAACCATGGAGAAGTTACACGGTTCTGCTGGCATAGTTACATCAGCTAGAGGAGTACCGATATATTGGTCACATATCGGATCAGCATCGATAACAGGAAAATTAACATTATTGGCCACCAGCTTTTTTTAGCTGGGGTGGCTAACAATATCGCCAATAAATGCCACGTGCATGCACGCAGCTGCAGCATACATGCGGCCAGGAGCACAGCCTGGCAGCTTGGAGAGCAACATCTGGCTGGTAAGTCGGTGGAAAGGGCAGAGGTGAGGAAATGGGCGTGGAGGGGCAGAGGCAGGCACTGCTTGGTCGGGGCAGAATGCAGGACAGATCTGGGGGTGGTGGCTCCTCGCTGCTGCATGCAACCCCGAGGGAGGCATGGGGGGCATGTGCCCCCAGATTTGTGTGCAGGCTGAGGGTGGGCAGCCTGCTGCAGGCTTGGGGCCTGAAGCTGCACCAGCCTCTTCCTCATGGGGGACTGGACCCGGGCTGTGCTCGGAGTGGGAGGAGGTAGGGCAGGATGGGTTTCAACACTGAAAAGTACAGGGTACCACACCTGGGGAAGAAGAACCAGCAGCAGACCTACAGGCTGGGGAACTCTCTTCTTGTCAGTGCAGAGGCAGGAAAGGATCTTGGAGTCATTACTGACGCCAAAACGAACATAGGCCAACAGTGTGGGGATGCGGTCAGGAAGGCCAAGCGCACTTTGTCATGCATCCACAGATGCATCTCAGGCAGGTCCAAGGAGGTGATACTCCCCCTCTATACGACACTGGTCAGGCCGCAGTTGGAATACTGCGTCCAGTTCTGGGCACCGCACTTCAGGAGGGATGTGGACAACATGGAGAGGGTCCAGAGGAGGGCCACTAGCATGATTAGGGGTCAGCAGGGAAGGCCCTACGAGGAGAGGCTAAGGGACCTGAACCTGTTCAGCCTCCACAAGAGAAGGCTGAGGGGGGATCTAGGGGCCGTTTACAAACTAGTCAGGGGGGACCAGCAGGTATTGGGGGAGTCCCTGTTCCCCCGAGTGCTACCAGGAGTGACTAGAAATAACGGT
>NW_005842457.1:1066581-1086450 GCF_000455745.1 Alligator sinensis | reverse complement strand
GGTGCTGGCTCCTACCCTGGGGGTCTTTAAGAGGAGGTTAGATAAACACCTTGCCAGGGTCATTTGACCCCAGTACTCTTTCCTGCCATGGCAGGGGGTCGGACTTGATGATCTGCTCAGGTCCCTTCTGACCCTACCACCTATGAAACTAGGTGGCAGCAGCACTAGGAGTGCCTACAGAGTAGGCTACAGCCACCTGAAAATTCCCTGTAGTATAGCCACCCCCGCCTCACCCAAATGCTGACTTGGCCCAGCCTCCTTGCCAGGAAGAGCCCTGTGCAGCCCCAAGCCCACAGCAGGCAGCCCACTCTCATGCTATACACAAATACAGGGGGCACATGCCCCCGCCATGCCTCCCCCAGGGATGCATGCAGTGGCGAGGAGCTGTCCCCCCTCCCATCCCCAGACGAGCCGCCTGCCTGTGTTATGCCATATTTACTTGAATATAAGATGAATACCCAATAATTAGATTCCCTATATGAAAGATTTATAAATGTTATAATTCTTCCAGGTACAGAATCTAATTATTAAAAGGTTTGCCTAAAATTATCCCCCTCCCACCACTACAGCAGGGAAAATAAACTGGGGGGGGGGGGGGTAATGGAGGACCCCCGGGGGGGGGGGGGGGAAATTAGGTAGCACCCTTGCCCTCTGCCCCCATCTTCTTCCTCTTGAAGACCTTTCTCCCCCACTCTCCTTACTGTCAGACCCTGTTCTCCCTGAGCACATGAAAATAAGGAGCAAATATGAAAGCAGTGACCTTGCAATAAACATATGCAAATTACTACAGGTACCCACAGACTTATTTAATCCAGAATTGATGCATTTTACCTTTTTTCAAACTGCTGCACCTTTTAGCTTATGGGATTTATTGTAATATTTCTGTTTTAAATGTATTCATGTTTGTATAATGTTGGGTGCTTCAGTTTACCTGTAACGCTAGTATATGGGAAAGAAGAGTTAGACTCCCTGTTAGCTCTTTAATAACAGGAACCTGTTTACATGTAGGAGAAGACAAGATGGACCTCTAGCATCAACAAAAGCTTGCACAGCTCTGCTGGCACATTGACATAGAGGGGATTCCTGGTGATATTGAAAAGGCTCTAAGGAAGCTGAAGGAAATGAGCACTGCAATGAACAGGGGAAGGTGAACAAGAAGAGTGTTTGGCTATTGAAGTTAGCCTTAAATGAGAGACTAGCTGAGCAGCTTTGGGGCTTCTGGCTGGGCAGACTGAAGAGAAAACCCCTCTTTGGAAGGTAGACTGTCTTATTACTCTGTGGCCTTTGAATGTGGGTTGCACTTATTCTCCCAAACAAGAGACCAAGTCCTTTTCTCAGGAGCTAAATTGAAAGTTAGCTCCTTGAGTCAGGGCTACAGGCACCAGGGAGGGTCAGGGACTACTTAAAGGCCAGGGTCTCAGGATGAGAAAGAGCCAGAGCTCCTCCCCACCCTAAAAGCCACACGTAGGTTAGCTTCAGGGGCATTCTCAGAGGCCAGAAAAGCCCACAGTGGTTCCAAGCAAGCCACCCCTTGGGGAAAACTCTGTGACAGTTAACCAGACCCAGCTGAGACAAACTGTATGGAGTTTAAGGGGACTGCATGGAACACTGACAGAATGAAGGCCTGAGGTGACTCTGATAAAGTTTTAATTCATTTTCATGAAGTGGTTAAGCCTGGTGTGCAAGTCATCAACACACATACTCTTTTTTTATGATCATTAAAGCACACAGAGAGAGAGTTTCTCCCTGCAGAAGATGATGACCTGTGTATCTCTTTTTAAAACTAGTATTTGCAATTTTTTTTAGCCATTAGAAAAAACACACATATGGCATGAGCAAAATTATTTAACTTTATACCTTTGTATAACAAAGTTTTCTCCAATGTAAAAACCTCTCTTAAATGAAGTATGAAAAAGCAATCTGGTGGTCCCCAAGTTATAATTGCATCTGGTATCAAAGTTCTGGGTAATGACAGAGCATATAAGTACTAAAAGCAAAAATGAACCAAATGTGAAGTCTGAAGAACAGAATAAATCCCTACTTGGAACTCAAGAAAAAAATAAAATAAAATTATACTTTAATCATAGGACAGGCCCTTCTGAATTGCTAGGTGGTTAATGTTACCGAAGCTAAGAAAACCATGGCTTTAAGTTACTGGCTGTCATCTATCTACTGAGCATGTTACAAGTATATTTTTCCCCTTTTTTGAGAACAATAGTGAATTTCCAGATGCTAAGGAAAACAAGACTGACTGTACAGCTACACTTCCCTAAAGAAGTAGACCAACAGCATTCAGGACGTTGGAACAAAGTACCAGAGTATTTGCAGAGTGGCGGCAGTTATGATTGATGATCTGCAAAAACCTAATCTGTTGTAAAGAGGATGTAGCACAAACCACAGAGGAACTAGACACTCTAGTCTATACTTTGCACTGTACATTAAAGACCACACAGTGGAGATCCTGGACATTTTGGGCAACCTTTTTTCTACTGCCACATTTTGCAGCCTTCCTTTACAGAATTATTCTGTTCTTAAAAGATAACAAACATATCTGGCAACAGGTTGCATGTAGTTTTTACAGATTTTTGCTTGCCTACAGTTGGGGCCTTCCCCCACTATGGTCACAAACTGAGTTATAAAATACTATGTTATAGAACATTTCTTATGCCTCCTGGCATGGGTCTTTATTCTTAGAGCAATAATACCATGTTATAATTTGAATGATTCATATATGTTTCAAATGTGTAACGTCAGGAACACTAGTTCAGTAACTAATAATATTAAATTACGTGCCTCTGAAAAAAAATCTAATTTTTCATCACTTTCCGTTTTCAAGTTGAATGAAGGTTAAAAACACAATTATGTTTGGGTCAATAGTTGTTGGGCATCTTCCCCCTTCTGTTGGTTGTTTTTAAAAGCATGAAAACTAGGAACATAAGGGGGTGGCAGAAAGGTTGATCTGCAGGTAGTTCTATACTGGATGGCAAAGTTCAAGCTATACTCTACAATGGGGTGGGCAAAATACAGCATGCAGGCCAGATTCAACTCACCAACTGTCTGGATCCAGCCCATGGCTGCCCCTGTGGCACTGAGCATAAGGCCAAGCCCCACTTGGGGCAGCCAGCGCTGCACACCTGCCCATGCCTGTCAGCCCTGGCCAGCATGCACAGCTTCCAGCAGGGCTGCTCCTGATGTGACTGAAGACGCCCGGTTGCTGCCCCAGTGGCGGCTCCTCCTCTTGCTGCAACGTTCTAGGCAGGGGAGAAGCTGCGGCCAGGCAGCTCCTGCCCCAGCACACAGGGCTCTGGCTCCAGCTCCAGGCTGCCTTCTACCCATTCCGCCCTCCCAGCGCAAGGACCAGTCACCTGCAGGCGGATGAGTGGGTAGAAGGCAAATGGAAGCTGAACCCGGAGCCCTGCACACTGGGGCAGCAGCCACCCAGCTGAAGCTTCCTCCCCACCCAGAGGAGAACAGCAGAGACAGGAGCAGGAGGAGGAGCCACTGGAGGAAGGGGGAGCTGAGCAGCACCTGGGCAGCTGCAGCCACATCAGTAAGCTGTGAATGCTGGCTGGGGCTGGGCCAGCAGGCATGGGTGGGAGCATGGTGCGGGTTGCCCCAGGTGAGAGCAGACAGGGATTGGCCCTATGTGGAGCACCGCTGGGGGCAGCTGCAGAACACACCACCCGGGTGATCTCTGCTGCACATTCTTCCTGCCTCCCCCAACCCCCAGTTGGTTCCCAGGACCTAGTGCCCAGGTGCCCCTTCCCTCCCAACACATGCGTACAAGGCAGGGGCATGCAAGTAGTGGATCATACCTCTGCTCTGGGCCCCAATCCTGCATGTCCCTGCCTGCAAAATGGGAGCTATGCCCCGGCCTCGTACTCCCTGCCCCGTGACACCAGCCTCACCCACACATCCTGCTCCCTGCTTGCCCACAGTCCGATCCCATATAGGGAGTTATGGTGAGTTATTTTGCAAGGAGGGAGGAGGTAGTGCTGACCTGGCCCATGACAGCTCATCAACATGCCCCATGTGGCCCGCTGGCTCAACTAGTTGCCCACCCCTGCTCTACAAAGGTAAGCAGAAGGAGTGGATCTAGGTACACTCTTAAACCTTGGCTTACTAACTTTATTTAAATCACTATGTTCTTTGAATATCCCACTTTTCTCATGCTTTGTTTAAGTTTCCTTCATAAATCAAGAACAACTTTGGCCTCTCAACATTTAAAGAACAATCAAGCTTTTTTCTCCCTTAATGTGTTTATTTGAAAACAGGACTCTTCAGTCCTCATAATGTAATGTAATACAATACACTAGGGAGATTGTTTTCACCATCTCTGTGGGAATATACTTTCTCAGTCCTGCTGTCACACTTCAAACCTCCTTCAGTGCAACCTGATGTGGCTAAAATAGGTCTTCAGCATTAGTTTATGGCACTTAGTGTAAGGAAATAGACTGATCAAGACTTCAAATGGGTTGAATTTACCACCCTGGATACTGAAGAATTCTTTTATTTAACTTTAGTTGGAAATTGATGTTTCTCTAGACATAGAGGTCAGTACTTACAAAAGTAAGCAATGCTACCTGGCAAAGTTGTCACCTGTATACACTATGGAAAAAGTACCATCACATATTGATGAGTTAGAAAATATGAGTATTTTCACACCGTGGATCTATCATCTTTTTATGTGCTTTGGGATATCTCTGGAATTCTACTTTTTCCCTCTCTACAAAGACCTATGAACATTTTTATGACGACTCCTGAGGACAGCAGATTAAATGCACACTTCAGAACTCAACAGTAATGGTAAAACCTAGCTGAACTATAATCATAACATGGAAAAAAAATAAAAGATTTCAGGGAGCAGTCCTGGAAAGGCAGATTTTCTGTATGTGAAAACTTACAATTAAAATATTTCCAGTAATACAAAAATCTTAGTTGTGGCGTTTGCATTCCTAAAAGTAGGGGTGCACTGATAAAGATTTTCTTGGCTGATACTGATGGCTGATTATTAACCAGCCATATCGGCCAATACTGATCCGATAACTAATCTACAGGAATGCAACCAGGCAGCATGGAGAGCAGTGCCCTGCTGATAAGTCTGTGAAGGGGAGGTGTGCGAGGCCTCCACAGTAAGGAAGGGAGTGGGGCAGGGGCTAGGCCTGGGGGTGCTGCCCAGCCCTGGCAGTGAATGGGACCCAGGGCAGGAAGCAGGACAGAGCAGTGGGTGGCTTGTCCAGGGTATCAGTAATCCAGTGCTTACAAGAAGAATATAAGAGCTTGGGAGGAGCAGCATTTAGAACAATAATAGCTTGCTGTTCTGTCTTGGCTATAAAATGCTTATAAAAATCCGCTTTGTCTTTTCATGGTGGTAATTTTGCTTCCATAAATTTATCTGGTTTGGGAATACAGCTTTCTCATGCATTTTCATGTACTGATGAAAGGAGGTAGAACATCAATCCTTAAAATTTAACTGTGTATCATTTCTGTACTGTCCGTCTCTGCCCATTCAAAAGAGCTTTCAAAAGAGCTTTAGTTCAAGCACCGCCACCATTTTTAAGCATGAGGGTGCTTTTAACCAGAGAGAAGCCAAGTGGGGCAAGGGCAGATGCGGGCTGCTCGCCGTGGGCTCAGGGCTCTCTGCGAGTCTCGAGTCTCTCCTTGCCCTGAGGACTCCCCATAGGCTGTGCATCCCCTGTCCACACAGCAGCAGCGGGAGGCACAACTCACTACTCCCACTGCTGCCGGGTGGACAGCGGACATGCAGCCAACACAGAGACCCAGAAACAAAGGCAGGAGAGCCCAGAGCAAGCAGCCCATATTTGCCCTGCACACAAATCTGGCGGGGGGGGAGGGCACATGCCCCCCCATAACTCCCCTGGGGGGTGCATGCAGCGACAGGGGGTTGTCCCCACTCCACACCCCCACCCCGTGCCTCCTGGATGAGCCACCTGCAGCTTTTTCCTGCTCCCTGCCCTGGGTCCCATTCACCGCCCTGGCTGGGCAGCACTCCCAGCTCAACTCCCTCCCTCACTTTGGAGGCCTCGACCTGCCCCCCCCACACCCTTTCCCTCCCCTATGCCCTTTTGCCTTCACAGACTTACTGCAGGGCACTGCTCTCCACCCTGCCAGCTGCATTCCTGGCCACATGTATGCATGCAGCTGCGCACATGCACACAGAGCCCAGGGGCCATATTATATTTATCGGTGACATTACTGGCTACACTTGCGAAAAAAGCCAATAATGTTAATTTTTCTTTTATCAGTGCCAATCCAATATGGCACTGATATATCAGCGCACCTGAACCTAAAAAGTATATGGCTTTGAATGCAACATATAACCAGAGAAAATGTTTTAATGTACACTGAAGTACAATGAAGTTCTCAGCATTTAAACTCTCTCACACAAATACACACTAACTGGGTACAACTACCAGAGTAATAAATTTTTTAAAGGCAAAAACTAACATGTTATCTACACAAGATATGTATTATTTTTCTGCCATTTGACTACCACCTGAGGTTACTGACCTCTAATTATCAACTGAAAATGTAATTGGGTATCATGAGTGTCAGACAAGCGAAACTTGCCATAAATAAAAGCAAAAATGTGAAATGGGCAGAGACGGACAGTATAGAAATGATACACAGTTAAATTTTAAGGATTGATGTTCTACCTCCTTTCATCAGTACATGAAAATGCATGAGAAAGCTGTATTCCCAAACCAGATAAATTTATGGAAGCAAAATTACCACCATGAAAAGACAAAGCGGATTTTTATAAGCATTTTATAGCCAAGACAGAACAGCAAGCTATTATTGTTCTAAATGCTGCTCCTCCCAAGCTCTTATATTCTTCTTGTGCAATTGAATAGCAGCTCAAAAGGTGAGAAAAATTATTTCTTGCCTTCTAAAAACATGAAAGGAAACACTTTTGCATCAAATCCTCAGAACTAAATACAATTTTAACAGTGGGCAAACATATCAGCATCTGTAGGACACAGCTTATAGAAAGGAAGATTTAAAATCATAATACTAAATCACCTTTGCAACTAGCACAACAGTAAAACTAAATTCCTGTTCCACCTAGCATGAGCTGCCAGTTAGATTCCCCTACTACATCACAGAAACGTTAACTTTTTATTAGTTGAATCATAGTTAAAAAAAAGAAACCGTCTTGCTAGAAGAGAAAATGTATTGTCAATACAAAGCAATTGCAATCTGTGCGCGCCTTCTGGGATTTAGGGTTCATGTTTTCAACATTTTCTCTGCATCCATGAAGGCTAGAAATTGGAGATGCTCACATATTCCAATTACTCCAGAGGCTGAACCTTAAGATGACACCAATCATCATGAGACTTGCAATTAAACAAAGTTGAAAACACTGGGAAATAGGAAGCCAACCATTGTAGGTGATGAAAAAGGGGTGAGATGGAAATGGAGAAAAGGTGATATTAATCCATTTAACTTACATTTCAGTGTTTCTCCAGCATACGGGATATGCAGCTTAAACCGATCACAGCTGGGTCCTGGAGTCAAGGATGTACAGCTAAAAATCAAAACAAGAGAAGGATTTTCTAAACAGAAATAAAAGCAGACAGTTACACTGTTGGATAATGTACAAATGGCTGATGTAGTAAAGAATTTATGAGAAGACTGAAGGCATTCAGCTTCTCGCACTTCTGGAAAACGAAGTTCAATGGGGATGGAAGAACTAGCCTAATCTTGGAGGTACCTGCAATTCATAGGTTCTCACAACTATTTGAAACATCAAGGTCTGTCCCAATAATCAGCAGCTTCTCCCCAACTCTGAGGCAAAAAAAACTTCTTCCAACAACATCTTCCTGATTTGAAACACCTCACAGCAATAATTAAACAACCAAACTCACCAAGCTTGCTAACTCACATACTACAGAAACAACTGATTCTTCCCAACTGGCTCCACGGTATGGACGCCTTGTACTCCTTGTCCTCATCATTCAGGAAACTGAGATGAGCTCTGAATCTAAATAAAAGTAGTACTGTAATTTACAAACATTTAAAAAAAAAAATCAATTTTACAGGTGAAGAAAGAGGAGACAAAAGAAATAATAGGAAAGATAAACTAATGTCTGTTAGCTCACACATCAGATCAGCAGCTGAACCTAGAACACAACTCAGGCTACTGCCGTGGGGCAAAGATAAACCACTGGACCACGCATAAACAAAAGTTTCAAACTACGACAGAGAGCACGGGGTGGCTGATCCTATGCCACAAGAAATACTGCCTAAGTGCCAAATTATACCAGTCTTTCAACAGAAGCGAGCAAATACTGTCTAGTAACTGCCCCACTGACATGTTAATAATGATACATACATCCATTTCTCCTCAAAAACCCACTTCGTCTCCCTAAACCCTTCCGCATTTTTACTCAGTTTCAAAATTAGTTCAATGGCATACAGTGGCTTCAGATTTACTTTTGTTCTGCATGTTACATTTGTTATCTAACCTTACTTGCACCCACAGGTAGCTCCTGATCTGATACTGTTTCACTTAGAGGAGTTAGATCAACAGATTTGTCATCACTGCTTATGATAAGAGTGGAATCAGGCTCTGGGGTGGGGCATACAGGATGCATTTCAGTGTAGGTGAAGACAAAGAATATCACATTTGTTTGGAGTTCTTTTTTTGTTTTGTTTTTTTTGTTTTTGGTTTTTGTCTTTTAATACTTACTTTACTTGAAACAGGTGAGAACACCAAGACAGAAATGAACTCTGTTTCATTATGTATATGCAGCAGAGGTGCACTGATAATATAGGTCCATATCGGATCGGCACCAATAAAAGGAAAATTGACTTTCCCAGCTGTTTTTGGCCAATGTAGCCAATAATGTCACTGATAAATGCCACGTTCACACGCGCAGCCACAGCATGCATGTAGCCAGGGATGCAGTCCGCCACCTTGGAGAGCAGCGTCCAGCCAGTAAGTTTGTGGGTAAGGAAGGGGTGTGTGTGTGTGTGTGGGGGGGGGGGGTGTTTCTGTGTACTATCTACTCCTTAACAATACAACAGTCCTGCTAGAACAACAGTTTCCAACCTTTACCAGGCCATGGCTCTAAACTTCATCCAGGGGCAGCTCCCCGCCACTGAGCATACCCCCGGGGGAGGCAAGTGCCCCTGGATTTGTGCATTGGGCAAGGGTGGGCAGCCCACTACAGGCGAGGCCAGGGGCTGCATTGACCTTTTTCCAGCAGGGTGCTGGGCCAGGGCTGCACTTGGGGCACGCAGGGGTGGGGCAGGTGGCAGCAGAGCTGGGAGGGAACTATAGCCACCCCAAAATTCACCATAGGCCCCTCTCAGCACCGCCACCACCTGCCCTGCCCTTCCCACTCCAAGCGCAACCCTGGCCTACCCCCCCCGGAAAGGCCAACAGCCCCTGGCCCCGAGCCCACCCTTGGCCCGCGCACAAATCCGGGGGGACATGCCACCCATGCCTGCCCTAGGGGCACGTGCAGGGGCAGAGAGCTGCCCTCATACACAAGCCACTCATGGATCTGTACTGTGCCCCACCCTACCCTAGCTGGGCAGTGCCTGCCCCTGCCCCAGCCCCATTCCCTCCCTCACTGTGGGGGCTGCTATCTGCCCCGCCCTTCCCCCCCCCAATAGACTTAGCATCCAGGCACTGGTCTCCAAGCTGCCAGGCTGCATATCGGTTATCAGATCAATATTGGCTGATAGGGCTGGTTAATAACTGCCCATAGGTATTGGCCATAAAAATCTTTATTGGTGCACCCCTAATACGCAGTTGTAGATGCAACTTAATAGTAGCTCTGCTCTGTTCTGATTATTACAGTTTTACCCTCTATTTCCAAATCTTTATAGTGTTACCCATCACCACGTTATTTCTGCACACCTTCCAGGACTAAGCCTATTTTTTTTTCCTCTGGCCCAGAAGCTTCCAAAGTAACTCATCATTAAGTTCATATACAACATCAATTTATTGTGAAATACCACAATTCATAAGGTTCATCACCTCTTCAGATGACATTAAAGTAACATATTTTGGTATCTTTTAACATGCACAAAAACTTATGCTTTTGAAAATACAATCTTGTCTTCCATTGCACTACTCTATTTGGAAATACTTAAGGGAAGTGTAATATACTTTACATTAAAATAAAAGCCTGATCTAATGATCAAGTCCCTAAAAGCAACACACAGTATTTTTCCTAGGTTATTACATTCCACTTGGGATGTTTTTAAATTTTACTGGTCTTGAAGTGATGGAAAGTGACAGCATTTACAGTCATTTCTTGCCAAATTACCCTCTTTGACGAGTCTGCACAAGAGATTTCATAAACTGCAATTGGCTGAAGTAACCAAGCAAAAATTCTATGGAGGTCTACCTGAAGGGAGGGAGTTACTTTTCACTAAAAGTAAGGGGAGGGGGCATAAGACAATTCAGAATTTTGATAAAAAAGTCTAATGGAAAAACTAAACTTTTAAATAATTTTCACAATGGGACAAGTGCTTACATGCTTTTGAAGTTGACATTAAAGGGTTGTATGTATGGAAATAATTTGTCACATGAGCTTCCACCATGAAGTTCAAGAGGAATAAACAAACTGTAAAACTGAACATGCATGTATCCCATCCAGCATGCTAATGCAAGTGAGTAGAGGCATAAAGCACCCTCCCCTTACTGTCTTGAACTATTGTGGCATACCAGTGATGCTGGCACTTAGCTACATGCATATGGGCAGGACAATACATAGTTAGGTTATGATCCTATAGGATCTGATCCTCTATACAGTAGGGATGTGAAAGGTTAAATGTTTAAATAAGAAGTGTAGGAGGGAGGAGGAACAAGAAGGGGAGGGAGAGAGCCAAGGTAAGGAGGGACTAGTACCCATAGCTAGTCTGCTCCATCCCTCCCAGTGTGTCAAGCAACTACAGCAGGCTGGAAAAGCCCCTCACCTGCTCACAGCTTCACATGGGCTGTGTCATCTGGCAGGGCTTGCCACTACCTCATCTCCCTGCCCCCCGTCAAAGGCCCCGAGGAGTGGTTCCCAGAAGCAACTGTGTCCAAGCAGGTCTGTGCATGGTCCTCAGCTCCCCGCTCTGCTCCAGGCAGGTGGCTGCGGCCCCTCTCCTGTGGCAGGGTAGGTGCCAGCTCTGAGGCTCTGCACTCCACCACCCTCAGGCCAGGACTAAGTATATGTTATCAGTTAATGGTTTCGCCGATATAATTAGAAGAGGTTAAATGGATTTTTTTTTTTAAATGATATTTATATCCCTATTTATATCCCTATCCAGTGGCATAACTACAACCATCTTAGGCAGTATATGCCATGTTGGCTGTAGACTTGTCTCAGTATATTCCTTCAACAGAACAGCAAGAAAATAGGTTGAGGCCCTTGGACTTTCTTCCAGGCTGCACTTGGGGCATATAAGCATCTCCAACATATACCATCTCTTACTCTGGACAGATAAACTGATGATATAACCTTCAATTATACAGGCATATTGTATATAATTTTACATTTATAATATATTCAAATTTAGATGTCATATTTAGATTTGTAACAATATGATAAATTATATGATATAATTTACTTTTTACAGAATCTGCTGTTAAATTATATGGTATGACTCTGCCAATCAGTGGTGAAGGGCAGGGTCACCGGGAAATGCCCATGCATTTGGCTTTGTGCCACAACCAAGCCTTGAAAATTGCGTTGTCTCACTGCAATTTAAGTAGACCCCTAGTTATCAGACATCGCATTGGAGGTGCCAGGCTAAAGGAGGCTCCCATATTGAAGAAAACAACATAATAAGTCTTCTTAAAAATATTTAGTGAAAGATAAAGCACTGAGAAAAAATTCACATTCTGGAATAGGAAGATGATGAGCAATAATATCCATCATATGGCTATTCAACAAACCTCTAGATTTAGGACAGAGATCTTTAAGAACAAGAGAGGTTACAACACTCCAACTTTACATCAAGGACAAGGTAAATTTAAGAAAATGAGGAATTGTCCTCTCTCCTGAAGCTAGACCATGCCTTGATGAGCAAAAAAGAATGCCTGCATCTAGCTACTGTTGCCACAGATCTCAATAAAAAAGATAAGAATAAAGATACTTATCCTACTAAGCTAAATTAGCATCGTTCAGGTTTTACTGAGTTAGTGATAAAGATGCCAGAATCTCTCTCTCGCCCCTTTCACACACACTTAAACATGAAGCAAAACCTGCATATCTACCATACTTATACAAAAATACCCTGCTCTCCATTTTTTGCACCTCATTAATGTTCCTTACATTGTTCCTCAGCATCTTGCCTATTAACAGCAGCCTTGCAAATTCAGTTAGGATGCTTCTAAACAAAAAATGCCCACGAATTTAAATTGAAGAGGCAAGGGAAGGAAGGACTAGTACCCACAGCTAGGTCTGCTCCATCCCTCCCAGCATGTCAGCAGCTGCAGCAGGCTGGAAAAGCCCCTCACCTGCGCTGCTGCCCACAGCTTCATATGGTCTGTGCTGTCTGGCGGGGTTTGCCACCACCTCATCTCCCTGCCCCCCATCACAGGCCCCAAGCCCAAGGAGTGGTTCCCAGAAGCAACTGTGTCCGAGCGTGTTTGTGCGTAGTCCCCAGCTTCCTGCTCTGCTCCAAGCAGGTGGCTAAAAAGCGTCTCTTCACAACTATGCACATAATAAAAACAACAAAATAAATTAAGGCAACATTCATATCCATCCTGATACAACACTCCAAACGTTAACCCAGTGCTTTCACAACACTTAAACATAAGAAAACACTGATGTGTCTCTACACAGATTCACTTTCAGCTAGGAAACACAATAATTTTCAACATGTACATGAAAAAGCTACAGATCATATTGCAAAGGACAAGCATAACAATATATTAACTAGTCAAGTGAAATTATACAAACTCTATAGGACAGGGACCATTTTTTTCTTCTGCATGTGTACAGTGCCTAACACAGTGGGATCTCAATCCTTGATTGAGGCTCCTAAATACTGGAACAAACCAAATAAAAAAAAAAAAACCAAACAATCAATGAAGTGTACACTAAATAATTATTTAGTAACGGAGACTGTCAGAATCAGATTAACAAAATCATAAATATGTTGAAGCATGTATTTTGATAAATCAGCTGAAATTATTATTATTTTATTTTATTGTTCTGGGTCATAGCATGTAAAGATGAAAGGTTCATAGTTATAAGACTGCTTAATAATTTGGCAATAAATTAGCATGTAGTCTTGAGAGAGCATAGTTAAGACTGTGTTGCTCTTTAAATGTCCATTCTTTCATGGGTTCACTGAACATAATACTATTGTTGAACTGAAAGTATGCATGTGAAAGAGAGCAGTAGCATTTTTGTGCAAGCCAAAACTGGGACACTACATTGTTGACATTTTAAAAGATTCTTCTCTTTTGAAAATGCAACCAGCATGAGCAATTTGTCTAATGCTTAGAAATGGAAATTCAGCCAGAAGTGGTAAGAGAAGAAACTTTATAACTGTGGTGTAATGGGTCACTGGCAATCCCTCACAACTGAGGATGATTACCTTATTTGTGGGTCCAAAGATGGCTGACAAGGCCGATCCAGGATCAACAGACTCTGCTGCAACTTGGGCATGTGTTTCTGTGCAGGGTGGGTGGCTCTGGATTCTTGATTCAGTCCATGACACACACTTTCTGCCACTCCCACTTCTCCATCTCCTGTTGTCATTGTGAGGTTTCAAAGTACTGAGATCCTTACAGGTGGTCCTGGGGAATAGCCTCCCATGAATTGATGTTAATGCTGCATTTTTCAAGTTGGCCTCCAGGATGTCCTTGAAGAGTTTTCTCTGCCCTCTTCTTGAGTATTTGCCTTCACTGAGCTGGGAGAGTAAAACTTGCTTTGGGAGTCTGGAGTTGGACATCTGGATGATGTGGCCAGCCCTGCAAAATTGATGTCAGATGATCATGGCCTCGATGTTCACGGTATTTAATTGCAAGAGGATGCTAATGTTGGTTTGTCCGTCTTCCCACTGGATTTGAAAGATCTTCCACAGGCGGTGGATGATACTTCTCCAGCGACTTGAGGTGTCTCTTGTATGTTGTCCACATCTCAGCTCTGTACAGGAAGGTGATCACAACTTCTTGATAAACCCTGAGCTTGGTTTCGGATCTGATGTCACGATCTTCCAACACTGACAATTGCCTGAAAGTCTGTTTCTGAGTGAGCATACACTACAGCATCATTGACATACTGGAGCTCAGTGACTGAGGTCAGGGTGGTCTTGGTTTTGGCTCAGAGTCACCTAAGATTAAATAGCTTACCACCCATTTGGTAGTTAGGTCCACTCTGACTGGAAGCTTGTTAGTGGTCAGATGTAGCATCCCAGTAAGAAATATCGAGAAGAGTGTTGGAGCTATGATGAAACCTTGCTTAACTCCCATCTTAAACTCAAAGGGACCTGTGAAAGATCCATTACTGAGAACCACTACTCTCATACGGTCATGGAGCAGGCAAAAGATCATTGCAAAAACCCTCCTGAACCATCTCCTTCCGCTTGCTGAAGAGCTCCTCCTGGAATCTCATTGTGGGTTTATGGCACTAAGAGGCACAACTGAATGATCTTTACTGCTCGTCAGCTGCAGGAAAAATGCTGGAAACAACATAAACCTCTCTACATAGGCTTCTTTGACCTCATGAAAGCCTTCAACTGAGTCAACCAAGAAGCACTGTGAAGGATCCTTCTGAAGTACGGATGCCCACCAAAATAAATTGCTAGAGCAGGTGCGGGCAGTTATTTTGGGCAGAGGGATGCTTACCAGGCACCCTGGTACCTGTTGAGTTTTGGCAAGCCATCAAGGGCCACATGACAGGTAGTCAGGGGCAGCTAAATATTGAATTTTCTAAATTTTTTAGGGGCCCTGTGGGCCAGATAGAATGACCTGGTTGCTCATGTGGCTCGCATTTTGCCTACCCCTGGGCTAGAGACTAGTAGTGCATAAAATTCAATCCCATTTTGGATGCAAAAAATTAACTCGCATCATGACGTGCAACTACTCTGAAGTCAACAGTGGCTGTAATGTAGTGTATTGTGGCTGTCTAGCTTTAAACAAACTAGCTTGGAAACCAGTAGCACTGGAAGCACAAATGTTAGCACAAGTTGAAAAAAAAATGTTGATTTATCTGTGCTCTATGGTGCCACAACTAAACTGTTACTTGTACCTGAGCTACCTGGTTTAGAGCTAACTTGGGTATCTCTACATTGTACTGCAGTCACCCTTACAGTATTGCAGTGTAGGTACAACATTATTTATTTTGAATCCTATAATTACACAATGCTGGTACAATACAAGCCACTCAAGACAGTTGTGGGTAAGGTGGACAGCTACTTAATTAAAGCATTTGGGAAACTCATTGATTTAACTGTTAAAAGGCACCGTTTATGTCAATTTAAGAATGTATGCTAATTTGTGCAGTAATACACTGGTCTCAGGTTTTCACAACCTTCCTGATGAGCTTATACCAGGGGTGGGCAATTATTTCAGCTGGATGGCCACTTAATGTGTTTTGGTGAGCTGTTGAGGGCTGCAAAGGTAGTTCCACCCCTTGACAGATACCCTACCCCCTGGTCGCCATCTTGGGACCAGAAGTCCCACCCCAACCTTTGCCACCAAAAGTCCCTCCCCTTGTCCCAGAAGTACTCCTTCTTGGGAGGACAAGTGCCACATTGAAACTGAAACAGAAGTCATACTTAAACAATGAATAACTCAATCAAACATCTACTATAACTTATTTTCATTTTTAAAAAAAAATGTTTTTGGTCCAATTGATTGCATAATAGCTCAAAATAGTGCCCCCCTGGCTCGAGGCTGGGGTGGGTCAGGCTGGGATGGGTCAGGCTAGGCTGGCATGGGGGGTGGTTGCCTAACCAGAGCTGCACTTCCTACAAGGAGATGCTGGCTTGCAGATGGGCAGCAAGGGTCAGGGCTTAGAGGGCTTATGGAAGGGCCCCATGGGCCAGATGGAATTGCCTGGCAGGCTGGATCCAGCCCCTGGGCAGTACTTTGCCCATCCCTGGCTTATACTGTTCCTGTTGTCTCTCATAATGGCCTTGAAATTGGCAAAACCTAGTCAGTTTCAAGGCTGCTACTAGAACAGCACTGACAGTAACTGAGGTGAGCCAGATCATACTTCTGACTGCCACACAAATCTGTTACACGTGGCTGAGAATTTATACCATAATTCTACTGGTATTTCTGCCTTGACATGACTGGGGAAAAACAAAAACATTTTGGTAAACTGACATAGAAGTGGATTAATGAATGGGCCAACAGGGCCCAGGCCCAGAGTTTTATGAATCTGGAAGCTAATATCCTTGCTGTTTTTCTGTAGGCACAGCTCAGTCAGAGCAGGCAGAACCAGCAGCACCCTGGTACCTGTTGAAGGACCTATGCCACCACTGCCACAGAGGGAAGGGTGCAACGCCAGTCCAATCCTACAAGGCTTTTTTTCCCCCCCTTGTATTTGATTTGTGCCTTTTAGATATTTGGTTACATAGCTAATATTGGCAATTTTCTATCATAGGTGGTGGACCAGGCAATCACCTCTGCACTTCATGCTCTTTGGGCCCAGGACTAGAGATGCATCAATACATCAGTCTGATATTGGATCAGTACCGAGATAAAGAAGATTTTCTGTATCAGATATCGGCCCAATGGGGCCAATAATTTGGCCGATAAAAGCTTGTACTGTGTGCAGCTGCAGCGCAGCACTCAGGCAGCCAGGAGCAGAGCCAGCAGCATGCAGGGCTGCCTCCAGATGGTCAGTCCATTGTGGTAGAAAGGGAGGGGCAGGGGGACAAATCATCTCCCCCCATGCTGAGGGAGGGGGCAGGAACAGGGGTAGGCGCTGCCCGGGTGGGGTGGGCATGGCTCCCACCGCTGCTTGCACCCCAGGAGGGCATGGGGGTGTGTGCCCCCTGGATCTGCATGGGGCAGGGCAGGGTGGGGCAGGACAGGCTGCAGCCGGGGCTGCACAGAGCTCTTCTTGGCAGGGGCTGGGCTCAGAGCCTCTCCCCCCGCCCCCTCGTGCCCTCTCAGGGTGTAGGCGGTGGCAGGAGCCACCTTCCCTGCCACAGCTCCGTCTTTCCTGCCCCACCTCAGCAGTGCCTGCCCCTGTCCCCTCCCTCACCGTGGGGGGTGTTGATCTGCCTCCCCCACGCCCCTTCCCATCCCCCTCCCCTCCTACCACAATGGACTGACCAACTGGAGGCAGCTGTATCAGAAAATTGGATTGGTATCGGCGGATATGCCTCCTTAAATATTGGCCCCCCCAAAATCTCTATCAGTGCATCCCTACCCAGGACCCAATAATTCTTAAATTACCAGCTCCTGCTGGTATCATTCTGAAAGACCACTTTAATACATACCTCACATGATTTTCATCTACTAATAAGTATTTATAGCAGGTCAGTGATTATCTTGCCTGTTCACATGCAGTTAACCCTTATTCAATAAGAGAGGGTGGAACACTATGTAAAATATGCACGCTAACCCTTGCAAAACAAACAAACACACACAGACAAGCAAAGCACCATACACAAATCGTATGTTAAATTTAAATTGAATATAAAATTACTGTAAGCTGCTTTGACCTAGCACATACTTTAATGTCATTTTACTCAAAGCAACAGTACTCCGATTCCTGTCATTAATAAAACATTAAATTCAATAGCATTAGTGTTTCTTACTGGTAAATGAAGATTTACTGAATAACAGCAGTGATGTTCTAAACTGTTGTGATACCAATAAATAACAATAATAGTTTGTCATCAGCAAAGAAAGGCTTTCTTGAGGTAGTCTGCATTTCCTTTAACATTACATGAAAGCTGAGTTTGGTCCTTTGCAAAGGTGACAAATCATTGTGTGTGTCTATTTATAACTCCCCATAATACTACTTATTTATGTACATATACAAAAAGTTAATATGCCCCTAAAATTAGTGGGATAGCAACAGTTTGAGGAAAATAAATTAAAGAAAAAAAATATACAGACAGGCTGAATTATAAAATGAATTAACATGCTCTAAAGTAAGGAAAAAGCTCCCCAGATATGACATCATTTGGTTAGCATTATTATATTCTTATTTTGTAAATTCAGCAGGGGCTGAAGTTTCAAGACGGACACAACCTTGATTCCACTCTCCCCCGATCCTGTTTTGTTCCCCCAGAACCACAGCCTCAAATCCTTGAAACCCATGGGAATGGCCTTCTCTGCGGCTGATAAAGCTTTGGTTCACTTTCCCTCTTCCACAGTAGAAAAATTCTACCGCAAATAAAACGGAACTCAAATTGGTGCGTCACATTTTCATGATTGTTGTTGTTTACAAATTCTTAATCATTAAAGTAGTAGTAGCACATGTGCTACTACTTTTCACAAATGTGTACTCAAAAGTCTGAGAAAAATCAACAGACCAAGGATGTTACCACTTTTACATTAGACTAAAAAAGAAGCATTCTTCATCCATTATGAAGTAGTGGTCTATCACCTGCAGTTTTAGATCCTTTTAATGTTTATCAACAGACCCTATTCAAACACTATTTCAAAAGTTATGCAATCATTAATTTGATCTTCACCAATGAGTTTACTACCAAAACTCAGTGTAGCAGCCAACCCCCCCAATTTCTTTTTACATAACAAATCATTTCAAACCCTAAAACTTTTTTATTGAAAAACCACCATCAAGAAAGCAGTTAGCTTTAGAAAAACGTATCACACAAACTAAGACCACATATAAAGGCCTAGGTAAACATATTTTTATCATAGGACTATTTAACTACACTGTAAAAGAAGTCCTACAACATCTATTTAACTCATACTCTCTTCCTGATGCAGCCCCCACTTTTCTTCTGTTTTTAATGTACATGCTGAAATGCATTTGTTATACATTCCCTCTTCCTAGAAACCTATATCAGTGCCAGGTTTCATCTATCTATAATGCACAGTGCAATGTCACACGTGAGATGCAAAGTGTCAGAGCTGATTTGGATCAGTGCCTCAACACAGTGGAACTTTCTAGCACAAGGCATGGTAAGGCAGGGGAAGTCTCAGCATGGTGAAGAGTTCCAGCATGGATAGAGTTCCCGCCGAGGAAATGCAGATTTGCATAATACGATTGGCCGATGTTAAATTATTCCCATGTGGCGGCTGGCAATTGGCTCGCTAGCCGTATAAAAGGTTAGGGGCGTTTCCGCCCTAGTTGGAGAACTCCGCGATTCCCCCTGGAGTGGAACTCCGGCAGGTTGATCACCTGCCAACGACTCCCCGTCAGCGAAGCCTTGCGACGTGTCCTCCGTGTTGCATGCCCAAGTTAGACCCGAGCTACCCGGTCTACAAGAGCTCCTCGATTACCAATTAGAGAGTAGAATTGTTGCAACTACGATTGCCTGCGCTGTATACGACTCTACAGTGTAAGTAAAGCTACCTCTGTTTTTCCAATTGATACGTGTCTCGTTTGTGCCTAAATCTGCTCTGGTGATAGAGAGTACCCATCTACCCGTCACGGGATCGCAGCCGCAACCCCAGCTAGCGTTCCTGAGGACTCCTGATCCTCGATTCCCCCTCGGCCCCCACACAAAGTATCTCTAAAGAAGCACCACTCTGCCAACAGTTAAGCTGTTTCAGGTATCCAAACCACCTTCTTTAAAATTAGCACAGGTATTTCCACAGCACACAGTGCAGCATCAACACATCCTCAGAACAACAGAGTTCTTTCCATCACAGCAAGACGAGCACCACAGCTGGTAGTCCAAAAGGAACATAGAGAATTTAGGAAAGATAACTGATGGAAGATTTTTTTTTAA
>NW_005842457.1:1049194-1066550 GCF_000455745.1 Alligator sinensis | reverse complement strand
TCTCAATGCCAGAATGAAGAGTACCTAGAATGAAGAGTACCTAGAAAAAAGATTTTTTTTTCTAACAAGCTTTGGACAAGTTAACCTAAATCTCTAAAATATCTGTCTAATAAAAAACACTTTTGTCCAGATTTGTCTGTTATCAGTTTTTATTTTTATTTTTTAAATTCACAGCTTGATTCTTTCATCCTCACTAACAGTCCCTTACTACACAAGTGTCTCAGCTCAGTTGGGCATGACATAGGGGTAGCAGAATCAGGTCTTAAGCAGTGTTGTATATATGAATAACAGCCCTTCAGGGTCAAGCTTCTGATATTATCTCACCTTCTTTTGAAATTTCCAATTGCATGAATTGATTAATTTGTCTGAGACTCAAAATAGAAGTTAGCTTCTTTTACCTCAGTTTCATATATAACAAAGAACTCCACCAAACAACCATTTAATTTGATGTTTTTTTCCTGGAATTCAGGTAAAGGTTAGCAATATACATTCTAGACTATAACTCACTGCACAGATTTGGAAAAGGAATTCACCTAAACAACAGTGCAGGCAGGCAAATCCACTTCTCTTCTATCCACTAATGTTTACAAGGTGATTGAGACACAAGGTCAATTTTCATTTTCAGACTCTTGTTAAACACTCTGGAGGTTCAAGCACTCAAGATTCACAGCTTATATTGGCAACTTATCCATTTGTATCTAATTAACTAATGTCCAACATTCAATTGTGTATTTGGCTGCTTCAGATTGCTGATTTTTAGGGCCTGATAGCCTGTCCCTGATAAGCTCCCTAAACAGACCCCTTCAATGACAGGAACTCTTCATAATGCTACACAATTCAGATAAAAGGTAAGCATGAGTCATGGTAGCTGGAAGTACTTGGCAGAAATCTCTGGTCTGTTAATATAGGTTCTGGTTTTCAAAAATGCTCAATAAGTTCACAACTAAAATATATATCTACCTGCTAGATACACTTCTTCCTTATTGTAAACAAAAACAGATATTTTTATATTATATATACACATATGCTATATAAATATATGTGTATTTTTAAATAGCCGTCTTCTTTGTTTACAGTAAAAAATAAGTGCATCTAGCAGGTAGATTTATGACTATCATATCAAGCTCTCTGTAACCAAATACTAAATGACTACCAAGTACCAAGTTTCCTCATTCTTATTAAAACATGCATTTGATCAAAACAGCATTCAACGTTTGCAAAGTTAGAAGGAAGTCGCTCGCTCATTCAGCTTAAAGATAATAAACCATAAGTCAGACAAGTGTTTAAGGTGAGCTCAGATCGAAAGAAAAATTAGTAGTCTTTCAAACAAGTTGACGTAGTGATGCCTGTTACTCATTCATGTTACTGCCCTAATTGTTTCCTCCCCCGCTTTCCCTCCTTTAAAATGTTATGAACACTCATCTTTTGAGCTGGCAAGCAAGCGCTCTCTTTCTTTTTTCTTTCTTTCAAAGCTGTTACTTCCAGCCTTCGTTTCAAACATTAACACCTTTCCAGGGAAAATTTACAAACTATTAGCAGTTGGATATATTATGCTGAAAATTATACACGTTCCTTCCCCCACCTTTTGTCCACATATTCTAAAAGTGAAAGGTCAAGAATGAGAGTCAGAAGCTGCACTCTAACTCCACAGAACAGCACAGAAAGAGGCAGAGCTTTTCCTCAAAGGAGCTGCAGCCTCTGTGTCCATTACATGTGTGGCTTTTGTGCTGAGGTTGACAAGGGAACCACCTGCAATCACATTGGAGTTCAGTTTGCTTTCTTTCTGCAATGTGGACACATACCTATTAGAAACAGGGAAGAATTCCAACTTACTCTGCACAAAAAATCCAATAAGAGCCTACGGCCTATTCAGCCCTGCAGCAAGCAGCTCCATATCCCATTAGCCATCTCAGGGGCCATCAAATTTCACCCAGCTATGCAGACAACCATTTAAAAATAAATCTCAGAATATTAGTTTGTACAACAACAAAAGTCATCAAGCCTGCCAGACTTGATGGCAAATCAAATATGCATTTCTTCGTTAATTTTTTTAACGTATGTTTCTCCAATATCTGGAGAACTTTTAAATTCAAATGAATCACTGCCAGAAATCAAGGGAAATACTACTATAATAAAAGAGTCTTTATTCCCATCTTGCACAGTAAATTCAAAAATGATTCCATGAAATACTCTGAATTGTAGAATTTGCATTTACATTAAAAACGGAAATACCCAAATGACAAAGGAAATACCAAAACATATTGAGTTTTGCAAACAGAATGCAAAAAATAATAAAACATTACTGTGGTTCAGGAACCAAGTCATGAACATCCCCTTAAAGCTTGAAAGTGAACTTGCATATTGCCAGGATCTGCTCCAGAAAGAACATCACTGTTATATGTACATTCCTATTTAAATTCTTAAATAATTGTAGAGAACAATATCAGTCCATGGTCCTGACCTCAATAGGGAAATCTAAACAGGTAGAAATGGTGAAATACAAATTGACTGATAAAAAACAATTAGGAGGATAAATTTTCCACTAACCGACATCACAGATAATATGAAATATACTATATATGGCCTCCATATTTTATTTACTTGGTTATATGAATACAAGAGGAGCAGGATATAAAAGTACAGAGCTATAATAGTTCAACCAGTGCAAGAATTATGCAAGACAAGGATTTTTTGAGGAGATATGTTTTATTAGACCAACTGTGTGGTTGGGTTAGACTTGGATAAGCTTTCAAATACAAAACGTTCTCCATCCAGACCTCATGAAGTGATGACCTCTGCCCCCGCCCGCTTCATTTCCCCCTTACTTTGTGGCTCTCTTGGAAATGTGTTCATATACCTGAGTCCTCTGAAAGGCCTAGGTATACAGGTGAATCTTGGATCACTCCAATTCAGTTTCAGCACCAACCCAAAGACAAGTTCCAACCTCACAACTAAGAGGTAGTATGAAACAGCAGGCTATGGACAAGACATATTATGAAACAGCAGGCTATGAACCAAGAAAAAAAAAAAAGAACACAAGTATTAAGAACCTGGACCCATTTCATACAGCAAAACCTAAGTCCTCGCTAGGATGGCATCTTTTGTATTCTAGACTGCTGTGCATATATATTCCAGACACTGGGCATTACTATACAATATAAACATTAATACTACATAAACAAAAAACTGTAGAATGGGTAGGAAAATATGGCCTGCAGGCTGGATTCCGCCTGCCAACTGACTGTATCTGGCCTGCAAGCACGTAGCCACCAACTCATGCGATCCAGCCCAAGGGCAGCTGCCAGCTCCAGCTGCTGTGTGATGCCAGGCAGGCAGCCGTTGCTGTTTCCACCACACCAGGCAGGCAGCCAGGACTAGTTCCACCCAGTGCTGACGCAGCAATGTTAGCTGTGGACCCGAGCGGACACCCCAATCCCCACCCGGAACATCCCAGGTACATCCACAGCTCATGCCAGCACCCACACAGGGCTACTTTCACCATGCCAGGTGAGTGGTAACGTAAGCTGCAGGCTAGAGATGACACATGGGGGGGGCCTGGACACAGGCACATGACCCCCCCACAGATTTCTACACTGATGGTGGGGAACAAGGCTGCAGCCTGGCTGGAACTAGGGCTCAGCATCAGGGGGGCAGCAGTGGTTCAACTTCTATGCCGACTGTGGGGCACAGAGCATGGGGCTGCAGCCTAGCCAGACCCAGTGCCTGGAAGCATCGGTAGCAGGGAGCTGTGCCCTCTCCATATCAGCACTTATGCATGGTCTGTGCTGTCGATTGGGCCAGCAGGTTCCCGGTCAGGGATGGGGATCAGGGCACGCTACAGCTCTTGACAGGGATGGAGAAAGATGTGGCCCTTTCAAAGACACCAAAACTCATGTGGCCCTTTCAAAGACACCAAAGTCATTAAGTGGCCCTCCAGCCAAAATAATTGCCCACCCCTACTCTAGAAGAAGTACACTTACACAAACAGACAAACAAACCAGTTTTCCTTTAAAGAGACATTATTCAAAAAGTACCAGTTCAGAAGAAAAAAAGATAACATATATTATACACGCAATATAATTCATACCTGAAAGTCAAGCAACTTCTTGCCATACGGTTTTGTATAAATCTCTTTCTATCCCTTTTGCTTGTCTCAGCAGTCTCAAAAGGCCATAGGTGTAAGATTCACAAAGGTTCCCTACCACTAGGTATTCTACAGGCCTAATCCTGTAGGTTTAGTCAGCACATGAATAATGCAAAATGAGAGAATTGATTTCGGCACAAAGCACAGCAGTCATGGCCACTTCCACAAAAACAAGCAGTGATGGTGATGCTCCCAAAATTTCATATAAAAGGCTATAGGTAAGAGGACTTGCCTAGAAAATAGGACCTGCTCTCCTTACCCTGACTGGGATTCAAACCCCACATTTCAGAAGAGGGCTCAACAGAGTATTGGCTAGTCTAGAGTAGGGAGGATACTCTCAATCCTTCTCGTTGAAGCTGGGCCACTGCCAAAAATGCCATGCAAGATTACAGGGACAAAGAGAGTGAGTGAGTGAGAGCAAGTGAATGCACAACCAAAAAGAAGCCTGACTATAGAGCCCAGTGAGGAACGTATTTATGCAGGAGGAAGAGGAAAGTCCCGGTTCTAGTCCTTAGTCTCAACAGTACTTATTCATTTTGCATTAGAGTTACTGAATGAAAATACACCAGTTATGATAGGACTTTTGGTATAAGTAATGAATGTACCTATTGGTCCCTTGAAACAAATCAGACTGAAAAAGATCTAGTCTTTTCCCATTATAGCAATGGATGCCTTTTTTTCCCCCCACAGGCAAGATCCACTAGTCTGAACTATGCAAGATCCACTTTAGATTGAGAAAATAAGCAAAGGATAACCAAGGAGACAGAATCTTCAAAACTCTAGGCTCTTTTCCAAAACACAGTATTACCAAAGCGACTTCTGAACTTATTTTTTCTCAGCAAAACAGCTATTAGCAACAGCTAAACAAATTTAAATCTCAAGCACTAAAGTGTAGTCAAGGACAAAAGAAAACATTCTGGTTAACCTCTCTGCTCCAAATATATTGGGAACATTTAAAATACAAATAGGAACAGTAAAATTAACATTCTTAAATAAAGACGTTACATATCTCCAAAGTCTGCTCCTTGGAAACGGAGTTCAAATACTTACCCAGATTTCAAATCTGTAATACGTAAACAATTTGTAGCATCCAATCCTACTTTCCCATTCCTGACCACACTGGATACGAAAGGCGAGAGCGCAGGAGAAATTCTATTCAAGGCAACTTCGGGAGACATAATTCGTCCTTTCCTATGAGCCTAAGCTCTGCCTGCAAAAGAAATAAAGAAAATATGAAGGCCTCTATGCATTTTTACTTTACTGACCTAATGAAACTCCCTTGTCATCTGCAAAAATCAAAGAAAGCATTATGTTACCATTTCTGCAAAGATGAGCAAATCTGATGTGTTAGGTAACCATTAATCTAACCAAATGATTAACTCAAATGATCAAGAATGTAATATAAACTGACACACACACACAAGGAGTGTCAATAGAGAATGATGGAATAATAAAGTCTTCTGTTTCTACATTAATAGCAGTGACAATCAGATCAGATCAGAAGAGCTGCTCACTGAATCTGAAGACAATAATGAAAGTCTTGCTTTGGCCTCTGCTTTTGCTAAATATCCTGCCCCTACCAGGAAGGAACCATCCCAACTCCTAAGAATGCAGCAATTTGCTAAACTTGTTAAGTTAAGGGTCATGTCTAAAGGCTCGTGCTTCTGGATTGCGCTGAGTACCATGATGAAGTATACTGCAACTGCCCATCTTCTCAGCAGCCAGGGGCCACATGCCTCATGTACTGCAGCAGCAGGGTCTATGCCAATGAGGGCCATGCGCTGTGGGAGCTGCACCAGTGGGAGCCATGAGCCCTCCAGCCACACACTAAGCAGACACCCGCACCAACTGCTGCATGGCATGTTCTGAGTTCACCATCAGCTCCCCATAGCATGCCACAGCACCCCACCTCCCTGAGGTGGGTACAAGTGAAAGCCAGAGGAGAGAGGGGGAGCCCAGAGATTCCAGTCAGAGCAATGGAAGGAGGGCAGGAAGTGGGACCAGCTGGGCACCACTGGGGACCCAGCATTTTATTTTCGGGAAGGTTTTTTTTTCCTGGTGATTCTAAAGATTCTCTGTAAAAAGGTAAATTCCACCTTTTTGCATGGAAACAGATTTGTAGGATCCCTAGCTATTATCAAGTGTTCTAGAAAGAGAGTAAATTACTAAATGCACCAGAAACCTTCACACTGCAATGCTTCTCTCTTGTTCTAACACTCACCAATTTGAATCAAATCCTAATTACAAGCACTAGCAGGTGACTAATGGCTACTTCCTACAAACTGATAATTGCCTGTAATTGTTAACAGTATGAAGCATCTGATTGGCTTTCATTAGCACAAAATTTGCTAATCACATTAAAGTATTATGAGCAAATCTTTGAAAGTAGTAATATGGGCCCTGTTTTTTGACACACACTATTCAAGCAAAGATCTAGTATCTCATGCCAATCAAGAGACTGTTAAAGTGACCCTTTGCATCTAAATCATAAGCTTTCCAATATACTATTGTTCATGGCATATCCAAAAGATGAAGTACCAAATATCTATGTCCTAATAAACTGACTATTTTCTTCCCAGCAAAGATAAACTCTCAAAAGATGCGTCTCCAGGAAGTCTTTGAAAGATGTGCAGAAAGAACCTGAAGTAAAATATGAGTAAATAGTAATTATCCTCCAACTTGTCTCTTCAGGTAAAACAGCATTTTCTTTTTTGATAGAACGTAGACACGTTCAGCGTCTCAAAGCTGAACCTACAAACTCTCCACAAGAAATTGTGGGATCAGGCCTCTTGCCTCCAATCCATTTTTGAAATACAAGGACAATGTCGGAAGGGCATACAGTTCCTACCAATTTTTCTAATCTATCACTACAAGCGGGTATATATTAAGCCAGTTATTATGCACATTTACAGAACCTATACATTTACCAACACCAATTTTGTGAACAAAGGGGCTTTACAAAGTAAAACGACACTTGGTTCATTAATTACTTTAATTCTCACTGAAATATATAATAATTCTCTCTTCCCCATCCTGTAGCATTCAAAATAAAACACTAGGCCAGGGGTGTCAAACATGGCAGGGGGTCGGACTAGATGATGTGCTTAGGTCCCTTCTGACCCTACCAACTATGAAACTATGTAGCCCACAGGCCAGATCCAGTCTACAGAGTCATGTCATCTGGCCCTCAGGGTTCCTGGAAGGTCCAGGAATTCAGGGGGAATGAGAGGGGGCAGGTCCCGCTGCCAAAATCCAGGGTATAGAACTGTACTGAGCATGCATTTCAGTAGGGGTGCACCGATCAAGAATTTTTGTGCCCATACCGACAGCTGATTATTAACGAGCAGTATTGGCAGATACAGTCCAGCAGCTTGGAGACCAACGTCCAGCCAGTAAGTCTATTGGGGGGGGGGGGGGGGGGGGCAGATCGAGGCCCCCATGGTGAGGGAAGGAGTGGGGCTGGGGCAGGGGCTGCACAGCCAGGGCAGGGTGAGGCGCTCATCCGGGGGGTGCGGGCAGCAGCTCCTGAGGGAGGCATGAGGGGCACATACCCCCCAGATCTACGTGCACAATGAGGGCAGGATGCCACTGTGGGCTGGCGCCAGGTGCAGCACCAGGCTCTTCCTGGTCGCGGGATCACTCGCTCTGAGTGCAGCCCTGGCCCAACCTCCTTGCCAGGAAGAGCTCAGCACCACCCCAGCCCTGAGTGGGCAGTCTGCCCTCATCCATGCACAAATCTGGGGGCACATGCTTCGCGTGCCTCCCCCAGGCTTGCATGAAGCAGCAGGAGCCACTCTCCATCCCCCACACCCCCCAGATGAGCTGCCCGGAGCTCTGTCCCGCACCTGAGTGCAGCCCTGGCCCAACCTCCTTGCCAGGAAGAGCTCAGCACCACCCCAGCCCTGAGTGGGCAGTCTGCCCTCATCCATGCACAAATCTGGGGGCACATGCTTCGCGTGCCTCCCCCAGGCTTGCATGAAGCAGCAGGAGCCACTCTCCATCCCCCACACCCCCCAGATGAGCTGCCCGGAGCTCTGTCCCGCACCCCACCCTCCCTCCCTCCCTCCCTGTGGGGGCCTTGATCTGCCCTCCCCATGCCCCTTCCCTCCCCAAAGACTTACCGGTCAGACTGCCAGGCTGCATTCCTGGCCACGTGCATGCTGCTGCTGAGCCTATGCACACAGTATTTTTATCGGCGACATTATCAGCCACATCAGCCAAAAAAAGCCAATTGCCGATAATGTCAATTTCCCTTTTATCTGATACGATATGGACCAGTGTATTGATGCACCTCTACATATCAGTGGTAGTGGGAAGAGATGGCTGCATTAACTCCCACAGCTCCCCGAGCCAACAAGGCCACTCATTCCACTGCCGGATGTTGGTGCAAATCCAGCCCACAATAAGCCATGAAAACCGGATTGAGCCTATAAAAAGTCCTGTAGCTGGGGTCCAGCCTTGGAAGCCAAATGAGTTTGACACCCCTGCTCTAGAGTACTGAGTAACCCAGAGGAACCAGAGAAATGAAAGCGACCCAAGAGCAAGTCAAGTTTCATTGTTCAGAACTAAATACTTTGAGGAAAAAGTAAATCAAAATTTGAATCCTCTTAGTTCTGATAATCTGCCATTAGTAGCAAAGGGGTGTACTGCATGCTTCACTTACTAAATATGAAACTTTTAGCTGCTTCAGCAGTAGAAGGTGTCCAAATAGAAAGTGTACCCTTTCCCCACCTGTGTGGCAACTTTATAAGGATTATATAAATTAATCCACAAGTAAACATCCTGTAGGAAGCACTTCTAAATGAGCAAGAGAGATTACCCTGAAATACTTCAAGGAGGTTTACCATCTAACCCCAAGTCTATATTAATTCTGTTTACTCTTCTTTACCATTTGTGTTTGCGTCCTTCGTTCTGAGGGCCTTCTGCCTCACCTAGTTCAAGTCCACGGCATATAGCAGTTGTCTTTTCTGATAACTGGAATGGGTCAGGCTACAGTGTTACTGCTGCCTACACTCCTTCACAAAATCCCAAGGAGAAAACACACTACCCACTGCCAGTCCCCAAACGAGAACTGCTGTGCTGATTTGCCCAGGCCCCAAGGAGCACAGGAGCTGCGATAAAATGGGATGCTGCTGCTGTTAACACACAGGTGAGCAGCACCAATCCACGGGGTTCAACACTACTGCATCCTGATCTTAGCCAAAGCACCCGCGACCAGGATGATGCTTCATACCTTCCCATTTGAACAGAGGCCTGTAGCTGGTGCCTGTTTCCCTCAACACACGTCCATTTGGAACCAGTCCCTTAAGACGACAGGCACGTGCAGCCTGATATGCCAAGCAGTCGGGCCACAGCTTTTTGCTACACTGCCAGCTCCTGGGAGCAGAGGCTGTCATGCTGGGTTGCTTGCAGGGCACAGCACCCTGTCAGTCCTGCTCCACAGGGGCGACCGCACTATGGATAATACACGAGAACAGGCCTAGGCATCTCCTAGGCTGGTGGCGTTCGACTTTCTGGCCCCATGCAGGAGGCGGACGTGGGCCAAGTCTGCAGGCCACATCCAGCAGGGCATCAGGGTGCAACTGAGGAGCCACTCCACATGCTGGCCCAGTCCCCACCCAGTCCACAGGGCTCCCCGTAGTCCTGCACCCTGGGCACCACTGTCCTGGGCCAAGACATCCCTGCAGGAGAGACCAGGCAGGGCCCCAGGACCCACGGCCACTGGTGGGGCTCCCACAGACGGGTCACGAGGGGGTGAGGGGGGCGCTCCCCCACCAGCCCCCCTTTCCCCTTGTTGAAAGGAGATACCCAGCGCGCATGCGTCCCGGCCCGGCGGGGGCGCTGCTCCCCCGCCCCCCACCGGCGCGGCCTCCGGGTACCTGCGGTCGCGGGGGGGAGCGTGCGCCGGCCCCTTAGCAACGGCCGCGGTCACACGCTGGCGCGCAGGCGCAGACCCACCCCTATCCCGAAGGCTGCTCCCGAGCCCACGGGAGGGGGGCCTCATGGAGATTTAGGCGTCTGTAACGTGCCTGAGAGGGCCGTCTTTTCTGCCGGTTGGGCGGGCGGCGGCTAAATGAGGGGCGCGGAGAGAGGTCCTCTCAAGGGGCAGCTTGGGAGAGCGGCTTGGCGGGACGTTCAGGCACGTGAGCGGGCACCCCGCGCCGGCTGGAGGACCTGCAGGCAGAACCCGCGGCGGGTGAGGGTCAAGGGTCACGGGGCGGCGGCCCACCATGGCGCAGGTGGTGGTGGTGGGGTCCTGCATGACCGACCTGGTCAGGTTAGTGCCCACCCCCCGATGGAGAGATGTGACCTGCCAATTGTGATCACTGATAACAAGGAGAAGTGTTTTTGATTGCTTGCCTTCTGGTTTTTCTGCAGCCTCTAGGTTCCATTTGGGTCCCACTTTCCAGGTTTTCTCTGTAATCAGGAGGGATAAACGCTTAACTTCATCTTTATGATTATTAACTTTAATTTTTATTATTATGAGGATGATTATTATTATTCCTTTTGTTGTTGTTGTTAAACAAAACAAAAGCGAAGATTCCCCGAAATGGATCACTTCCAGCCGCTGGGGTTTTCTGACGCCCCCCCTACCCACGTCTTGCAGTCCAACCGGAAGAGTTGGCAACTCCGGAAATGCTGGCTTGAACTGCCTTGGCCCTAAGCAGCAGAGGCCGACTTGCAGAATTAGGCCTTGACTTGCGCTGATTTAAACACGTTTGTTATATCCACATACGCCGATAAAATAAGATTTTGATGAAGTATGTCTGAAATGTATCAACCTGCCCTGTTGGAGTTTTTTGAGTAAAAAACAAAACCAAAAACCCATCCATTTAAATTAGCGGAGGATAATGTTGAAGCCCTCAGGTTAAAAAAGCACTAAGTATTTCATAGACATTAGATATTAGGGCTGGAAGGGACCTCGCAAGATCATCAGGTCTAGCCTGACCAAAGGGCAGGTAGTTAGCTGGGGTGAAATGATCCCAGCAAGATAGGCACCCAAGTGTTTCTTAAAGGAATCCAGAGTAGGTGCCTGGACCACCTCTGGGGGGAATTTATTCCAGGCCCTGGGGACACGGACAGTAAAGAAGTTTTTCCTTATGTCTAGCCTGTCCAATATGTGTCGGAGAAGAACATGTTAAAGAGTATGAGAAACTTAGGTGCAGACACAGATTGCAGAATTCACAAAAACTGAGTCCTGTGTAGAAAGATGAAGTGTTCCGCGTAATTGGCAGAATACACTGGTAGCTTTCCAAAAAAGGACAGTCCTCCTTTAAATTTGGGTAGGACCTCCTAAAATTGATGCCTGCATATAGACCAGGTGCTTGTATGACGTGCATTAAAGCAGGAAATACAACACTTTATCTGCAAGAAGTTCCTGTTACTGCATTTTTTAGCGCAAATAAACATGAGGAGATCCAAGATCGTGCCTCCTATTTTAACACCACTGATGCAATTTCTGTGTGCGATTATAGTTTTATGCCTTTTTTTCAATATAATTGAAAAGCCTCCTGTCCTTTATTAAGAAACAAATTAACAAGTCCAAGTCATGTTAGGAGGCTCTGTTGTTGTAGCTGGTGGGTTAAAATGAATTAGCTTGCATCTTAAGGAGCATTGAAGGGTTTTTCAATTTGATTTAACTAACAAAATCAGAAAAATTCACTGCTCTTGCCCTTCAAGGCAAAGGACTTCTGGCCATATCTAGACTAGGAAAATTGTGGGCTTTAGAAGGAAAAATAGGCTACGAATGCATGAGCAGAGAGGCAAAGCTCAGGGCATAAGCCTGACAGCTGCAGACAAACAAGCTGGTTGTCCATCAAAAGGCAGACATTTAGCCCTGATTTATTCAGGGTAAATTTGCCACCTTTTGGGAGGGGGAAGTATCACTAAACTATTTTAAAGGGCTGCATCTTATGTTTGTTTTTTGGTTTATTTTTAAATTGTGATGGCTTGGGTGTCTTACAACACATCAAAAATGTCTGCGTTGTTTTTAAGTGGGGTATTCAGTCTAGTTTGCAAGCTAACTGTGTTGAAGAAATCAGCTTTTTCCCAAGGTAGACATGGTCTCAGGTTTCTAAATTCTGTACAATTTGTAGCCCAAAGCACACTGTAACCTTGGATCAGACTGTATTCCCCTAATGCTGAGGAAAACTTCTTAAAGGCAAGTTTGAGGTCTCTTAGGGATCTGTCTCAGAAATACAGAAAGCTAGATTTATTACCATGTTTGCTGCAGGATCCATTGATGAATTTGTAATTGAGCGAGATGCAGTGTGCTTCAGACGAGCAGTTGATGGAAAACTTGCACTTTCTTTGTCGATGTACTGTTTGGGCATATAAGCAGAACTGGGGAAGCTAGTATTAGTATTTTGGGAATAACACTTCTTTATGAAAGTTATGAAGATTAAGGCAGAAGAGATCAAATAAAAACCTGTGAGCTTGAGTTTTGATAACAAAACTGTAAATATGAACCGCAGATATGTTCAGATAGTGAGCAGGCCAGGTTTAGGCAAAATGCTCATGTTGTGGTGAGGCAGGACAGAGTACCAATCTGAAGCTTAATATTTAGAATATCTGATAGGAAAAACAATCTCCATTGAAAAGTTCAAGGTTTGGGGGCTGATGTAGCTCAAGTGAAGGGGACTGTTAAGGAGACTGAGATCAAGACATACAATTTTTTGGAGACGTTGTATTTCTTGATCGGCTTAGTCATCACTAGGACTCAATTTCTTCTTTTCTAGAAGGTACTCTTATTGCAAGTTCTGCCAAAGGTATAAAATTCTATGCTATAATCCACAGTACTGGTTGTCCTGTCTTGAAACCTTACCCATCAGAATAACCAATTTGAACAGGTTAATATTTCTTGAGCCATTAAGAAAAAAGGTACCAGAATCTTGGATGAATATGTTTGAAGCTGGTGTTAAATATACAGTTGACAAATTCATTAGATTACAGCAACCCCTGTTTACTACTTTTATTTCTTAGGGTGGCCTTGTGATTTTAAGCAAATATGGCTATAATTGCAGTGTACAAACTGAGATCTAGAACATTTTACATAAGTGATGAATGAAAAGGAAAGGGGCTCTGTCAGGTTCCTTCTAAGATTACATGCTCCGAACATCAAAATGACTAGGAATGATGGTGAACATGGATGTCCTTTTCAAAAACAAAAACCTTTTAACCACCATGCCCTCTTCCTTTCAAGAAGCATTTTTCATGTTGGAAATTCTGTTCTCATTGTCCCATAGTGCTGCAGTGGCAGAATATGAGTTTTCCACAGTGAATGTAACATAATCAAAACAACCTCACGTACACACATGCAATGAACCACACTCTCCTGGCTTTTAATGAGAACAAGAACAAAACATATTTGTGGGCACAGTCACAGTCAACACTTCATGAGCAATAACAGACAGTAGTAGTGGAAGACAAGACCAGCATTATTCTGTGTGGATCAGATCTAGATATCAAACCAGATGGATACAATCCATAGTATTATTTAAATAGTTTCTATTCTGACTCACATACTCAGACTGGTGGTGGCAGTGGCATTTTAATTCATATTAAATAAGGACAAGACTAAACATATAAACCAATAAGAGTCAGACACACTGAAACAATTAAAATAGACATGAGAAACTTTGGCACAATAGTCCAAAACAGTAGAAGCAGCATGGAGAAAAATGCCTTTGGACATTCACAGCAGCAGTAATACACCATCTTGATGTATTTGAGGACATCAGACCAAAGCCTCCAACTGGAAAACTCTTTTCATGTTGGGCTATCAGAATTTGAAATCTTAGTTTATTCTGGCCATCCCCTCCCTCCCTCCCTCTGACCCTGCACCCTCGTTCAGCCTTCTGAATGCCCTCCTGGATCTAGGAGCCCTGGTTCTCAGCCCCCTGCTAGAGCCACTATTAATTATTGCAACAAGCTGACTGACTGAAGGCATCCTGGGAGAAAAGAAAAAAACGATAGTGTCAAGCTACAGAGCAGCCTGCCACCAAAGCAGAATGGTTGGCGGTAATAAATGCACATGCAGGATTAACCTCCAAGCACACCGTGAAGCCTTGTGTGGAACAGATGCTGGATGGATAGTATCTGCTTGGAATAGAAAGCTCAATTCTCTGTTATCTCTAAACTTCGGAAATGCTGCTGAAGTTTGTCTTTCCAATAAAGGGCTAGATTCTCTGCTGGAGTACATTGGTAGAGCTCTGCTGTTTTGCCTTAGTGTTAACTCTCCCATGCTAACCGCTATCAATCAAGACAGTAATGTAAATAGTTTGTTAGTCTGTTCTGGTATGAAAAATCCTCTATTCCAAGTTTATTTTGGTTAAAAAATTTACAAGATAGATAATGTAGTACCTCTTGAGTTAAGATTTTAATATCCCTTCTTTCTGTGGGACAGTAGAGATGATTTCCTCATCTTTTCTTCCAAATGGAAATAAACTCTTGTGCTTTTATATTTCTTCTCATCCTCTTCTGCTTTGTTTCTAGGTGCATCTTTTCTGTGTATTCTCATTTTTGTATACCAACTCAGGCACACACACCTGCAGTTTCTCATCACAAATATCTTTCCTTAGTATAATTATTTCTCTGCGTCCATCCCAGTGCCCCCAGCAACAAAGACGAATGTTCCATGATCCTCTAGACTGGGGTGGGCAAAATATGGCATGCAGGCCAGATCCAGCCTGCCAGGAACTTTCATTCAGCCTGCAGGGCTCCCCAACAAATTGCACCCCGCCCAGCCCTTCCGTCCACGAAAGTGGGAGTGAGGCACCTATGTGTATAACCCCCCAAAATATACCCTATTGGGCCTCGCTCCCACCCTCTTGGGGGAAGGATTCTGCCCAGCCAGCAGCTTCTGGGCAGGGCTCCTGCTGCAGCTGGAACCTACTCGCTCGGGGCAGCAGGTAGGGAAGCGGGTGGGGAGGGAGGGAGTTGTAGCTGGACGGAAGTGGGAGCGCAGTGCGGTGCCTGCATCCAGAGGGGCAGCTGGAGCACAGAGCTCATCTGGGCACAGTGTGGGTGTGAGGGTGGGGGGTGTAGGGACCCCCCACACGCACACATTCTCCCCCATGGCGTGCAGTCCCGCAGAAGGCAGGGAGGTCAGGTTGCTCGTGCCTGGCACGTGCATGGCTCTGGCCAGAGCTGCACGGGGGAAGGGAGCGGAGCCTGCCCTATCGCCATGTGCCTGCAGCTCCAAAACTTGCAGCAGGGGAAGGCCTGCATTGGGGCCTGCTGCCTCCCCCGCTCCCTGCTTGCAGGTCTCTGCACTCTGCCCAGAGTGGAGGGAGCCTTGTCCCTGCTTGCCTGCAGAATCTAACACAGGGCTTCTCTGCTTCAAGTGTGGAGTTGCAGGCGTGGAGCCCCCGTCGTGTGATAGAAGTGGCTGGGCAGGCTGCAAGGGTGCGCTCCTTGCCTCCGCCACAGCACTGGCCACCTCTATCGCAGGGACTCCATGCTGCATGCCTGCAGTTCCGCACTCGCAGCAGGGAAGCTCTACGCTGGACTCCATGGGGAAAGCAGGGGGTGGGGTTTCCTCTACTGGCAGTGCAGGGACCTGCATAGCAGGGAGTGAGGAAGGCAGCAGGCTCCAGTGTAGGGCTTACCTGCAGTGCTGAAGCTGCAGGTGCGTGGCATGGAGCCCTGGTGATAGGTCAGGCTTCCCTCCCCTCCCGTGCAGCACTGGCCAGAGCCGCACCTGTGCTGGGCACGAGCACCCTGACCTCTTTGCCTGCTGCTGCTGCTGGCATTGGGGGCTGCATGCCATGGGGGGAGTATGTGAGGGGTCCCTACACTCCCCACCCTCCCTCACACTCACACCCTGACCCCACAACCCCTATCAACATATACATACACCCCAACATAACCTATGCCCCCCCACAGCCACACCCTCTCACAACCCCTTCACACATCCCCACACCCCACCATATACACAATCACAATATGACACTTTTTTTTAGTTATTATGTAATCCCTTCTATATACAGTACACAATCACAACTTATGACATTTTTTTTGGTAATAAAATTAAAATGTATTATAGTAGCTGTTTGACATCTAGCATATGATTTGGGTTTTTTTTGGTTCTAAGATGGCAACCCCTCACCCCCCAAAGAGGTATTGGGATGGAATGGGGGAGAGCAAGGGGAGGGACTTCTGGAGGCAAAGGTCAGGGGTTAGGAGGCAGAACTTCTGGTCCCAATGTGCCAACCAGGGGGCAGGGCAACTGTCAAGGGGTGGGGCTACCTATATGGCCCCCAACAGCTCGTCAAAACTTGTTAAGTGGCCCTCTGCCTGAAATAATTGTCTGCCCCTGCCCTAGACCAATTTTGCTTATGTAGTATTGTACGGTAATGCTTCTCTTGCAGCAGCCGCCCCTAATTCAAGTCAGTTCCAAATTGCTTTTGCCAGCAGCATTGGGAAAGTACAACTGTGAAGGGAGTGCAAGCATGGTCCAGTTGAGAGATTTATTTTGCTGGATCCAGAGAAGGCAGCGAGGCATGAGAGTGTGTGTCATCTGTGAGTAGTTTGGTTTTCATAATTATAAGAAATCTGGGCTTGATTTCAGAGCTTGGACTCTTCCCATGTCATTCTCCCTGACCCAGGAAGGTTTTGCATGCAAAGTAAATGTAGTATACTCAGGCTCAGTGTTGTGCTGCTCTGCATTGATTCTTTTAGAGGACCTAAACCTGGCATGGATGAGCTCCAGAAGCTGTCTCACTCACCCATCCTTGGTAGGAAGGAGGGAGAACATGATTGGAGGGACCTAGATGAGGAAAGGGTGAAAAACAATAAAATGGGATGCATAATAGGAACTACAAAAAAGTAGGTCCCTTTCACATTCAGCTTTTGAATGCTGAAACCTGTTCTGGCTAATCAAAGTCCATTTAAAATTATTAAAATATTTTCCCTAACTTGAATTGTCATTGGATTGGGCCATCGGCATATTAGCATCTCTGCTGGATTCTTGTCTGAAATCGTGTTACAGATGAAAACCTTGCTTTAGAATGATCCCTTTGTTAAAATCATAGATCTGATATTTGGGAAGCAAAGAAAGCTGAAGAGATTTCACTTACCAAAAATTCTTTAAAAAATAAATAAATATAAAGGGAAAAGAGGCCTGGCTGGCTAGTTCTTGTGTTAATACACAAGGCTGGATGCAAAGGTGGGCTTTATAGTGAGTAGAAAAGTGATTAGTTAGGGCTGCCA
>NW_005842457.1:1039782-1049164 GCF_000455745.1 Alligator sinensis | reverse complement strand
GGGGGGGGGGGTTATATGATTGTGGGGAGGGGAAGGGCAGTGATATGCCCAAGCCCTGCCTCCCACTCTCCAGCCCTGCTGCTGCCCCTCACTCCTGACCCTCAACCTCCTGCCCCCCTAGTGCCTCATCCTCCCGACCCACAGTCCCCTGCCCCACTGGTGCCTCTCACTCCCAGCCCCCCCAGCCCTGCCAGTGCCCCTCACTCCTGACACAGGCTCCTGCTCCTCCTAACCCTGCTGCCCAAGCAGCTCCTTGCTGCCCCCAAAGAACCCCTCAGCCCCTTCTCCCACTGGATGGGCTGGCATCTCCCCCAGATCCCTGCTCTGCTGTACCCCCAGTGCCAGCAGGCACTCACCCCACTTGCACACCCATCCCTGTGCACACCCCCCCCCCGATAGTACGCAATCCCTGGCCCTCCAACCCCTGACCCCCATAGACTTACCTGCCTGCAGCTGCCAGGGCACATGCACAGATACACATGAAGCCCCTGCCTCTGAATCGCCCTCCCCTGCTCCACCCACCCCAAGCAGCTCTTTGCTGGGGCAAGTCAGAAAGTGCAGAGAAAAACTTCAGTGCTGAGCAGAGGCAGAGCAGAATCCCAGACATTTGTTGATATTTTAAAAAAACTGCCTGGATGGAGATGGGAAGACCCCAAAAAAGGACAGTCTGGGTGTATGGTAACCCTAGATTAGTGGCCTTGCTATGGGAAACGAACAAATGTGAGGCGTTTGTGATTTGTGCTGTCCGACATGGGTGGCCAACCTGCAGCATGGGTGCAACAAGTAGCACAGGCAGCCTCTGTGTACCAGGTAAGGTCAAAGGATTGGAGTGGCACTTGGGGACAGTGTAGTCCATTTTGTGTCATGCTTGCCAAAAAGGTTGTCCCCAATGCTCTAAGAGAAGGTGTTGTCTAATATAAGAGACCTGTTATGGGTCATACCTATTGTGCAGGATGTACCAGCTCAATGCTTTCCTATATTGCTCCTGGCTCTTGCCATAACACTTTTATTTACTAAAATAGGAAATGTAAAAGTGAAGCTGACCATACAGTGTCTTCTAACAACAATGTACAACAGCATACTGCTTAGTAGATTATATTTCACTAAAATCGCCCCTGCCTTTTCTTTTAGTGTGCTTGTTTCTTGCCCTCAGCCGCTGCAGTGTGTGTGTTCCCATGATCAGTGATCTGTATTTATAAAAACATATATACATATTGTGGTTCTTACTCACATACTAGGGTCATAGTGTTGGATCTGTGATGATCCAGAAAATATGTGAGAAGTGAGGTACGCTTGGTAATGTCTTTTATTAGACCAGCCATATAGTTGGGAGAGATATTAGACAAGACTTCAGGCACAAAGTGCCCTTTCTCAGCTCTGAAAAAGAGGTTGATGATGCAGGGTAAAAGGCACTATTAAAGTAAGGTCAATCTCTTTTTCTCTGTTACTCCACTCCCTATGCTGTGTTCAGTCTTCTTTCCTTCATCTCCATGATAAGCCTGCATAGTATTGAGCTCATCAGCCCTCTGAAGCAAACCATCATATTTTAATAGTTAACCCCTGACTTCTCAGGCTCGTTTTGGACTAGTTAATAGCTGGAAGCTAAGCAATGCTCATGTGCTTTGCAGGGTTGGGGCCAGAATGCTCAGCACTATTCAGGATTAAGCTCTTACTTGGAAAGCTGTTCCTTACTTCACATTGTCTTTTGTGCTTGAAGCAGCCCTATCTTCCTGCTTTTCCTACTACTTAAAAACATCTAAAAGCTTGTTTGTTCCATGAAACATCCCAACTCTGGTAGCTGTATTTTGATAATGCTCCTACCCCGTAAGCCCTTCACGGGAAGGACCGCATATCTGATTGGTAAAATGAATTAATTGTAAAGAGCCATGTCCACGCATGAATCTACAGAAGTAACAGTCGTCAATGCTGTTGTACCTTGGAGCTGGCGAACATCTCTCATGGTCAGTTATACCTGTAGCTTTAAGTTTCCAGCTTTTAATTTTTTTTGTCTCACAACATTTTCTCCATATGTTATCTTGATGTGTGAATATGTGTTTATTTCCACTGTTATTGCTGTGCCACCCATTTTCCCTCCTTTTTAATAAGGTGAAGTCACTAGTAACCTGTGTTTGTGATACCACAGTCATTTCCATGGCAATAGACCATGATGTCATCAGTGGAGGATTTTGCCCTTCCTAAGTGTGTTAGCAATTAAAAATTATGGTTTGTGAGATAAAGCTTGTGTTTACCAGGCTTTTAAAGTAAGTCTACATGAGGCAAGGAAACTATTGCTTACGTCTCAAGAGACTTCACCAGAGTAATGGAATAAATGAATTAAGAAACTTTTTGATCCTTGCAGGTAATAAGCTGCATTTTTTTTTTTTAAATAGGAGAACAAAATTAGCCCTTCCAGTGTGCTCCTTACATGATGAGAGAGCATACTTGTTTGACACAGTACAGTACCTCTTATGCTCTGCATTATCCAGAGCCACTTCTCTAATGCCTTGGTTCAAGACATCATGATTTTCCAGTCACACCATGCTGCTTTTTTTTCCCTTTGAAGGAGGCCAGTGCTTAATAAATATATCACAAAATATTGTTTTAGTTGCAAAAAAAACAGTTATAGCATACCGGTCATTCTTTTTGACCCTCTTTAATTGGTGCCATGCTTGCCAATTTTCAATAATGCAGTCTCTTTATGTCTTTAATCTTGTGAGAGGTGTGTGTGTGTGTGTGTGTGTGTGTGTGTTTTCTGCCAGGTTGGTCTCAGCAGAGGCCAGTTGCAACCTTCTAATATTAAAAGAAAATTAGGTAAGTGAAAATCCATGGTTAAATGTCAGAACAACTGCTAACGATATGGATGAAAACCAGACATTTAAAACGGTGAATTTGAAGCATAACATATTTCTTTCCTGAAAAACGGCAAAAGTCTTAAAAAACAAGTAGGTGAAGGAGTAGGTGACGTCACTTTAGTAAAAAGGAGGGGAAAGGGATGGCACAGAAATAACACTGGAAATTAACACATATCTACACATCAAGATGACATGGGGAAAATGTTTTGTGGCAGAAAAGAACAAAAGTTGGGTACGTGGCTTGGGAATTCAGCTAGAGGCTTTATTAAATAAAAAAAGCACAAGGTAGAGCCTAAAATTCGGGCGGGGAGGGGAATTTTAGCTGATTTTAATTTATTTTAAGTAGCATATTAAATTAATCTCTTAGCTTTTAATTTGTCTAAATAACTTGGATCAGTGAATTTGAAAAAAAAACTTCATAATTATGCCGCCTAACTACATATATAAACTTTACATTTGCACTTAAATTGGGATTGTTATGGACATCCCAAAACTGTCATTAAAAAAACTGTTTAAACAAATGGCTTGTCCTCCTGTTAAATAAAGTTCCTGGAGACAGAAATGGGCTTTATTTTTGCAGCACTGGAATGAGACTGTTAAAGAAGAGAATACTGTATGTTCCTGGTGGAGACTGAGTACTTTAATGTTCACAGCAGTATCCCAGGTTGAAGAAAAAAAAAAAAAAGAAAATCATTAAGTAGTGCCAAAATGCAAAATTCTGGTAAATGAGTTTCCATCCAAACAATTCTCATTTTCTTGGCTAACATCACAGGTTAAGATTTTGTGCCAGTTCCCTTTTTGCTGCTGAAGCATGCCATTTTTCCACAATGACCCATACATCACTGTGTGTTAACTGCTTATCTGTATAGCACCATCTTCTACAGAATATTGCTCTCACCTTTCAGTATAGAATTCCTGATTTTCTGTGCAGCAGCTGGCAGCAAGAATCTAGGCAGTCAGCTGACCTGGGCCTTTGGAGCTCAAGAAGTGTGCCCCGGCACCCCCTCAAAAGTATCTGCTTTGTCCCAAATGTCCCAAACCAACACTGTTATCTGCTGGTAATGCATAAAATAGTCAAAACAGAAGCATTTCTGCCATGTGGCACCTACTGTTTTTGTCTGGTAGTGGCTTCTTGATTTCCTAAAATATTTTTGTCTAAATAAATATATTCCTTCATGCTTTCTGTTTAGAAACACACCCCTACCATACTTTGTCTGTCAGTTTAAGGGAGAATTTTTTTTATGGGAACCCCTTGATAAAATATCCACAGCATATCTCTGACAAAATTGTGCTCTTATGTACAAGATAGCTCTGAGCACACTGTATTTTTCCCTTTATGAGATGCAGAACATTATGAATAATAGTTCCTTTCTGTCTTGTTTATAAATTGCTTACAGTATCTACCATTAATGGAAATAGCCCTCTTCCAAGATGCATCTCTGGACATAAATATCTTTACTAGCATTCAGTGGATTTTAGTGCTCATGACAGTAAAGAGCTGCTGGTGCAAATCGAAGACTGTAGTAAAAATCATCTTACAGAGCTGATGGTAACAAATTTGTATAAAGCACTCTAGGCAGGCATATATATGACACTGCCTTTAGAAATTGTTGGCACTTCTTTCCTAGCTTTCCTTGTTTACTAATCAGGGTTTTAAAAAGAAAAAATTGTAATTGTTAGCTCCTATATCAGCAGCATACAGCAAGTTATTTAATACTGACTTCCAGTGTTTCCTTCTTAGCCTACTGTGTAGTGCCTTATTTGCAAAGACAACACTAGAATGCAGTTTTTCACCAATTTGCTGCATAAATGAAGGATTAGGATATTTTGCAGAATTAAGTTTATTTCTGCTGAAGCTTATTTTGGAAGTAGAAGGTGGCACTGTTCCAGGATAGCATGTGCTTTCTGTATCATCATCAGACATGACCTTCCAATTTCAGATTTATTTTTTTTTCATTGTTTCTAAATCTAGATCTGACCCTCAGTGAGTGTAATAATGACATCTGCCACTGATGGCAAGTACTTTGGACTCCAGTGGTCTACTATTTGTTCACAGCAAGGAGAGTTCCTCTTTGGTTTCATTAATATGGGTTACTGCTGATTTTTATGAGGACCATGGTATCTATACAAAGTTTGAAAAATTTTCTGGGAACTTGTCAGATTAAATTATTTGGCTCACTAGTCCAAGGTGAAAAATACCTCTGCTGCCACATCATCAAGCCCATGCCTACACACTCACATCCTTCATAACTTAATGGAACAAAAACCATGGTACCGGTAACTGTAACATACAGTAAAGCAACTTTCTAGTCAACAGTTCAAAGGTAACTTACTACCTCTCTCTTGATTTTATTGTATTGTCAGTCCCTGTTTATCTCACTTTTTTTCTCCTTTGTTTCCTGTAATAGATCATGATGTAGCTTCCTGAATCACCTTCAGTTTCCTCTTTTCTTATTTTCCTCAACACCTTATCTCTCCCTTTCTATATTGTGTTCTCTCCTTCTTCCTACATATTTTCTGTCTCTTTGCTTTTATTCTCACCTCTCACGTTCCCCAAAATAACTCTCCTGCCTTCTCATTACTGTAGTTTCACTTTGCTAATTTAAGCCTTCATCTCTTGTTATCCTAGCCATCCTCTCCCCTGTCCATTCATACACCTATAGCTTTAATAGTTTTAACAGATACCTAGCAGGGAAAGAACTAAACCTGCCTGTCAAAAAGTGGATTGAAAAGGCAAGGAGGGGCAGGGTGTGACTGATTTTGGTTTGATGCTCATGTGAGAAGCCCCACCTAAAGGGACAAGGCTTCCTTCATTGTGGTGAACAGCATTAATATATGCCTGTTATCACTGTTGCTCATGATGTTATCCAGTAGAGCAAGAGAGTGAAACTAGCCTGTTTCTTTTCAGTTTCACTGTTGCCTGTAATGTTCTACATAGAAGCTATGAAAACAATCAAGACCTGGCCAGTTTTTGCTTTACTGGAGTTTGGAAAAATCCTAGTCCTGAACTGAGACCTTCAGACTTCTGTCAGTAGGCCTCACAAGGCACCGTTGCATTGATTTATATGACTTCCAGATTTAAGGGTTATCTTTGGCGTTCTGAGGGCTAAGAATATAATCTTTTACTTTTTTAATTGAAGCTTTGATAGTGAAGAAATTAAAAGGACTCAGCTAGAAAAGCTTCCTGCTTGTCAGAGGCGGGTGATTTTTGTCATGGTATTCCCTTTTTGGTAATGGATACTATCCCATTGCATTTATTCTGGAGTGAAGTAATTCCAGGCCTAGACTTTGAGAGACCACATGCAATAGTATGAAATAATTATCAAAGACAGCTTTCTTCTCACTACTGAGTCAAAGATGGGCTAGTTTCTTTTCTAGTGGAGATGTTAAGAGTTTAGTAGTCTTTACTTAAATAGGTTAATTATCCTTTATTATCCCTTTAATGTGTTGATTGAATATAATCTGAACTAAAAATTGTTCAGTCTAGTAATTTACAATTTAGATGTAGGCCCTTTAAAAGTACTCTTCAGCTGAGCCTAATGAAATATTATATACTCATCAGAATCCTCCTTGTGTTGCGTTGATAATTTCAGAGCAACAAGTCATTGGAGAAAATGATTAATATTTGCAATGAGCCATATTTCCTCCTACTAATCTTAGTTTTTTGAAGTAGATGACTAGGTAGTGACAGCATCTTGGTTTTGTAACTACAGATTGTAACTTTCATAAAACAAAATGTGTTTTTTGTGGAAATTCGAGATATTTAACCATGTATTTAATTTTCAACCTTGATTTTAAAGAGCTGGATAGTGGAAAAAGTGGAAACAAGATTTACATGACAAAATGTTATACTAAATCAGTCGAGTATGTATAAGCCCCCACTCCATATTTAATAATTAAATAGTACCTTTCATCTAAGAATCTCAAAGAACAAATATTGTCAAAATATCCTTGGTATTTGCTGCTGTGTTTTGTAAGTGTTTACTTGTGGTCTGTAACGATTGTTTAATGGTAGTGAAACTGGGCTGTAGAGTGTTTCAAGGAGGTAACCAGATCATAAAACACAGCTAAAATAGAGAAGGGAATACAAAGCAGGAATCCTCATTTGTAGGAATCCTGACAACCACCAAACACATTGTTCCTACTTTCTAACATATTTACCATTAAATCACCTCTTAAATTGTTTTAGAATATGTTCATGCCCAAATATATCTCATTTCCCTTAATTTGTCCTTCAGGGCATAAAGATTAGTGTTTGGGTGTGTTGTCTGGGGCTTTTTCCAGTCTAACCTTAATATTCTATCATAGTATAATATTCTTCACAACATAGAAGCAGGCAGGCAGTCTCCTTCAATGCTGGGCAAACTGAATATATCTAAGAGGTGCTCTGTGCTAAGACTGCAATCAGATCCACTTTAAAAAATAACATAATTGCAGTTCTAAAAATAATGTAATCGCCAGAGACATCATTGAACAACAACATGGGAGGGAAATAGAATGGTAATTTTGAAAATTTCCACAGTTTTTTTTTAAATACAGGATTGATGTTTGGTAAGAGTAATGGAATGTTTGCTGAGTCTTAAACATTTGTACATGGGAAATTTAAAAAAAAAGGACTCCTGTAGCCTTGACTTCAGAACGCTTAGACATTCCACATGTTCTGATAGCATCAATGCTGTGCCTACCCACTTCAGAAATGTTGATTAGTAGTTGTATAAGGCAAAGTACTAGTTTGCTTTTCATAGCAAAGGTTTGTTGGTTTGTTTGGGGGGGTTCTTTTTTGCAGTTAATCAAATAAATAATTATTTTTGTTTTGAATGTTGAGCATTCTTATTATAATCTAGGAATTTTGGCCTCTGGTGGCATCCTCTTTTCACATAAGTACCACCATGGCACACTTCTGAAAATGTCTAAGGGCATTACATTTGTGGAGAAAATGTACTGTGAAGCAAATTACCTTGGGATTTTTTTCCCCTGCAATCTTTCAGATCTTTCTGAGTGATGATCACATCTGCATAGAGGGCTGACAACATCTAAGCTTCATTTAAATTCTACTTGGGCCTAGTTTTAAGAACCAAAAGCAAATTAAAGTTTTGCATAGGCTTGCACCGTCTTGTGCATGTAATGGATTTCACCCTTAATAAATTTAATGTAAGTACAAGATTGTAGCTAATTTGTTTTCCAGTTTGTAGTGGGAGGATCTCCCAAAAAGCCTACCCACAATGAATAATGTCAACCAAGTCTAAGAAAGCCAAATAAACTGGGGTTGCTTACTGGAGACCAAATGAAAGTGCAGGGCTTTAAGGTAGAGTCAAAAGTTTAATGACTGCATCAGGGTACCTGGAGATGCTGAACAGAAATCCCTAATCCCCCCACACCATAGGCATAGGGAAACTCTTAATTGTTCTGTAAAGTGTGGATGGCAGATTATTTAAAGGGATAAGACAAGAATGGATCATAGTAATTGGATTTTGAAAAGAATTGTCATCCCTTTCTCTACACTCTGGCTGATAAATTATTGTTTCCTACAGCACATTCTCATAGGAACATAATGCCTGGCACTGACCTTCCAGGCCATCAAATTTAGTCCCCTGCATTCACAGTTCAAAAGGGTCTACAAGAAGACCTACTCTGACCCCATGCATCACATCCAAAAAACACTCAGTTGAAGAGCAAACCAGTGCCTCGACCACTTTGGCACCAGTGCCTCGACCACTGAAGTCAGGGAACTTAGTAGGTAAAATATGCTCAGACATTCCTAGGAAGTGGAGCATGACTCATACCACAGAAGAAGGCAAAGAAAAAAACCTCCAACCCTCAAAACTCCTCTTCAGGTCTTTTGAAACTGAGGTACTCAAAACACAAGGTGCTGGGTCTTTTGCCATTATTGGGCTACTATTTTTCATTAGGGGACAAGACTGTGTCTTCCTATTTGCTTGTGCAGTGCTTAACCTAGTGGAGCTCTGAACTACCCTGGGAAAAAGCTGCTATGCTGAGTCTAATCTGGTTCACCCCATGATGGGGAATTCCAAGTAGGGAGGATACAGCCCAATTTGTTCCTTTTGCTCCATCAGAGTGCCTTGAAGGAGCAGTTAGGACTAGATTCTAGCTATTGTATTACTGTTAACACCATACTTTTAAATTCTGCCTATCTACTTGTTCTGTTATTTATATTGAAGTGGTTCCTAGAGGCCAATTTCCCATTGTGCTAGGCAGTTTACAAATATACAGCAAAGGCAGTCCCTGCCCCAAAGGTGCTTCCTAGTCTGTGTCTGTAAGCAAATGCAGGAAGAAGGTAATAGCCTAAAAAATAGGAGTCATGGCTTGTCAGTTGACTAACCACTGTTAGTCCCTTTCTCCCTTTCTTACTCAAGGAGAATACCTGAATTTGGGGGGGGTGGGAAGGGTGTGGGACACTGCACAATTGGTGTTTCATTTAAATAATGGAAGATCTAATTGGTCATGCAAATTCTATTTTCCTCTGTGAGATGCTGGTGATCATTTTTTGTTTTTTAGAAAAAAAAAGCTTG
>NW_005842457.1:1033708-1039751 GCF_000455745.1 Alligator sinensis | reverse complement strand
TTTCCCTCTCAAACATACAAACAAGTTAGTCGTTTTTCAAAAAAGTATTGCTATTCAACAGGGATTTTTTCCTCAGCACAACTGAAAAGCTGTGTACTGTACTAATTTATTTAATAATACTTAATGGATAGCACTTGCGTGTTGAAAGCACTAAACACACATTAGCTAATTAATCTTCCAGCTTTATTTGGAAGTAAAAATTGTGCAGCTTGATTAATTTAAAAAAATGGTTTATGCAAACACTGCAAATATACATTTTCCCCCACTTTCTCCTTCCGTCTCTCGCAATGATCTCACTGCTTCTTGGAAAGGAGATCTTCAAAGAAAATCCAGAATACTGTGGAAAACAACATGACTGAAGAGGTAGCACTTTCCTCTCTGAGTCAGTATTGAACCAGTGCCCCAGCAAGGTATTAGGGGGCTCTGTTAATGTTTGCTGTGCTATTTTTCATCAGATATTTTATCTGAAAAAAAATGCCAGCCGATTTAAATCTCATGGCACTTTACGTAGTAGAAAAGAGAGTTGGAGCCCTTGCACTGGCTACATTCCACTGGGTACACTTTTATTCTGCTTAATCCTAGAGTTCCAATTGGATACGGATATTCTTTGCCTTGTCTCCAAAAGTGTGTTTTGTTGCTCTGCATTATTAAACACCTCCAGTTTCTTAGCCAAGAATAGGCTCAGTGATGAGTGAACTGGTTCTTTTATTTGTAGCTTTAAAGCCTTTGGGGCTCTTCCAGCATGAAATGTGCTCTGTAAACATAAAGTCATACCATTATTAGATTTGTGAAACACGGTTACATATTATATATGTAATAATTTTATTTCCTATTTAATAAATACAGAAAATACATGTCAAAGCAGGTCTGTATAATCTGTGACACACAAGACTTCATTACATAGTTGGTGTGCGGTTTGTATGTATTCTTGACAGAGCTAAACAGAAATTGCTCCAGAGGCTGGAGATGTAGCCTGTTCCCAGTCTACCATTCAAACCAATTTGCTATCTAATTGAATGTTTTCAAGTTACGTCAAAGTTGTAAATGGCTTTACAAAACATTTTATGTAACAGTTCCAAAAGTCAGTGTGACAGTTTTTCTAATTCACTTGTTTAGCCTAGTTTTTGAGTAGCGTTAGCTGTTCAATCACTTTTAGGCTATTATGAGTATTCTTTGTGGCACTATCAATAAACCAAGAACTCATATGGTTCCTTAATCATACAGATTACTCATCATTGCCTGTTCATAACAGAAGCCTGAAATGCTTGTTGAAATTGCCTGATGCAAATCAAAATTCAGTAATTACTGATCATTGCAGAATTAAATGACAGGATAATAGCATCACAATAGAACAATGTTTCTTTTGATTGAATACCTGTTTCAGTAAAAGTGAAACCTCCAGATCTATTTATAGATTAGTGCTGTGAATGTATCTAATACACAGGATAAGAATACAATTTAGAGTGAGGGATTGTTCTCAATGATCACTAATCCTTTAAAAATAAAATGAGATTTTTTGTTTTGTTTACATTGAATTGCTTAGAACTTGTTGAATATTTTTGTCTAATCTTCTGGCCTGTTTGTAAAATTGCCTAATTGTAATTTGCTGTTCTAACTTGATTTTTGATCTCCACTCTGCACACTTTCATCGACGTTATCTTCTCATCTCCAGCAAGCTGTTTGCTTCCTGCAGGCACTTGTTATTCCATGCTGCTTCCAGTGCTGAGGCCTGGATTCTTACCTTACATACCCTGGTTTCATAGTCGCACAATTCAGTTGCCTCCTTTGGAACTGTATGTATTTGCACAGGCCTGATTGAGGCCATGGACACATATGTAGGCTATCCCAGAAGAACAACACCAGTAGTCCCAAAGAAGAAAAAAGGTGTGGCTGTATAAATCAACTCCTTGAACCAAGGCAAATCTCCCTTAACTTGGGAAATTTAATTCTGGGTAAAATCTGGTGTGTAATCTCATCCTTGTTCAACTGTTTGTTTGTGCCCACCTTATGTGAATCTTACTTTTTAAGCTTTTGCTTTGAGGTTGGCTTCCTATATTACGGCAGCTCTCTTTTTATAGTCATGGCCTGAGACAAGAGTCACTATTAAATCTGGAAGATGCATGGGAATCTGCTTCTTGGAAAGTGTGCATGAACTCAAAGACAAAGGCTACTAGCTGACTTCTGCTGTGAAGTTGTTGGTTTTGGTTGAGCCTAATTATGTCTAGCATAAATCCCAATCTCCAGGAAGCCTGTTCAGAAAAGCAGAGGAATCAGCACTTGATGCACACTTTCTTTATCTAATATCAGCAGGTGTGGGGCAGCATGATCTAGCATAGTGATTCTTAACCAGGGTGCCAGGGCACCCTGGGGTACCTCCAGATCCTTTGAAGGGTGCCGCAAGGTTTGAGGAGTTAAGTGAGGTTTGAGGAAATAACAGATATCAAGATAAGTAGATAAACTAGGCTCGGGTTTGTCCCTGCCTGGACCATTCCCCACCCTCACTGTTCAGCTTCTCTGCAAGTAGGTGAGCACTGTAATATATAAATTCGATTTTGAGATTGGGTGCCATTCAATTCACAAAAGCTATGGAGGGGTGCCTCAAGTCCAAGAATGTTAAAAACCACTGAACTAGTGAACCAAACACTGTGCTGCCACTCAGGAGGTTGGGGTTCCCCTGTCTTGCCTCTGCTGCTGGCCAGCTGGGAGTTCTCAGGCAGTTGATTCTGTAAAATAAGGATGCTTCCTTCCTTCTATAACGTGCTCTGGGATCTACTGGTGAAATCCATAGAGGAGTGAGGTGCTGGTATTATAATTATTTATTATCAAAGGTGAGTGAAAGGACTGCTTGCTACCAATGACATGTAGTTTTAGAAGGCAGCAGACAATGAAGCTATAATACTACCTGAAGGGGAGCCTCACTGAAAGCTGCAAAATGCAGACAAAGCTCCATTCCACGGCCATCGATATTTTGGGTCCCTGCGAGGTATTGTTCCAGTGACATAAATTAGTGCATGTTGCAATGAATTATAGCAGTTGCCATTAAAAGTCAGCATTTCCCCACATTTGCTGTACAGCGATATTTGATTTCTTGTCGTTAGTCCCTCTTCTAAGTACAGAGAAACACTGCAGTCTGTCAGATACTACTGTGTGGTAATTGGTTGTACATGCTGACTTTTTCAACTCGGTATAACGCATGCTGTGATATTTTTTTTTTTTTTAATCAGTATCTTTTTGCTTAAAATAGCTGTAGCCCTTCCACCCTTAAGCCCATTTTTTCCACCCTACCTCTTTGGAAATCTGTGTTGGGGTTCAGAGTGTAGTTGCATCCATGACTCTTTCTGGTCTCTCAGTGTACAGTGACACAAGTGACAGCCCCTGTATTTTTTGCGTCCCGCTGAATAGAATGCTACCATGCCCAGTTGCTCCAAGTAATTGTATCAGGAGTGAAACAGGGACCCTACATCACTTCCATAGCAGGTACAACATAAATTCAGAACATAAAATGGGTAGGTTCCATGACCTTTGCGACAGCTACTTAGGAAAGAGCTGTTGGTACAAAATCTGTACCACTTCACAGGTCACCTTTTTTTCAGATTGGAGGGTGAGCCAGTGTCCCAGCCAGCTGTGAGATCTACTCGGCTGAATATCTTTTAATGCTCTGTAATTATACATCGAGGCACAGGTATTCTTCTTTGGCAAGGGCTCTTTGCATTCTTGCAAAAGTGCTGAAATCCCCTTTCCCTGCATCATAGTTTCCCTTCTTTAAGAATATTTTTGCCATCAGGCTTTAGACTATCGTTTGGAGCCTGTCAGGGCCAGTGTGCTGTCAGCTAGACGGGCTGCTGTTGTGTGACAGGAGATGCTCCTTCCCCACAGGTGCTGAGTGTGTCTCTTGTAGTTGAGAAGGGTAAAGGATGTTCTATTTTTATATCTTGTGTTTGGAATTCATTGCCATAAAGAGGCAGAACTTTGGGTAGTAATTTAACCAAACCTTTCCCTGTAGAGATGGAGCCTCTCTAGACTGTATTTATTTATAATACAATTAACAAAAGGAGACTAGTCCTTCATTTCAGGTGAATTTTTCTACACAAAAGTAGAGGTTGTTTGTGGAGGGAGATTTTTTTTCTTCTCTTTTGACATTGCATGAAAAGATCTGATAGGGTTAACAAAATAGAAGTCTTTGCAAAATAAAATTAAACCAGACTCTCTTGAATACAACTCTGAGGAGTCTGCACTTGTACAGGTGCCCTCGGTTCTGGGCACCCATCCCCAGAAAGATGTAAATGTAACTAGAGGATATTCAGAGCACAACAAAAATGATTAGGGAATCGCAAGGTCTGATTTATAACGGAAGATTTAAAAAGCTCAATGTGTACATTGCATCTGAATGACAGATGAAGGGAGGGGGTATGTTATGATTTATACCTCTCTGACAGTTTTGAATGCCATGATGGGAGAAAAATTACTAAGGGTGTTCTGAGGAAGTAAAATGTGATGCAGTTTGAGATTAGATTAATAGTCTGGAAATTTAAGATGAATGTCAGGTTAAAATATTCTAACAGTTTTGTTGATTTTAGTAATATCATTTTACTTTGTATTGAACCCCCTCTGTGGATGAGAACCTCACTTTGCTAGTTAGGCTCTGTTTAAAAACACAGACCCATAGAACAGAAAGCCTGTCCCTCTGCATAGCAATGTAAAACAAAATTGGATAATGTCTGATGGGGGATAAGCACTAAATGGAGTACAGAAATGGGTCGATCTCTCAAATCTTTTAAGTTTTTGGAATTCAGGAAATGAAAGGCTACCATAGGTATCACTGCTGTTTGTTTCAGCCCTGGCTTGAATGTTGAACCCATTTGGGATTGCATTAGTATAGTGCTTATTGTGAAGAATTTTGCCTTATTGATTACTAATGTCAGTAAATATTGTTTTTAAATTGTAATAGTTGTACCACTCGTCTGCCAAAACCAGGAGAAACCGTCATTGGACATAAGTTTTTCATTGGCTTTGGAGGGAAAGGAGCCAATCAGTGTGTCCAAGCTGCTCGACTCGGGGCCAAGACCTCAATGATATGCAAAGTAAGTACTGACTTGAAACTCCTAGGTAACAACCAATCCAAATGTTCATCCAAGCTTCAGTAGAATTTTAGGTGGCTTATAGAAAAGTTAACTCCTTTATTCATGTCCCTTTTCTCTTCTTGGTTACAACCATAGAAAGAACTGGAGAGGACCTGAAATGTTCACAGTTATACCTAGTGAAAACTTGCTCCATTCCTCGATTTGGGGTTGATTGGTATATGTTAGTTCTACATTTAACTGCCAAGCCATATTTAACAACATATATTTAGGCTAGAATTTGCTGTTCATGGGTCAACTAGTAATAGGCTAACAAAAATTTTAGAAAGGGATATAAAACCTCATGCTTCAGGAACGCAACTCCTACCAACGTCTAACTATTAGGGATTAGATGAGACATTCATGGGATAGATTATCCCACATCTGCATACCATGGGATATCTTGTACCTTCTTCTGAAGCACCTGAGGCTAACCACTGTCAAAAACAGCCTTATGAACTGGATGGGCCACATGTCTGCAATAACTATACCCTGGTATTACAGTGTCTTGATTTTGAAAAGGAAAAATAACTTGTCAGTATTAATAATGTTTTTTGATATAAAAGGAGAGAGAAGATAATTCAGTGTTTAAGATGAAATTGGTTTAAGATGAAAGTCTCTCCTGTTTTGGCCTCTATGGGCACATCCAGAAGAGTGGACACGTGCCTGTTGCCCCACCTCAAACCCCTTTAAGGCAGGGCAACAGGCACGTGTGGGAATGAAAAAATGTTCCCTGCATTGCAAACTTGCAAAAAAAAAAAACCGCTCCGCAATAGAGTGGAGCAAGGCGCGGTTCAAGACCGTGCCCGGAGCCAGTCCTCCAAAAGAGATGCTCTGGTTTGGCCAGAGTGTCCCTTTGGTGTTCCTGCTGCCCCTGGCGCTGTCCAAGGTAAGTTGTGGGGGGGTAGGGGAGTTCATGGGTGTCG
>NW_005842457.1:1030163-1033655 GCF_000455745.1 Alligator sinensis | reverse complement strand
CTCTGGGAGGTGCACACGGGAGCCATGCCTCCCGGAGCCCTGTGACCCACTCCAGTGCAAAGCCGGACTAGCAAGCCACATGGGTCTGGGCCAGGTCCTCACCCCCCCACAGGCACAGGGGGCAGAGGCAGGAACCGGCCCTGGGGCCCGGCACATGCTGACAGGAGTTAGCGCGGCATGCAGTTCCCACGTGCCGTGCCAGGTCCTGCTGTGGCCGGGCCCTTCCTATAGCTGCAGGACCTGGCCTGGCGTGCAGCGTGGAGCCGAGCCGGGTCCTGCTGGCCCTGCAGTTGCTCGTGCCGGGCTGGGGAACATGAGCCACCTGGGGCCGGCAGGACGCAGCTCAGCTCCACATGGTCCCCATGCTCTGAGCTGGGCCAGGGAACATGAGCCGCCTGGGGACTGCACAGCTCATGCTCCCCGGCCCAGCCTGGTGCATGGGGACCGTGCAGAGCTGAGCTGCATCCTGCTGGCCCCAGGCGGCTCGTGTTCCCTGGTCCGGCCTGGTGCACGGGGACTGCACAGAGCTGAACTGGGTCCTGCCGGCTTTGGAGCTGCTCATACCGCCCGGCGGCACGAGCAGCCTCAAGGCCAGCAGGACCTGGCTCAGCTCCACGCAGTCCCCGAGCACCAGGCCAGGTCCTGCAGCTATAGGAAAGGCCTGGATGCAGCAGGACCCGGTGTGGCATGTGGAAACCGCATGCCGCGCCGGCTCCTGTCAGCATGGGCTGGGCCCCAGTGCCATCTCCCGCCTCTGCTCCCTGTGCCTGCAGGGGGGTGAGGACCTGGCCCAGCCCCATGTGGCTCACTAGCCCGGCCTTGCACCGGAGCAGGTCACAGGGCTCCGGGAGGCGTGGCTCCTGTGCGCACCTCCCGGAGCCGTGCGACCCACTCTGGTGCAAACCCTAACTAGTGAGCCTCAGGGATCTGGGCCCAGCCTGGCTGGGCTGCAGAGGAGGCCCAGGACCCAGCTGGGCCTGGCACATGGTCCCCGCATGCCGCACTGGGTTCTGTCACCATGGGCCCAGCCCGGCAGGGCTGCAGAGGGGCCCAGGACCCAGCTGGTCTTGGCACACGGTCCCTGCGTGCCACACTGGGTCCTGCTGCCATAAGACCAGCCTGGCTAGGCGGCAAGAGTAGCCCCAGGGCCGGCAGAACCAGGCTGGGCTCAGTGCATGGTCCCCCCCGCTGTTGCTGTTAAAGGTTAGATACGGGCCCTGGGCAGGGGGGCTGGGGCCCTCCAGGGGGGAGCTGGGACCCTGGGCAGGCGGGGGCATTCCATGTGCTAGGGGGCCTGCACCCTGTGGGGACCAGGGGCCCACCCCTCCTGAGCAGCCCCCACACAAGGTCCCCATACCCACAGTGCTCCCAGCAATTGCCCCACTCCTATCCACAGACCAACCCACATCCCTCCACATCCACCCACCCGCCTTCCCCTACACCCCTTCTCACCCCCTTTCTACTAACACCACATCCCCCCCATCACACACCCATCATGTATGAAGAAAACCAAAAGCACACATCAACACATACAGGTATTTAGAATTTATTTTTTCATGATGATAGAGACACTGGTAGGCTTCCAAATTGCTTTAACATTGTAAATATACCAATAAAGCATTACCCAATGTATCACACTCTCTCTCTCTCTAGATGTGTGTGTGTGTGTATAGAGTGGGTTTTTGTTTTAAATGTGGAAGAACATGGATTTTGGGGTATTTTTAAAAATGGATTTGGGATGCTGCTGCAGCAGTCTAGCTGGCACAAGGGGTAGTGTCCCCAGGTATCAATTGGCTGGGCCCCAGAAGCTCCAGAGAGCAAGTAGCCCTGAGCTACTTGCCAGGGCAGCGTTTGTATGGATGGGGCCAGGACAGGGCAGCTTTTTATACTGCTGGGGACAGCACAGGTGCTGGCCCCGGGCTCTAGCTCCCCTTGGCTGCAGATCCGGGATGAGCCAGGCAGGGTTATTTTGCCCCAAGTGGCACAATTTGCTCCACACCAAAGTGTATGTCCAAGTACTTGCGCTGATGCAAGAAGCCCTGGCTCAAATTTGCACCGCTTCTATTTGAGCTGCTCCAAGCACATGTGCTTGCATGTGTGGATGTGCCCTATAATGCACCCTATAATGACAGATTCCACAAATGACCAGATACACGGAGAATTTTTTTCCCTATTGAAATACTACATATTGACCATGACTGGGGACAGGATGCTAAATTTGAAGGAACAATGCCTCTGCTAAAAAGCCTTTTCTGTTAGCTTTTCAGACCGTTGTATAGGTTAATGAGGTGTAGATATATATCTAAACTCTGCCTGCAGTTCTTCTGAGGTTCATGTGCCACTAGTTGTTCCCAGTGTTCTTCAATGTTAAGGCTGTCAGTGTCCAAGATCTTGTAAGTCATGGAGACTGGTCCTCATTCTCCTCCAGAGCTCTCAGATTCATGAAACTGGCAAAGAATTTGGTGTTAATATTTCATCTGAATGTCAAGCGGTTTCTCCCTGTGGCATTGTTCATTTTTAAATGGTCCAAACTCTGCTTACTGCCAAAGATAGAATCTTATGTTTCCTGAAATATCTGCATCCTTACTGAAGTTCCCTGGGTTGATGTTATGGTTAGTGACTTCACAGAAAAAATATTTAGATTGTGTGGCAGGGCTCTTGGCGTGCCTGCCACTTTAAGGGGTTAGGCAAGCTGCAGAGCCTCCAACAAGTGAGGCTAGGCCTGATCAAGACAACCACATGACTGCAGAGGAAGAAACATTATCCAGAAGGAAGGCTGCTACTCCTTTATACCATCTGAGACACCTTGGAGATTTGGGTAGGAGCTATGAGGATGAAAAAGGTTTCTGGAGACCCAGTGTGGGGTCCACAGCCTTGGAAGGGGAGGCGGAGTGCCTGGGTCTGTTGAGAGCCCAGAGGAGGCCTGAGAAAGGGGCTGAGTGCACAAGGGCCAGGCCAGCCCAGAGAAAGAAGTATATACAGAAGCCTAGAGAGAGGCCATGCCAGCCCTGGGAGAGGGGATAAGAGTTGTCAGGTCTAGGGAGTGTCCAGGTGGGTCCAGAATGAGGACCTGAGCAGCTGAGATCCCTTTCAAGGCCTTGGTGAACCCAGAGAGTGGTGCAAACCATGAAGAGTCCCAGTGGCAGGCCCTGAGAAACTAGAGAAGAAAGTAGCATGATCTAGGCAGGGCTTCGACCCCGCAGAGAAAGAGTGATTCATGGAGGGGCCTGAGAAGGCAGACCTGTAGAGGTGATGGGACTGGTGGCCTGAATAACTGACACCAAGGACCTCGATTGGATTATTCTGGGGCCGAAGTGTGAAACCCACAGTGAGGGACAGCCAGAGTTGGACTGCCTAGAGTCCCAACTGGCCTGGAGGCGGGATGAGGGCCTAGAAGAGCCCAAAGGTCACTGCAGTGGGAGGCCACAGCTGAGAGAAAGGGCTCAGGGGACATACAGCCCAGATGACAAGGGCTGGGGCCAAGCCATCGGA
>NW_005842457.1:1013891-1030132 GCF_000455745.1 Alligator sinensis | reverse complement strand
ATGGGTCTAGGCCAGGGGTCTGAGTACAAGCTGGGGGCCAGAGATAGAGAGAGCAAGAGTAAAGATGGAGCTAGGGCCAGAGACCACGGTAGTTACCAGCATAGGGGAGGCACATGACATCTAGGGGAGCCGAGTGAGGAAGAGGTGAAGATCAGATAGGCCTGAGGATGGTCCTGGGTAAAACCTAAAACTGCACCCTGCTGGAGTTGGTTGGTGTGGTGGGGCAGCCTGTGGTGGGGCAGTCTCCACAAAAATGCCACGCATGGCCCACTCCAGAAGGTGGGGATGGGGCACTGGAAAGCCTCAGCCCCCACTGCCTTATGGATGACTCTGTGGAGAGGGAAGGCTAGGGGAGCACACCCCAGCAGAAAAGCACTGGGCAAGGAAGACCAAGTGGACCATAGTGGGTCCAGAGGCCTGAGCAGAGTGAGAGGCCCGAGTCAGAGTACGGCCCAGGGAGGGGGTGGAGAGTAGAATGCAGCCCAGTGAGGGGCCTGAACTAGACAGGAGGACTAGGATGCCATCTGCAAGGCATGGGACACCGTGTAGGGGAGGGATGGAGCCGTGTAATTGGCTTATAAGGCCATGACCACAAGGTGGGTGATTGCCTTCTCAATCTACATATTTTTATTAACAGCAAGGCATGGTGGGTGAGTGTGGTGCAGACTGCTCCTAGAACAAACAGGTCAGTATAGAATTTTTTGGGGGGTGCTCTGGTACTACCCCCTGCTGCTCCAGCAGCAGGGGCACAGGCATGGCCAAACTCCAGCCAGCACAGCCCCCTGGGGTGAAGGGGGCAGGGAGGAGGTTTATTCCCCTCTTCCTCCCCTCTCCCCCTGGGGAACCCCAGCTGGGTCTGCCTTGCCAAGGGCAAATGGCAGAGGCAGCAGCTGGGGCAGGCAGACCCCGGCTGCGGTCCCCCAAGACAAGAGAGGAGGGAGCAGGGAATAAACCCCCTCCCTGCCCCCTTTGCCTTAGGGGGTCATGCCGGGCTGGTATCTGGCCACTCCCTCACCCCTGCCATTGGAGCAGTGAGGGGTGATGGAACCTGACAGGGGAAGCTGCATCCTGGCCAGGCAGACCCTGGGTGCAGTCCCAGTGGGGGAGAGGGGATGTAGGGGGTAATAAATCCCCTCCCTGTCCCTTTTGCCTCAGGGGACTATGCCCCACCCCTGCTGCTGGAGCAGCAAGGAGGGAGCGGGGACCTTGACAGGCGCTGGTTCGCTCCAGCCAAGCAGACTCTGGCTGGGGTTTCTCAAGGGGAGAGGGGAGGAAATAAACCCCCTCCCTGTGTCATCAGGAGACCATGCCAGGCTGGCATCAGGGGGCGATGCCAGGGGCCAGGGTCTGGCCATGCTTCTGCCCCTCCCCCCCCAAAAAGCATGGCAAGGGCTGCTTCCCCTCTCCAGACACACACCGGCTGAGGTCCCTGGAGGTCTAAAACCCACCCCAATCATAGTCAGGCCTGCCTGGGCCCAGCCAGCCCCCCGTAGCTCAGCTTCCCTTGGCTGCTGAAGAAGAGAAGGGAGGGTTTGCTCTAGTACCCCCCCGGCTTCTGGCCTGAGCCACGGCAGGCACGTGCCTGCATTTCTGGAATCAAAAGTAATGTCTATTCACTTGCTTGCCAGTTCAACCTACGCCAGTTACACTAACCTGCAGATTGAATCAATTCAGGCACGAGCTTTCTGAATGTCTGCAGATAGCCTAATAGTTTGTCTTAGTGTTCTTTATGTGTTGGAGATGAGGAAGATAAAGCAGAATCAAGAATTCTTCTCAGGTCTACATAACTTGCCAACACTTCCTACTTTTTATTGAAAAATTAGTATTGACTTTATGGCCTCACAAAATAGTTTCATGTCATACAACAATGATCTGTATATGTTAATGAGACACGTATAATATGAAGATTCACAGTTAACCTAAATTAACAGGTGGTAATAAGTCATTGCAATCTTAGTTATTTGTCTACATTAACAAGCCATTTTAAGGAATTGAAGCTTAGCACCTGAAATTGTTAAGGCTTTTTGAGATTTCAGTCCTGAAAGCGTACCTTTTCCAGTTGGCTGTCAATTTTCCATTATTTAATATTAATATAAGTTTGCATATATCATTCATAGCCACTTTGCTCCCCATATTCCCAAAGTGATTTGTAGAATAGGGTGTGTTATTTCCAGTGATTATTTCTGGTACTAGTGAGATCTAGGCCTATTCTTAGTCTATTTTGAATATGGAAATAACAATATCTTTTCCAGACATATGAAGATGTTTATACTTTATTATCAAGATTTCATTCTAATGTCTGTGTGGCAGTCCATCAGGAAAAAAGGACTCTGACTTCTACTAGACTAATATAGTCTCCTTTGGTAGTTAGATTGGAGTGTTGTAGCTGTGATGGTCCAGGACATGTACAGGAGGCAAGGGATTTTTGTGATATGTTTAACAGACCAACTATAGTTGTGGGAGAGGTTATTCTCCTTTGTAGAAATTTTATCATGCACTTCCATATAGTCTTAATAATTCCACAGCCAACTCATTCAGCTTACAAATACAAGGGAATGAATTAAAATAATAATTGTAAATTATGAATGTAATGTGTCTCCGTACAGAAGGTGGGACACAGTGATTTGAGACGTGGTTTGTAGAATTCATGGTTCTGTCTCAGTTATGAATTCTTCATAAGCATCTTAATCAAGTTGACACCTACATTTTTGGATGTGCAGTCTTCTAACTTCCCTATTGTCTTGTTACATTCATGTGGGGCTTGAAGCAGGGTTAAACTTGCAACAGTTTTATTGAACTGATATTACTACAGTATCATGCAGATATAACAGTTGCATTATAAAAGCTTGTAGCAGTATTCTCTGATATCGGAACAGTTCTTGCTTCTGTCTGTACCTTAAGAAGTTCAGGTCTGGGGAAGAATGATTTGTGCTGAAGAAAGTCTTGTCTGTTTTACTTTTGGCAGACATCCAGAAATGATCGTATCTGATTGCTTTAACGTTGTTATAATTCTTGTGCTGTTGTGGATTCAAATTCTCCTTACGTGTTCCAGTTCCATTTGATTCACTTGCTTAAAAAGGAAATGCTAAATTATCCTTTATATTGCCTTTCCTTTGTACAGTTCCCACTGATTTTTGTGCATGGACCATCTGAGTCCAGCTTCAGAAAGAAAGCAGTGAGCCCAACTCTTTACTTTGTTATAAGAACGTTGCTGTATCTGATACAGCTCAGAGTATTGTAGTCACCTTTCAAACCATTTTTTTTCTCTTACTCGCTTTCACTTATTTTTAGCAGCAAAAATTGGGTACATTCCCTAAGCCAGAAAAACAGTAAATACATACACTCCAAAAAAAGTTAATCGCAGAATTTCATATGCAGAACAGATAGAACAAAAGATGTGTCAGCAAAGAGATTTTTTTCATTACAGTTAATTTGCAGGTACAGATTGAGTTTGACTGTGGACTGCCGAAATTTCAGCTGTTATGATGTCAGGCCTCCTGATGGCACGTGGGAAAACTGGTAACATCAAGCCAGGGAAGAAGCACATATTGAAAGATTTTGATGTAATGCATACTCATTCTTATTCACCAACTATGTAGCTACAAGCCTAGTAGCGATGGATATAATTATTAGTGACTCGAATTGAAAAATGATATTTCAGTGCATAATGTGTTCTGTAGTCAACAAACCAAACGTTATATTTATATTTCTGTTTATTTAATGTCCCTATCCAGCAGGGTCTGAGCACATGTAGAGAACATTTAAAAAGATCCGTTATATAGTTTTGAGTGTCAGGAAATGTGCCCTCAATCCCCAAGTGAGCTGGATGCCTTGGGGGCAAGTCCTGAATAACCAGATAAGTCTTATACCATTCCCTAAATTTTAGCAGATTTGGATGCTGATAAAAGCAAGGGGGTAAGACATTCCAAAGCATAATTTCTTCCACTCATAACCTTCTGATGGGTCTTCCCCCAGCCTCACAGTGTTCCTGTCTAGGGGCTGTGAGCAAAAATACCCCAATTAATCTGTCATTACAACAGCTGAACAGCAAGTAATGCAGGTCTCTAGGATCCCCAGGATTGAATGTTTTAGGCTTTATACATTAAAATCATAAACACTGAAGGGAACAGGAAATCAGTTCAGCTTTTGGAAAATGTTTATGAAACGTCCTTTAAGTATGTAAGCAAGTATATATATTCTGTACTAGTTGAAGCTTCATAGCAGCCATCAGGGAGATCCCCAGGTATAGCACTTTGCAGTAGTATGATTGTTAAGTCACAGTCATGGATAATTTTGGCAGGATCCTTGTCAGAGGTAGCTCTAATCATCGAGTCAAAAGTAGATGTCAGAGATTGCATCTGACAGTCAGCCCCTGGAATCCAAGAGTAGTCAGAGATCCAGAAATATCCTTCATTGCAAACCTCCTTGAAAAAATCCTCACTAACCAGAGCAGATGCTTATTAGCCTCACTACCATCTGTCCTGGACTGATCCTCTATCGATTTGTTGTCCTCCAAGCTGCTATTTAGAGACAGTGACCATCCCTAATGATATTTTAAGATAAATCTTTTGTAGATGTTATTGGAAATGAAAGAAAACTTCAAAATATGGCTGTGGAAAGAGTTGAGTGAAAATGAACCTCAATCTGTGGTGCTATATGTGCATTACAGTGTTTGGTTTTATACCCTATCTCATACTCTAGATATCCCAAATCTTCCTGAAAGAGGGAGGTACATGCATAGCTACATCTTTATCACTAGGCAGTAAAGCAGCTATTTTATCATTGGCAATAGTTCAAACACAGCTTCAGATATTGGTATTTGTTTTAAACACAGAGGGACTATTGCCCAGGGCCTGGACTAATCTCTCAGGTTCTTTACACAACTCATTGGTCATCTGGACAGCAGCGGGGATGGGAAGAAGGGATCTTGATAGAACTGATCTAAAGGACAGTTCTTCAGCTCAAGCAGTTACACTATCACATTGCTGAGGGTCTGTTGTGGGACTTCAGACCTTACATTATATCCTAAAGTGAAATTACATACTAGTCAACAATGCTGATATGTTGGGAACTGACCCTGCTGAAGGTGTAAGTCCAGTTTAATGAATTAAAAGGTATATTGGGCTTGTGTACGTGCGCTCATTCACGTGTGTATTTATGTAAATATACAATATATACATAAAAGCTACATTGACTTTATATTATCTATATCTAAACACAGTAATAACAATACTTTTGTATGTGTGTATCAAGTAGTTTAACATATCTCTTGGTTTATGTAAAAGTGGCATGTTATTTCTCCATCTGTTACGTGTGTGTCTTCGAATTATTTGTTTAATATATAGAGGGGGCTGGATGGTGATAGGGCTCCTTTTACCCTGGAGAGCCACAGTGAGCAAGATTCTATTTAGCTTTATCCATCCTCAACAAAATGATCAGCCAAGGTCCATTTTATTGACTCTTTCTGGCCGTTTTAAAAGCAGAATACAATGCAATCTGACTCTAAAATGCCAGTTAATTTATAGCATTGTCAGTTAAAACAAAAAAAGATTTGTAGAATGAGTATATTTGATACTGAAAAATATAGAATTCTAAGATGCCATGTATAAAATCACTTTCCAGAGTATAACCACACTTTCAATGTGTAACACCTAGCATTTTTCAGTGGGGAAGAAATTTAAGTTAAAAAGGAATTTTGAAACTCAAAGTATGCATAGCAAATGAGAATGATAGAGTTACTGTTTATTGTATTTCAGCCTGAAAACATTATGCTTCAGAATAAAGCAATCCATATAGTGTTAGAAACATTCATGAACTGCAGTGTCAGAGGGTTAAAAGTGAGTGTAAGAAGTGCATAACTTCTGTGTGTTTCAGTAGGGCTCTATTGTAGTCAAGGGAAAATCTGTAAAATGCTATTTAATCAGGTAACTTAGAAACAAACATTCTGTAAAAGATGCTCTAGTGTGTTATCATTGCATTGTAGAAGATCAAACATTTGTATGCCCTCTTGTAGGTTGGGAAGGATTCCTTTGGCAATGAATACATTGAAAATTTCAAAAGGAATGAGATTTCTACAGGTAAAGCATTTTTAAACATCATTTCACCCATTATTTTTTAAGAAACTATAATAGGAATTGGAGCTGGAAGAGAAGGAAGGAAAGAGCAGGCAGGTCACCTAATCAGCGCACCCAGTGTGCAGGCAGAATCACTTTCTGTAGTGCAGTCTCTATTGCTTTGTCCAGATCAGTTCAAAATGTCTTGTGTGTAAACCATGAGGTTGGTGGTTTCAAGAGTGGTCATTTATTTTAAACCCAAAGACTGATATTTAGAATGCTGGGAACCTGCAAATCCTTTTGGAGTCTTTAAGTGTATAACAGGGAGCCTGAGGCTTTTGTTACTTTAAGAGGGAAAAAATAGTAGTAGGCAGTGCTCAGGCAGCCTAAGAAGAGCTAGCTGCAAAAGAATAGGCAGCCAGGGGCAAGAAGCTAAGAGGGACTATTGCTGTGCTAGTTGCACAGCAATAATATGATAGGATAGAGCCCTGCCAAAACAGAGGCATACCTATGGTAGCTGGAGTAACAGCAACAAGCTGTCCATTAGAATGAGAGAGAAGCAGCTGTGCCAAAGCTACCCCACCACCTGACTGCGAGTGGGCAGGACTTGAGCAGCATATAAGCCTGGACCTGAGCCAAGCCAGGCTGTCTGGCTGTGGAAGCCACAAAGAGAGAGCTCTGCAGGGAGAGGATTGTAGCTGCAGTACAAACTGAGACCCTGATACAACTGGGAACTGGAAAGTAAGGCATTGAGGTCTGGCAGGGAGCTGGGACTCTGGGTGAAAAAATCATTTTGTTATACAGCCAAAAGGCTACGGATTGAGTTACAGCCAGTGTGCTTAGGGTCTTGGTGCAGTTCAACCAGTGGACCAGCAAGGGACTAAAGGGAAGGTTTGGAAGTCCCAGTGTGTCCAAGGGGCACATGGCTTTCTTGAGCCCTGTCAGAAGGCAGGGGCTTCATTGCAGTGAATGAGAGAAAAGGGGAAACAGGTCTAGGGGGGCCCAAGCCCAAAGAAGGGCATAGACTAGGGCCAGGGGCCCTAGTCAAAGAGGGGCGTAAACTATAGAGAGCTAATCATTTTACAGCTCGAGAGGGCCAGCAAGCCCACAGCCCAAGATGGGTGGAGACTTAATCAGAACATTGAGGCCTGAGGAGGCCAGATATTAGACTGGGTCTATGTGCCCACTAAAGTAATTAATTGGTACCATCTGTGAGGCATGAGCATTGCTGTAGGGGGGTTGGAGGCCATTAAGTTAACCTTTAAGGTGATTAGTGCCCTGACGGGGTGGGGCCCGGCCAGGCCAGGGAGCCATATTTGGCACCAGAGGGCAGGACAGCAGGGTTCAGGAGGAACCCACAGACTAAGAGCAGACAAGGGCTCACTTTGAGACCCTAGGGAAGCCTCCCTTTTCACTGATCAGCGAATTATATCAAGGTGTGGCAGGCGAGGGAAAAGGAGCAGGACCCAGAATGAAGGCAGGAGCTGCGCAGCCTTCCCTGGGGTCCAATCCTGTTATAAAGGGCATTGGGTGCTTAACTGGCTGAAAAATCAGATCCTGGTTCAGGCACCTGGTTACTGAGTTACCCAAAATTAATGGCCACATTTGCAAATGTTGGCCTTTAATAATCAGTCTTAAAGTTCAAGATTGATTTAGAACCTAAATCGCTGTAGGCCATAGATTTGCCTTTAAGGACCAAAGAAGCTCTATACTTTTAAGAAGTCACTACTAGGCATTAGTTCCTCTTCACAGTGTGATTTTTGTCCTTTTCTGAAAAGTGAATGGAGAGAAACGGTACTTTATTACTCAAGACACATGTAAATTAAAACTTATATTTATTCAGTTCAGTAGGAAAAGTGAGTTTTTACTCTTGTTAGCTCTGCAAAGTCAACATGAGTAAGAGAGGGTAAGACCCACAAACTTCCCTGCTACTCTCTTCTTGAATCGCCAAGTCAGTGAGAGTCTTTCCATTGATTTATTTGAGCATTGGATCATTAGGCCCTAATAGAACTTTTCAGCAAGTTCCAATTGATTACGCCCTTGCAAACGGATTGAAAGCAAAGGAGCTGCACAGGTATCTAACTAAACTGGCCTACAGAATTTAATTTACTGAGAGAATCAAGTTTGAGTCTCCCCTCCCATATTCAGTCTGCAGGGTTGGCAGTTAAGGAAAAGCATTGTTTTGCTTTTAACCCTTATAACTTTTCACCCAAATATGATAATTAAGTAATAAAAATGAAGCTTCACGATGCCATTTTTACATGGTCACTTTGCAGAGCCTAGCTAGACTGCTAGAAAATATACATCCTAGTTACACACATACCCACACACAAACTGTGTTTAAAAAAAAAAAAAAGTATGTTTTCAAAGCCAAAAACTCAGATTAGGAAATGCTACATTTAAAAATGTCTGTGCAACCTGAATTTGTCCCCCTTTTGCTTGTGCGTTATGATACAATCTGCAATTGCATGATCACATTTCATTTGTTTTTCATAGGACCCTTTTCTCAGACCGATCACAAGATGTGCAGGGCTCACTTAATAAACAGCTATTTAATATTTCATTTTATTCTTATTGTTTAATGCATGGCCCCTTGTCTTATAAACTACACATTATTCAAATCCTGCTCTGAATAAAGTATTTATTCCCTCCTGGACTTTTCTGTGAGGCATATCACTGTAGTATCTGAGTGTTTCGCAACCATTCATTAATTTTTACTATTCTCCTGTGAGGTGAGTAGGCAGGATTATCTCTATTAAATAGATGAAGAACTGAAGCACAGAGAGATTAAGGTTAAAAATAGCCAATAATTATGGGTAGATATTGGATATCCACCAATTTGACGCACCCACAACTTGGTTTTTTAGAATACTTTGCATTAATAGCACTTCAAAGCCCAGCTACCACCTACTTCGTTTGCAGCTGTCAATGCTCAGCATTTCTTCAGATCAGAACCCAGGGTTTCAGGTCAGATGCTCAGAAAAAAAAGAACAGTTTATAACCACTTGTGAAATTTTGGCACGAGTGACTTCTCTAGCACTACCAAAAAGTCCTGTGGTAGTGGCAGAGAGACTGCAGTTCCACAGGACTGAACTCAGTTGTATTAGCCATCAGACCAACCTTTCAGCTCCTGCAGTGTCATGCCTCATTCACTCCATGCCTTCTAACTTTTGCAACAAATAAGGCAGGGATTTGAAAGGTTTTTATTCTCTTTTTAATATACACAGTCTTAATTCATCCTAGAGCAGATCCACTCCATGCATGGAATAAGGTAGTGGTCATGAAGAAAAAATAGTGTGTGATCTAGGAATTAAAGACTATCATAAGGCTCCAGAAGTGCAAATTAAGGCTCAGGCAATTTTAACTCTTCCAAGTGTTCTAGTCCAAGCTCTGGAGCGAATTGTGATCTAATGGGCACAGACACTTCTATTGCTTTCCCCCACACCCAGGTTTGAGCCTTTCCTGGCCCATCTCCTCTAACCTGTCCCAGTCCTGTGCCATCCTATCCCCAAGGCCTAGTCTCTTTGCCCAGCCAATCCCAGTTTCTATCTCCTACCCCATCCCTGCCAAGCACCAGTCCCAGCCTCATCACCTAGATTACATCACCTAATCTACTGCCTAATCTCCTCCAACAAGTCCAGCTCTGGTCCCTAGTCCATTTGAGTTGGGAAGTTTCATCCTCCATACTGTTTGAGTATCAACAAAGTTATCACTCAAACAGTATGGTGGAGTAGATAGTTGAGAAAAATGCCCCTGCTTGCAGTTGTAACAACGCAGAGCTGCAGCTGCAGGAAAAGTCCTGCTCCTACCCACTGCATCTCTGGGACTGAATGTGCTCAGTACAGAGGGATTTTTTAAGGAGATCAGCTGCAATGCTCTAGGAAATTTCTCTGTATGGGTGGTACAGTTTTTTGGAGAGTTGTAACTTGTCCAGGTTTGGGCAGTTTTTCTTGGGGAGTGCAAAGCTAGATGCCTGAAGCAAAGGCTACTCCCTGCAAAATTTCAAGTCCCTACTTCAAAGCAAGGGGACAACAGACCTTCTCAAAGAGAAGGTCACCAGACTTTTCTTCTATATGGGCAGAACAGCATACTTTTCTCTACCCTTTTTCTTGGAAACAGATGGACCATTTGGGTAGACATTTTCCAGAGAAATTCACCCTGGAACAGATACCTATCATGGACAATTCCAGGTCATTCAGACAATATTTAGCAAATGTATATGCAGCTGTAAACAGGGTTTTACAATGGGAAGTGCTGGACAACATAATAATAGGCAGAGCTACTAGCCAGGCTTTTTCACGTACTTAACTGAATGGATTAATCCAAAAGGGAAATATACAGCATCACCAGAACCTCCTTCTTCATAATGCAGGCTGGTGTTCCTATGAAATGCAAACCCATGAAGAATTAAAAGAGAAAAATGTGCTATATTGTTTTGATGCTCTAGTTTACTTTGGCGTTGAATCCATTGTTGCAGTGAATAAAAAGAATTCTTCCATGTAGATAGACCTAGAATGCCTGAGAAGACTATAAACAACGTGCTTTTCTCTGAAGCAGTGTTGAAGCCAAATTAGAGAATGTTGGACTCACATTTGCTGTTTTGTGGGTGTAACTTAACACTTTTTGTTGTTGTTAGCTTCCTTGGCATTGTTGCACATGAAAGAGTAATTAGCATTTTTAAATTGCTGAAGGTTATAGGTTTATTTTAGATTTAATTCAATTAAACTGCATCACATGCTATTGGCTGAAAGTACTGCACTGAAATAATACACACTGTAACTTTTCCCTTTCTTAGAATTTGTAGGTCAGACTGAGGATGCTGCTACAGGAGCTGCTTCAATAATTGTCAACAGTGAAGGTACATATTTCACATCCTAGTTGCCCCTTTTCAGCACAGAAAAAGAAACCTTTGTCTTGTTCTTGTTCATTGTGGAGTTTTCTTTTTATAAAGCCAAATTTTATATTTTTATACTGTGCTGCACTTGCTTTTTCTTACTTATGGACTACTTGGGGAGTAAGGTGTTTCTCAAGGTGAGTGAGGGTGGCAGGATCCAATCCTTAGATTAGCAGCATATGAAGAGTCATAATTACATCAGCCCATCGATCCATCTAGTTTTACCTTGGCCAGTACCTGGTGCATCAAAAGAAGCTTTAGCTCCCTTCTTCCCTCATAAGGTACCTAGCTCTTTTACAGTGGGAGAGAGGATTTTCTTCTAACCCCATGAGTTGATCAGTTTATACCCTGAATCATGAAATGTAAATTACCCTTGTTATCTTAGTCTGCATAGGTAAAATTATGTGTGGTTCTTAGGTTATCCAGTTGTTTTTAAAATCTCACCACAATATCTGAGTCCAAGTTCCAAGTTCCTTCTTGCAGTATATATGCTCTATAAAATGACATACTCCTTTATTCACCCTACATGCATTTCCATTTAGTTTAGCATATATTTTTGCTTTCATATGCTAGGACAAAGTAAAAAGAAGGAATTCATCTCTTTTTGTGTTGCCCTTCAAAATGGATAATTTACCTTCTGCATGTCCCTAATATATGCATGTTCTGTGAACTCTGAAAAATTACTACCATCTAGAATGATGTTTAGGCTTGGACCTGAAAAAGGTTAGTAGATGACTGCACCATGTTAGGGGCAGGCCTGGGAAGGAGACTGTAAGAACATATCTACACAGGAAAATTAAGCCAAATTAACTGAAGGGTTGAATTAAAACTACATATATTAAAAAGCATTAATCCCCTGTGCAGATACTCTCATTCAAAAATAAAGTGAATTAAACTCAACCTTCTCTGAGACCGCTATAACTCTTCCCTTGACATCTTCCCTCTCTCTTCTTGCTCTGTGTTGGGAAGTAAATTACTGCAGCTCTTGAGAACATGCATCTTATATCCCTCTCATACCTGTCCAGATAGTTTGTCCTGTAAATGAAATGGAGGCAGAGGGCAGAGCCCAAGCACAGCCTGTTCCCAGCCTCTCTTATTCTTTCCCCTGCCCACTTCTACATGGGTGGCATACCCAAGGATCAGTGGCTGTGCTCCACACTGCACCTGAGGTCCTGAGCAAGGGGGAGGCTGCCTTACTCTCCTCTCTAATATCCTGCATGGTCAGGTAAGACAATGGACAGTCTAACCATGAAACAGCAGAGTGTAACTGCTGAATTCTGGAGAACCCATGAACTGTTGTGAGGGATGGAGGAACAGAAATTTATAGTGGATTTTAAAAATGTTAAACAGAGAGAAAGCAAGCCAGAGTGACTGTGCACAGTAGTCCTAGACACTGGCATTGGTGTGAATGTTCACTAGTGAGGTTGTGAGGCAGAGGATGAGCTGAACAGTATTTTGTGGCATTTAGAGTGTTTCTTTCAAACTAAAAGTTCTGAAAGGAAGCTACCAAATCAAAAGGTGGGTGCAGAATTTACATAAAAGCTACTCCTGGAGCAAACCTGGCCAGAATGGCGCTGTAAAGCAAACAGATGCACAGAATTGGTAATGGTTCTGGTGGTTGTTTCTATTTAAAACCATCTGGTGCCTGAACTGAGTAAATGACAATAAAATAGCAGTACATTCTGTGCTCTCCTGTTGCAAGTGGCACCATTTTTTGTTTTCCTTGCAGAAGCCTGTCTGATTCCACCCAAATCAGTTTTACAGTGCTTATCTAAGGGCTTGTCTTTACATGCATGTTTTACTACTTCAGTTATGTTGGTAGAATAAAAACAGTACAATGCATGCAGTGCAGATACTGGCATGAAGCAGCTTGTACAGATTATTCCCAGAAGAGAAAAGTGGAGGCTTTTTTTTGAAGAGTCTGCATTATTCCATCAAGATAATTAGGGACATAGAAATGGTAGGGTCAGTATATTTCTTAAAGGGACCTAGTTTTAATTAATTTTAATTTGCAACTCCATACTTGTAAACGTAGAAAATGCGAAGTGTACTGAAATAGTAAGTGCTGTAGGTTTGGGAAGGATGCACCATATTTTCAATCCAAAACAAAGAATCTGAATGCTGCTTTAAGAGTCAAACACGCTCTTTAATTATAGAATTATGATGAGTACCTCCAGGATGTGGTCCTGTGAAATCTCCTATTCAGAGGCACTGCAGCTGCTCATTGGGGTATCCGCAAAATTCTGTGTTTTCTGGAAACTTTCATTGCTTCCATGTGCTTTCTCTTGTTTGACTGTCTTCAGATAGATGCTTGCTAAGAACAGTATTCAGCTTTCCAGGAAGCTCCCAGGTGGGCTTCTTGATCAAGACCCTGAACATTGATATCCTTTACCCTCTCCCCACAAGACAAGCAACTGGGATGCTCCCACAGCTACTTTTTCTGAACACCTCTCTGCTTTACATGCATAGTCCTCATGTACCACTCTCAACTGCTGCCACCTTCCTTTCAACTTTCTTTTTTCTGTCTCCCTACTGTCCCTACCTGCCTAGACTGCATTGTCAAACTACTCCTTTTTTGTTTTGAAATGTGTGCATACTTTAGCATCAAAGCACTAAATGTGCATTTACCCACAGAGTAAATGCAGGGTTTATAATGACATGGCACAACAGAGTGCTACATGGAGATTTCAGAGCCATTTCTGTATGACCAGGGCTAATAAGCCCAAGCAGAATACTGTGTTAATGCAGCTATACCTGCCTGTTCTGCTGCCCAGGCCAGCTCAGAGCTAACTTTGATAGCTGCATTGTACCATGTAAGCATACACTGTGTTCACTAAATAACTGGTTGACAGATACTTAACCTCATTTCAAGCAGGCATTATGCTACCTTCTCTATAAAGGGTTCTGTCAGTGCATCTGCCTTCTAACCTGCAACAGCTTGTGCAACAGCTCCTGCCATTTCAGTTGTGGGCCCTCGCTCTCTTCTGCTTGTGCCCCTCCATCATGCCAGTCTCTCTTGTTAATGTACTGAATCGTCACTATGAATGCAGGAACTCCTATGTTAGGTCAAGATCCATGTAGGTCAACATATTTTTGCTAATAGTGGTCAGCACCAGATATTTCAGAACAAGGTACAAGAACCCTAAAGTTAGGTTATTTTCTACCCTCTTTCAAGTTTAGAGGAAACTGGTAAAATAACACAAACAAGTGCAAAGCATGAATATCAGTTTGACTGACACGTCCTTTGCATAAGGTAAAACATCTTTTGGAGCTTTCAGGGTAATGGAAAAAATGTTACCTGATGTATTATTTTAGCCCATTGACAGCCATAGTGAATTTAAAATGTATTTGTACAAGGCTTTTCAACACTTAAAGCACATGACTGAAGATAAATTGTATTTCCATGGACACACACAACACTTGCCCTCGTGCTTCTGACCTGTGACTTGGCAACCAATTATTTCTCATTACATTCTTTTACAATCGTAGGTACCTTAATTTTTTCTTACAAAATCCTGTTCAGAAGCTTTGCAGCTATTGTTGCAGTTGTACTGACTGAGAAACTCTTGAGGCTTAAATATCACGGACAGCTTGAGAGCTCTTCCATGTGTCTTGTAAAGGAAAAACTGTTGAGTTGTGTTCATCAGTGTGTACTGAATGTTCCCGTGGCACTTGTTACCTGCTGGCATTTATGGAATGAATCATAGAATCATAAAAAGTGGGGCTGGAAGGGACCTCTGAAGGTCATCTAGTCAAACCCTCTGCCTGAGCCAGAATCGTCCCGATCCCCAAACCATCCCATAAAAATCTTTGTTTAGCATATTACTAAAATGATCCAATCAACCCTAGCAGACAAGTACAATGTATAGCACCCTCACCTGCACAGGTTAAGCAAGGGCACAGTGGCAGTCAGTGTCCTGCTGTTGCAGGGATTGTTAAAATACACTTGAGAGCTCCAAGGAAGATAGGCACATGCCCCAAAACAGAGAAAGGCAAAAACTTCCACAGTCCATACCAATCTGACCACAGGGTAAAACTCCTTCGTGACCCCAAATGTGGAGATTGTTGCAGCTTAATTTTTTTTGTGAAGACTAAAGTAAAGTAGATATTGAGTAGCTCCATCTTCTCTGTATCTTTTAAGAGCTCATCCTGGCTATTTAATAGTCAACCATCAGTTTCCGTGGTCTTTCTTTCGTGGACAACATATTTATAGAACCTCTTGTTGTCTTTTTCTTCCCTAGCCAGCTGGTGCTCATATTTTTTACCTTTGCCTTCCTGATTTTATCCCTACAGATTCTTGTTATTTTCTGGTATGCTTCCTTAGTGATCTGCCCATCTTTCCATTGTCTGTATGCTTTCCTTTTGCAGTTGAGGCATCCTAGAAGCTCCTTGTGCAGCCACATTGATTTCTTGCCATTCCTCTTGTGCTTCCTTCATGTCAGAATAGCTTGTTGGGCTTCCAGTATCAGACCCTTTAGAAGCTTTAGAATAAACTTAATAATACTTTAAATAAGCTTGCCAGTTGTCAGTCTACTGTCATTGACTACCATCATTCTGACAAGTAACACTGATAAGGTTAGAAGCCCACTTTAAAGCAGTATCTATTACCTAGCATTGGTACTGTTTTAAGTACCAGAAGCAGTTTTAATAATGATCAAATCCAATCCCCACCTCTTGTTAATTTGTGATGGTCCCTTAACTTCAGTAGAGCTGTTCTAATTTACACCTGTTGAGAATGTGACCTTTAATATTTTAATTGAGCTCAAAACATTTGTATCTGCAAACACTTAGTCACATGAGGAGTCCTTAGTCATGTAGGTAATCTCATTAAAACCAGGAACTATTAGTATAAGATTCTGCAGGATCATGCTGTACAGAAAGCATCTTCTCCTAGCTGTTATTTTCCATATTTCTTTAATACTGGCGTATTGTCTCTGGTGCTGAGTTTCCATCTGGTTGGTGTCATCAGTGTCAGTGTTTCAGCAAGATGACTGCCACCAGCCATAGACTCAAATGCCAACTGTGATTCAGTGCTTTAAGCCAGATTCTGCTCTTGTTCATGCTGGTGTAAAGTTGAAGACGGTTTTTTTGTCTTAAATCTGGAGCTGCTCTGCTGAAGTCTAGCTGAGAACAGAATGAATTCCTCCAGAGGTTGGACTGAGCCAGTTCTGGTGGTACTAATAGTTGCAGTGTGGTAGTGCTGCATTTCTCTGGCAGAACTATTGGTTCAAAGCAAAATAGATATTTTTAACCCTTTAAACTGTCAAAGTAAACTTTCTGACTATGACTCAATG
>NW_005842457.1:1008347-1013881 GCF_000455745.1 Alligator sinensis | reverse complement strand
GGAAAGAAGTTACACATAAACCGGTTGAAGTGCAGAAACTGGTTTAAACTTGAAACAAAACAGAAGTTTCGTGAACAAAAACTAGTTTGGTTTAAGATAAACCTGGTTTAAGATAAACCTGGTTTAGTATCAGACTTAACTGAGTTAGGTCAAACCAGTTTATGAAACTTCTGTCCCAGACTCCTTGCTGGTTCAAGTTAAATCAGAGTCCCCAAGCATCCCAGCTTGCTTTACAGCCCTGGTGGGCTGTGCTGTCTGCTCCAGAGAGCAGGGCTGGCCCCACCCCTCTGCTCCCTAGCTGGAGCAGTGTAAACTGGCTCACTAGCTGGCTCATTGCTGTCCCTCCCCCCACCTCCCTCCCAAGCAAACCCTGGCTGGGGTGTGGGGCCAGGGAGGGGAAAATTCTGCTTCCCCTGAGTACAGAGTTGCCCTGCCTGGTGGCTTTCTTAGTGCTAGCTGCGACTATGGACTACAAATCGTACAGGCATCTAGAAGTAGGGAGAGAAAGTGATGAACAACCCCATAGAGTCCTGCTGCTGTGATTGTGGACTGCAAATCCCAGAGCCCTCCGGAGCAGCAGGAAGAGGAAGCAAATGCACAGCCCATGCTAGCTATGTGCCAGAGAACTGTGCTCTAGTGCCCCCTGGCTTGAGCCACTGCAGGCTCCTGAATTCCTGATTTCCTGAATCAAAAGTGAGTGTCTGTTCATTTGCTTATTGGTTCAATCTACACAGCTTAGATGAACCTACAAAGGCTGAATCAAATTTAGCCTCAGGCTTTTTGACTGTCTGTACTTAGCCATATTGTCCACCTTGTCTCTGGAAATAAATCTTGAAACTGCTTCATTATCTCAGTGGGGCATTTATTCCAGCCTAACAATGGTTTTGATATCAATGCTATGAACAGTTTCACTGCTGATAATTTGCAAGACCATGTGCCTACTCCAGGTGCCAGAGTTTGGGTTTGTCGGTGGCAGAGAATTGGGGCAGAGAGCCCCCACCATTGTGTTCCCTGCAGTTCACTGGCTTTAGCTTTCTCACCATGTAAGCTTTCAGAATGCCTGCTGGTCAAAATAGGCACAGCTTGCCTTTGAATACTTCCTTCAACAGAATCCAGATATCCATGGTTAGTATTTGTTTGAGAGGTTTTCTTCATCCAAGATGTCCATCACTTTCTGTTCAATAACAAGGTGTTGGCCAAAATGCTGAGGTTTTGCTTTTCAAATGCAGCTGTTTTGTACCAAGCCATTGACAGCAGAGTTGCTTTGGAAAGCTAGGGGCCGCTCCCTCTGAGATCATTATGTTATTCTTTCCATTGTCCTGCTTTCCCTTCCAAACATCTTCAGGGAGAGACATTCTTTGCGTGTTGCTTTAGACAAGAGACTTTAAAGTCTCATTAAAAAAAACATATTTAAAAAGTATAACCACTTATTTACTGAACCAGTGACCTTCAGTGATTGGCAGCCATTAAAGGACTCTTCAGAGAGGGTGGGCAGAGCCTTGAGCTCAAAGAACAACTCATTTATTGAATCAAATGCTTTAGTGATTAATAATAAATTTTAATTTGTAGGCACCCATGCCTCCGAGCCTTTAGGCATCTTAAAAGAAGTAACAAAAACAAAGCTGCAATCAAACTAGGTAGTTTGCTTTGTTAAGGAAAAGACACAGTAGCCAGAGCCTAGGTAACGAACCTCCCCACCCAAATGTACATGTTAACTAAGCAGGATATAAAGGGCACCAGCAGATTTTGAGCTGTTGTGCCTTTAGAGCAAAAGATCTTCCATTCATTGCCTTGACTCCCTCTGATATTCTATATAGAACTCATGAGCGACTGGTACCTCCTGAATCTGGGGGGGGCACCCGCAGAAGCCACCAATGGCAGCGGCCCTGTCAGGGGGTGCACCAGCCCTGCCAACAGCATCAGTGTCGGCCATCGGATGGGGGCACTGGCCCCATCATGGGGGGCACGTGCATCTCCTACCAGTTGCCTATGGTAGAGCTCCTACGAGCCAGGCATTAGCTGTTTTACAAAGCAGTTCTTTTGATAGTAGAGCCAGTTTCATGCTCTCATTTTTCTTAGGAGTGTGGCGGGCCAGTAGGGGGGCGCTCCTGCGTTGAGCCGCCCACCTCCCTGCATCCGACCACCTTCCAGGCTCCGAGTGCCTCCCTTGGGGTGCCTCACGTCCGGCCGACCCCTTCCCTGGAGCACACCTGCTAGCCTGGGGTTCCCGCTGCCACCATCCAAGGCTCTGGACTCAATTCTGGCTCTGCGCACCTTGGAGAACACAGGCCTGATCGTCCAATGGGTACTAGACCCAATACAAGCACTTGGGGCACTTCCCCAAGTCAGGGGCTTATTAGGAAAGTCTCCCTTAGTCCGCAGACCTAAGGGGCCTCCTCAGCATAATTTAGACCCACCCCTCAATAAGTCTCCCACACCGGTCACAAAGGAGAACTTTATTGATTACAGGGGTAGGGCGGAAACAGGGTAAAAGGTAGAGCAATATCAGAGGAATCCCATAGAGCAAACAGGGCACTCTTGGAGCATGTGGTGATGAGGAGAGAGCCAGTTTCAGATTCACCTGGATGACCGCATGGCTAATGGCTGCCCTTCTTCCTGGCCTGAGCCTTTAAATAACCTCTCTGACCTCAGCAGCCCGGTCCAATCGAAGCTGCCAATACTGGCCACAAGCCAACCAATCTACAAAGCATCCCTGGCTACCTGGGCCCGCGCTCAGGGCCGGGCTTTTTCCCCCCTGCCCAGGTGACCAGAGTATCCGCCTCCCAGGCACCAGGCTTTTGTCATGTAGACCAGGGAGGGAGATCCCCCGCCCTGAGGGATTCAACACCAGCCTCTCACGCTGGCAGAGATAGGTCTCTGGAGAGGGGCACCGACAGTGGCATTTCTGCCACAAGGAGTAGTGGCAATGTGGTATATCTCTAACTGGAGTTAGGCTGCTTTTCTTCCTGAAATTCACAGTGTCCTCATAATTTTTAGAGATCTCTCCCATATTCTGTGATTCTAGCTGAAGATATAGTTAGTTAATGATTAATGTGCTGATGCATTTTGGGCATCATAACTCAGTGCATCAATGTAACCGCTTATCTTTTTTTGTGTGTAAAGGTAACTCACAGGAGAACACAAACAACATGCTTAGAAGTTTGGTGATACAGCAGATCCCCCTAGATCAGTTTGATACAGTTTAGTACAGCTTTTTAGTTCAGTCAGAACATCAAAATCTGACTTGGGAAAAGTCATCCATGATAGTCCTCTCCATAAATAGGTATATACCTTTATGGTTAGAGTTACAAAAATAACATGTTAAGTCTTGGTGGGAAGTCACCTGTAACCCCTAGATAATTAAAACACCAGCAGTGTAACCTTAAAGTTTGATTTGAAATGCACTGTAGCAGGACAAAGAGTCATCATTTTGTTTACCTTAGTTTACTTCAGTGAAGAATATATTGTAAAAACAGATCTTTCTATCTAGGTGAGAATGTTATCGTCATAGTCCCAGGAGCCAACTTGCTTGTGGATTCTGAAGACCTGAAGAGAGCTGCTGATGTCATTTGTAAGGCCAAAGTGATTGTTTGCCAGCTAGAAATAACACCTGCAACATCTCTTGAAGCCCTGAAAATGGCACATGCCAGTGGAGGTAATTGAACATAAGCTTTAATCATTCATTTGTTCGTTAGATTAGTGCTTTTACATCCCTCACATCAGTCTCTGCAAGAGTGTTCTTTATCACCGTTTTTGCAAGAATATTGCTATTGTCCGTTTGATTTCTCTTATTGTAGCCTCCATTACAGATAGATCAGTGGCTAACTCCATGCCACTCTGATAAAACTTAAATTCTTCTTTTTTTTAAATATATCACACTGCATATCATGTAAGACAAGCCATCCCATTCCTTTATTTTATGCAAACCTCCCACCTATAGCCTCCATGTCTGATTTTGTCTTTGCCTGTATTGTCATGTCATGTCTAACCAAGATTGTAATAAACTTAGGGTAAACTTCTGAATGTGATCTCCTAATAGAATAAAACAGGAGAAGTGAAATTCAAGTCAGTGGCATTCCATTCATATGAAACTAATAATACAAGTTGAAAATTGGGCTTTGTACCACTACGCTGCCAGCACAGCACCACATACTGTCCCTGAGGTACTATAGCAGAACCTGGATTTATATATATAAATGTTGTTCACAATCCACTTAATTTGCCTTGGGTTGCCAAATTAAGGATGAGCCACTCAGATGTTTTGCTGTAGTTTTTACTTCAGAAAGTGGCACTTCTCCACTCATCTAATTCTCATCAGCAGTCTTGCACAACTGATTGGAGAAGCAACACTTTTTGAAGCAAGAGTGGAAGCAAACAACTGAAACACTGCAGCAATTCCCCAGAGCTATTTGCTGTTTTTATATACATATACGTGATGTAGTTAGCTATGTTAGACTGAATTCAAGTAGAAGGCAGGGTGGATTTGCACTTTATAGTCTAATCAAAGAGTGTGTGTGTGTGTGAATAGAGAGGCAGGCAAACAGATGGATAGATAGCAAAAGCTTTCATGAGCTGAAGCTCACTTTATCACTTCATAGCATCTTATGAAGTGAACCTCAGCTTACGGAAGCATATGATAGATAGATAGATAGATGTGTGTGTAATCAAATTCATATATGTGTGTGTGTGTGTGTGTGTATACACACAGCATGTCTACATGCGCATTAATGCTCTATAACAACAGGTACTAACTTAATACGACATAATCTGTGCTACTGTGCAGTAGCACCAGCACACATCTTTTACATGAAACTAGTGTACAGTAGACTAATTCTACTGTGCATTAGCACAGCTTTCACCATGATGTGCTAATGCGCAGTAAAATTAGTCTACTGTGCTTTTAGTGTCTCGTGTAGATGTGCTCACTCACACACGTTTGGTAAGTCTGTAAGATGCAGATCTACCCTGCCTTCCATTTTATGTACTGGCTATTATGCAAACCCTCATCTTTGTAGCAGCCTAAGGAACCTAATACTGCAAAGTATCTGGGTTCTTCTCTGCGTACAAACAGCAACACTAAAAAGGCTTATTTTCATTTTGACTATGTTACCTGTTTAGCCAAGGTTCTTTGTCTATTCAGTGTGTGATATGACATGCTAACACTGAAGTTAATGTCACCAACTGGTACTTATGTCTCATTGTTACTCTGTTTTTAAATGCAGACTGTTTTAGTGACAGTGGACTCTGCCACTGAAGAAGTATGTGAGCAAAAGCTGTTATATTTTTCTCAGAGGATGCGGTTATTTGTTTGATAAATTTATGTAATACTTCTAACTACCCATAACTACCGCAGTCCTTTAAGTAATACCGAGCAAAAGATTAAGTTACTGAGATGATCACATGAGATTAAAATGTTAGTCTCAGGAAAACATGTCTGAGAGGTTACAGTGAACTGTTTGAGCAAGGCTGCAGAGGAGATCAGTGACAAGAGGTAGGATGAGAATGAAGTAGCTATCTGTTCTCATTCCCATGGG
>NW_005842457.1:1004949-1008337 GCF_000455745.1 Alligator sinensis | reverse complement strand
AAGAAATTACACATAAACTGGTATATGTGATTGGAAACCAGTTCAAATCTGTAACAAAAGTGGTTGTCTACACATAAACCACTTTCAAAATGGCTGAAACCGGTTTAAGATAAATTTGGATGGATGTAGTACCTAACTTAACTGATTTATGTTAAATTGGTGTATTGAACTTCTCTCTCAGATCCCCTCCAAATTTAAGTAAACTCAGACCCCCAGCATCCCAGGATGCTTTGCACATCCCCGCAACCCACTCCACCTCAGGGTGGGCAGGCTAGACTCGGCCTAAGCTGTCTGCTCCAGCCAACCAGGGAGGCATGCTCTAGCATGCCCCAGCTTCTGGTCTGGGCCACTGCAGGCATGTGGCTGCATTTCCAGAATCAAAAGTGACTATCTGTTCACTTACTTATTGGTTCAATCTGTGCAGTTTAGACTAACCTGCAAAGATGGAATCCATTCAGCTTCATGCTTTTTAACTGTCTGTACTTAGCCATGTTGACTCCACTAGATCATGATAACGCTAGATAGAAGGCCCCTGTGGCCATGATTCTCTGCCATCTTGCACCTCTTGTGATCATTTACACCAGTGTAAAGGGATATAAGTTTTATCCTGAGTTATGTAAAAAGAAAAAAAATCAAATTAATAGTATATTACACAAATTTTACATTTGTGTAAACAACTATATAGACTGCATAAAGTGCAAGGAGGGGGAGAATCTGACCCTGAACTTCAATTATAGGAGTTGTTTCTGGATATCACTAGTGGGTCCTGTACACAAGAACCATACTTGATATTTATTTGAAAATTCAAAAATTCTAATATTATAAAAGCCTAAGTTTGTCTGTTTGTCTGCCTGCCTGCCTATCTGTCTGTCTGTCCATAAGCCTTTATTTGTACTCTGATTGGCTGACAAACAGCCAATCAGAGTGCGAAGAAGCGTTCTGATGGAAGGCAGTCTGCCGCCATGATGGTGGGGACATAGGGGACGGAGCTGGGGGGCAAGGCCCCCCCCCACCTGCTTCCTGCAGGTAATATGGGAGGGGGGTGAGTAGGCCCAGGCCCAATGCCCACTCCACCCCCTGCCCCCGTCATTCTTTATGGGCAATTAGGTAGTGTTTTCATAAGAATATAAATGAAAATGGAAGACTTTAGTCATTTGGAAATACCTGGGATAATCCAAATGTGGGCTTCTAGCTTACTGATTACAGAACACACAAATAAGTAATTTTAGTAGTTAAAGAAATGAACATGGAAATCAGGGCTCCTGAGTTATGTTACCTATTATGCCACTGACTCAATGTGTGGTCTGAGGCAAATCATTTTATTTTTCTATACCTTCTTGGGCTAACAGGGGGGAATGGGATGACCGCTGACAAATCAGAAATGCTGGAGTGTTTCCTTATTAAATAGAAGTGTAAAAAGCTAACAGCAAATGGAATGGGAAAGAAAGGAGTTTGTAATCTCACATAGTACAGCATGCAAACAGGAGACAACAATGGCCCTGCAACAGTTTTCAGCCTGTAACAAACAGCTATGTGTTTTCATCCAGTAATGGTGCAGCCCACATATTTGCCATAAGTGAGAGGCTAAACACATTCAAATGCCCTGTATAGACAAAGATAAGTGAACCTCTTGCTATCTAACACTGAAGAATCTTTCATTCCTGGCCAGGTGCTGATTGTCAGTGCCATTTCCCTTGATTTAGCCTGCAGCACCCTCATGTATAATGCAGTGCTCTAGACTATTTTTGTTTAACAGATGCACACCCAGATGCCTCAAACCTCTGTTTCAAGTTCTGCTGCTGAAAAAAAATTGGGGGTGGATGGGCAGAGGACCACTGCATTGCCATTCAGTGGGCTTGTCTACAGATGCAATTAATGTGCCTGAATTTTCTGCGTAGAAAATTCAGACTCATTAAAGAGCTTCCTGGTGCATGTTTACACATGCGTCCCCATCAGGAGTAAATTGAGCCAGAAAGGAGCAGCCCCATCCAGGGCTCCTTCTGTTCTGCTCTGCCCCCCTGCAGTAGCCAGGGGGAGCTCTAGGGTCCCCCAGGTGCCAGCTCTGGACTGGCAGGAGGCACGGGGTCTTAGCCCCAAGCTCTGGAGGGGGGTGGGGAGGGAAGCTCTCTTGGCTTGGTGGGCAACTCCATCTCAGCCGGGGAGAGATCAGGCTGGCACTGAGTGTGGGGGGAGCTGTCCTGGCTGCCAGGCAGCTGCCTGGCAGCCAGGACAGCTCTCCCAGCCACATGAAAATCTGGACCCATCCTGATCTCCATGTGGCTGGCAGGCGGCATTCTTCCAAGCCAGGACAGCTCCCCCCTGTGGCCTGCTGCTGCCTGTGCTGATCAGGCACAATTTGCTCCTTGTCAATGTCTACACCTAGTATCTACAGGTACTAGAAAATGGCACATTAGACTAATACACTGTGAAGTAATTGCTGTGCATGCGTAGACAGTGACACTTTATTGCACGTTAGATTAGTCTAATGCTCAGTAAAGCGTTTTGTGTTAGTTTTGTAGACTACACGTGGATAAAGCAGTTCTTGCCAATGTCATGTCACAGTACTAGCCGTTAAAGATCCCGTGGCATAGTAGGGGTATCAATCCTGTCCAGTTTCCATCTTGAGTAATTATATTTGGTGTACATCAATACCACTGGAAATTTGACTGGACTTCTGTATTCCTCCTCTGAACCACTGTCTACCGTTGGTGTTCGCTGCTAAACTGCTAGCAAGTCCCTCCCTAGTGGTGAATCTATTTCACTGATTGGTGAAGTGATTCTTATTTATGAAAGGTCTGTAAAGGACTTTGCAGTCCTTTGGAATGCCAAACAATAGAAAATGCAAGATCATAATATTAAATCCACTCATATGGTACTGGAGAAGAACTGTGATGTATTTGTCTGTAGCTGGAAATGTATTATAGGCAGGGCTAGTTGTATTGCCTACTACTAAGCTTGTTTGAAAGTTTCCAGATATTTTTAACTTTCTCAAACGTTAACTATTTGGGTGGATATTTGCTGTACTGGTTGTTGCCTGAGGCTGTTTTTTTCTTCTCTCCCAGCCAGAAGCATTCTACTGGTATTGGGAAAAAGCTGTGGAAAATTTGTTTTGCCCATGTTAAAAAAAAAATTGGCAGATGATTATTTGAGAAGCTCTGGTGCCCCCATGCTTTGGAGTGGTTGCTTACAAATGCTACTGCCCTGCCAAATTTTGTCTAGGATGCAGTTTTCTCATACGTATGAAAATCTGCCCAACTTGGCCAAGTTGTGTCTTTGAGAAAAAATAGCTCCCACATGCTCAGTAGAAGCATTCTAGAGTTTAACAGCTAAATTCCCTAAAGTTTTCATCTTCACTGGCCATGTGCCAGCAGGGTTCATCGTGAATGTT
>NW_005842457.1:1002714-1004939 GCF_000455745.1 Alligator sinensis | reverse complement strand
GTGACTGCCCTAGCCTAGGGGCTAGGCACTGAAACTGAGAGATGGTAACCTGCTTTTCTTGTCCTGTCTATGACCAGTGACCACCCCATGGCAAGGAGTTGGCAACATGGAGAAGAAAGCTGCTGAATGTGAATGTCAGGGTGGGGAATAGACGGGGGCAGATAAGAGTGTGCTGGACAGGAAGAGTAGATTGAGACAAGCATGCTGAGGGGGTGGCTAGGACTTCTGTAAACTGTTGGTGGGAGAAGGGAGCCAGCTTTCACTGGAAGCTGTAAGGTGTGACTGGACACTGGGACAAGCTTTGCAATAAACATGGGACAGAGGACTGCTAGGTTGGGATAAGATGTTGATGAGGGAAAATGGATCTCATGGAGTGGGAAATGTGGAGACTAAGGCCATCTGGGCAAGGGTTTGGGACAGGAGACATTGAGGACCTTGTCACACGGTAACTTTAGGTGGCTTCTGGAGCTTTTAATACCTGGCTTGGCTGCACGTTAACACCTTTTAAGTGGCTTAAAGCACTTGTTATTCATTTTAAAATTACGCCACTCAAGGGCAGGATTATCTCCAGTCTGCCAAATTTTGCCCCTGTTCCGTTAAGGTGTGGCCACTCCAGACAGCTATTCTGCCCAAGTTGAAGTCCTTCAGCATCCGCGAACACAGTGGCCACTGCTGAGTCACGGCTCCAGAGAAAAAAAGGATCAGGCCCTTCAGAGCTCAGATCTGGGCAGCGAGGAGCTTTCTCTGGGGCTCTGCCAGGCAGAGTTGTGCGAGGTCTAGGGCTGCGACCTCCCTGGGGCTCTCTGCACTGAGAGTGGGGCTGTTGGGCTGAAGTCCGGCTCTCAGTGCAGAGCTGCCACAGCTCAACAAGACCAGGTTGCTTTGCTGGGGGCTGTCTGGTTTCATCAAGCTGTGGCAGCTCTGTGCTGAGAGCAGGGATGCCAGGGCTTAAGCCCGACAGCCCTGCTCTCATCGCAAAGCCACTGTCGGTTTCAGAGAGACCAGAGAGCACCAGGGAAGCTGCTTCCGTTAGTCTCTTGGGTCTCACTGCAGCTGACACGGTGATGGGCCTGCTCTTTGCCCAGCAGAAGCAGTGAGTCGGCCCTTCCCTTAGCTCCTAGCCCTGCCTCTGGTCACCAAGCCTCTAGTGGCAAATCACAGCTGTGCAGGTGAAGACCAGCCAGAGAAGGATTTTCACCTTAAAACATAACTGCTCCACTAAGCGGAACAACGCTAAGCTGATTAACGTTTGTATAGCTTTCAGCGTTAGATGTAACAAGGCCCTGAGTCTAGGTGAGGTGCTCAAGGAGGGGAGATTAGAAACCAGGGGGAAATGACACAGATGTGGGGCGGGATAATGAGGGCTGAATTTGGGAGGGGGAGAATAGGGGAACAGACAAGGAATTAAGAAGGAAATGAAAATGCCTGAGCAAAAACTGGAGAGGAGAGAGAAGTGGAATTGGGAATGACTTGGCAAGCAAACTGGGAGTATGTAGGGGAATTTGGACAGGTACTTACAAGGATTGATATTAGGCATGACTAGGCAAGGAGACTGGCATGGGGATGAGAATCCTAAAGAATGGAAAATTGGACTGGAAGAAGGAGCCAGGAGCAAGGAAGAGAGAAGCCTGGGACAGGGGAAGGTTGAAGAGGACAGGACAGAATTGAGCTTGTGAGGAGTGGGCAAAATAGTCTGTTCATAAGAACACTGCCCTCCAGAGCTGGGAATGGATCCCAGCCTGCCTGTGTCTTGCTATTCTTCTGTTGTCAGTAAATATCAGTATCACCCACTAGCAAAGTATTCCCTCATCTTCTAGTGATGAATGCACGTGGAAGATGACAGTTTAATATCACTATCAGCTCCTTGAAGATTTTTTTGTTTAATAATTTTTTAACACTTCTTGAAACTTATCCTGTACTCCTAAAAGCAGAAGGATGAAAGTTAAGTCAGGGAAAATCATGATAGAATTATTAAAACATTTAACTTTCCTGTAAAAGGAGAACAGGTTTATTAATTGTTGTGTATTGGTAAGTAATTTGCATATGGGGGGGCAGTCAGTTGGTGTGGCTAAAATATTAGCCATGGCAACTGAGAGTTTTGGGTTTCAATCGATGGCTTGTGAATACGAGTAATTTGGACAATTTATTTTCATTCTTTTGCAGTAAAGACCTTATTTAATCCTGCTCCAGCCCAGGCTGACCTACATCCACAATTTTACACTCTT
>NW_005842457.1:955331-1002548 GCF_000455745.1 Alligator sinensis | reverse complement strand
CACTCTTTCTGACATCCTCTGCTGCAATGAAACTGAGGTAATGTTCTCATGATCTATCAGAGGATGACATGGTCATTAAAACTTCAAAGGGATTTTGTCCCCAGAAATACACCGGGGAAGGGATAGAGCCATGTTCTTGTTACTGGGCTTCTGGAGGTAGAAAGCAGGCCCCCTTGGGCTAGTAAGAAAGAAGAAATACTTTGTATCCCATTCAGATGACCCCTCTAGATGGCACTTGAAATAGAATTAATAGGTTCCAGAGAGAGCTGTGTTCTGCCCTCCTGGGGAGGGGATGAGTGAATAAAAGATCCATAAAAGGACACTTCTAAGATGTTTGCTCTAAATAATATGATACATATTAAAATAGCCCCACATTCCTGGCTCTGTGCTTCCTCTAGATGATTAGTGAGAATAACCTTAGCTTATAGAGTTGTGGCAGTTTCAAACTGCCTTGCCAGCAGGCAGTGTGCAGGCTGCATCTGAGGTGATATAGCAGCTTGGTATGCCCTGACCCATCAGTTATTTTCTGACTGCATATAAATGGGGGGTGTCTGTGGATTGCTGCCTCTTGCATACAACACTCAATCTCTGTTTTTTCCAGTTGTAGTTCAGTAGTTTCAAAATTTTCTCTCCTTTTTCCATCTACTTCCTACCACTGTCAGTATTTTATTTCTCCAAAAACATGTGATTTGGGGTCAGAAAGAAACAATTTGGGCTCATGTCTCATGAGGCTCTTGTTTGATTTTCCTGTTGTTTTTTGCTGTTACTGTTGCTATGTTTTCCTCCTCCTTTTTGTAACAGTTATGTGTGAGAAGGAGCCCAGTGGGTAAAAGCCATACACTGTGTGGTTGGAAGTTGTCCCTGCTGGACGTGACTTCTGTTTGAGATGTGTTGGGCGTTAGGGAAAGCTATGACTCAGCTGGCTGTGGGATGTCTATACCAATGCAAGTGGCTGCAGGTTGCCAGGATAATAATCACTTCAAAACTCAATTAGTCTCTTCTGAAACTTTGTGCTAAAACCAATTACAAGCTTGCCTCAGAGGACCCACTACACATGTCTTCTAGTGCTTCAAGAGTCTAAATGACCTCAACTGGACATCAGAGCTGTGTGTTAGGAAAACCTCTTCCAGTGGGTCAAGGTAGACCTCACCACAGCATTTAGACATCAACAAAGTTATTGGCTATTTCTTACAAGATCAGAGTCGTTGCATTTCACTAAGACTATGGATGCTGATGTTTCCAGCACAATTGAAAGTGATATCTCTTGTGACTTGTATCTAGCAGCCATCACAAAGCAACTGTAAAAGGTAGTAGGAGCCATGATGAGGGAATGTTCATTCCTATCTAGGAAATTAGTGTTATAGAAATCTAGAGTTCTCTGCCTGCTTTTACAAAACATTCAGGCCTGGTCTTTGCTTTAGGTCACTATTCTAGGAATGGTGCTACAGGTCTCCTTTTTGAGCAGGAAGCACCCTTATTCCCTTGCCCCTGTAGTAAATGTTATGCCGGGAGGTTCTGTTGTTGTTGGGTTTTCCAATGTTGGTATTTATTTGTTTGTCAGAGGGATCAGGCAAACTCATTTTTTGTTACTAGTTTAGACCTGGTTTTATTCTCTCATTGCTCCTTCCAACAAGTATGCTAAAATTTGTAGTTGGCATTTCTTGCTGCCAGATAGTGTTGTTTTGTTTTTTTTATAGAGGCTTTCCTTAAGATTTTTTTAACCTGCTGGAGTCAGGGTATATTATTACCACTGTGTGGTGAAAAGAAAATTAGTTCCTTTCTGAGAACAAGAAGTGCCACTGTATAATTATAATAGATCCCCACTCACTCACCCACCTTCCCTGCAGAGGTACGGGTACAATTTACATTCTTTATACTTTTTAGTGTTAGCTTAAAAAATAACCATCAGTGGGAGACAGAAGGGCTTATTCTTATACCCTATCAAACAGAAGAATATGCCCTCTGCTGTTTAGGAGGTCTGTCCACTGTAAAAGACTAAATCTACTGCCAGAGACTTGTTTAGGAGCCCAGACCCAATAGTGGTATTCTAAATATATGACCTGCTAAGAACAAGAATTACAGCTAATCATTTTGTTTGTAATTTATTATTTGTATTAGCAACCTTCTGCACTTTCAAATATAATCCATTTCCTTACCAGAAGCATGATAATTGACAATATCTTTTTTTTGTCTTGTCTCTGCATACTGATTTTAGAATTTATTTTCAGGGAATAGCTTCTTATCATAGTTAACTTATTTTTGTTAAGAAAATGGGAGCAGGGAAGCATTTGTTTTCCCTATGTCAGAAGTTTAAAAGGTATTTTATTTTAATATCTTTTAGCAAATGTTGTCTTTCCAGGCACCATCTGTTTTCAGTTTCCTTTCAGGACTACTTTAAATTTTGAATTGTTTTAATATAAAGAACTATACTCGTACACTTACATAAGGGCCATTGGTCATTAATGTAAATTCTTTTTAAAGGTGGCATTGGCATATCTCAGTTACTACAAATTCTGCACCATAAATGTTGTAACTGAAATACAGTGGCTTAAATGACAGTCTCTGTTATGCCAGTTTAAACCCAAAGGCATAGGGCAGCTTTGTGGCCTGAGTAGCAGCAGCACACAGGGCAGTGCCAGCTGCTGCACTTCTGGTGGCGATTGCATAGCCAGCTGCAGTAGTAGCTAGTTTTGCACTGCCCCACTCCCCAACCAAGGCAGTGCCCAGGACTGCTGCCCAGTTCACCCCCATTAATTACACTACTGTTTAGATCTGTTGAATTCAGTGGAGTTAAACACTGGTATAATTAAGAAAAACATGACTCTCATAAATTTCTTTGCTGAGCTCTGTGCAAATGATATATCAGTAATAACAAATGCTTAGCATCAGTGCAAAGCTCAACTCAGCCAGTGTCAGTATAGGCAGTGTATATACAGGAAACCCTCACTAGTCACGGGTTCAGCATTCGTGGTTTCAAATATTCGCAAATGCCAAACCCGCTTCTTAAATACACTTAAAGGAGCTCCTTGGGAACTCTGTGCTTGCCGCTGCTGTGCTCCCGCCATTGCCAGAGCAGCCGTGCCTCCCCCCAGCCACTGGGGGCACTGAGTTCATGAACACAGATGGCATTCATGAATGCAGTGGCTTATTCGCAGATTTCTCCATTTGTGGGGGATACGAGAACGTATCCCCCGCAAATGGCAAGGGTCGCCTATACTGTAGTTCAGTATACATTGGGCATATCTACACATGGTCATTTAATGCAGATTAGCCCAATTTCAGCTGCATTAGGGCCACATATCTACACGTATACGCCCTTAATGCAGTTTTAAAATGGCAGTTTTAGGCTATATGAGTGTAGCAGGGAACCCTAGCCCAGTTACTAGGAGACAAGGCAGCTTCTTTAAGACCAGAGTCTTTAGAAACACCAAGTACTAGAAGGGTAGGGGTTAAAAGCCCAACCACACAGGCCGGTCAGCTGACTGGAAGGAGATAGGCCTCTGGGCACATATAAGCCCCAAGGCTGAGGCTGGCAGGAATTAGTCCTCTGGCAGCAGCCAGGAGGGAAGGAGCTCGAGCAGAGATGTTCTGTGGAGATGTTTGGTTGCCAGGTTTTGCTGCCCGTATGGAATATTAGGCCTGTAGAAGCCCTGAAGGTATTTAGGGCTGGGAAGGCCCTCAGTGCTAAGGGGGAAGTTTAGGGGTGTTTTTAGAGACAAAGTGAGAGTTATGTTATGTTATGTTATGTTATGGGCCAAGGGCTTGTTTTTTTTTGTTGTATTTTAATCTGGTGGACTGGGATAAGGCAAATTGGGGAGAAGGAAGCCTCACAGGAGCACACTGCGGTGTATACCACAGCGCCGGAGAGGGCACAGAGATAGGGCTACAGAGAGCTTGGCGCCAGGGAGGGTGCAGAGATAGGACTATAGAGAGCTCTACACCGGAGAGGGTGTAGAGATAGGGATTAAGAGAGCCCAACGTTAGAGAGGGACAAGAGGGCGTGCACGGCCAAATCGGAATTAAAGGTGATATTCTTTACATACCATCTGCAAGGCATGGGCTACTGTGTACGGGAGGCTTGGAGTGGTGAATAGTGGCCCCTGGTATCAGGGTAGTAAATGGGCAGCCTCCCGCCTGGGTAACATACTTATTTTTCCATCAAGGCATGGTCATGACAGGAAAGAAAGGTGGGTGGTTAGCCCAGAAACAGAGGATTAGGACAACATTGGACAGGCCCGGGGATGGCCCCTTGTCACAGTGAGCCTAAATTTCATATCTACACAAACCAAGTTTCAAATTTAAGTGGGATTATTTAGTACAGATTACCACATGTGTAGATGCATTACTCCACATTAACACAGGGAATTTAGTCCTGGGTCTTCCCAGCCACTAGGGGGCTGGACTGAATGCCTCTCCTCCCACAGGGCTGGGCTGCTCTCTGTATAGTTTGCCACTTATAAGTGGATTTTTTACTGTTGGTGGGTGGGGAAGGTGGTGGAGGGTTATCGTTTGTTGAGCGGGGAGGGGAGAGGGATGGGGATGGATGTTATGAGAGTAATAAAGTTTTTTTGTTTCAACCATGTGCGTGTCCTGAGAGTGGTGCCAGGGGCGGGCAGGGGGTAGGAGTAGGGTTGCCAACCCCCTGGGATTGCCCTGGAGTCTCCAAGAATTAGATATAGTTTCCAGGAGACTGCTGAGAGTTACCTGGGAGATAAATGATACGAAATTCATTAAAATAAATATTAAATGTTGAATCCAATTTATACGGTAGTCCAGTGGGTTTTTAAAATGTAACAGTAATGTACATTTGCATTTCTGAGTACAGTACAGTAGATCAGTCATAATGTCATTACATCATGCGATGAAACCTCCCAGAATAGATTCAAACAGAGTTGGCAACCATAGGTAGGAGGGTGTGGGCGGCAGGGTAGGCAGGCTGGAACAGGGAGTTCAGGATGGTGTATGGCTCTCCTGGGGCCTGGGCAGCGGGGAGGTGCTTGCTGGGGCCAGCAGGGCCAGCACCATGGCCACCAGGAGCATGGGGCACTGGTCATTGCTGGCAGAGGCCGGGCTGGAGCAGCAGGGTGCTGGGTATCACTGGCAGGGGCAGGGGCAGCTCTGGCACAGGGAGAATACCACTATTGGGTCTGGGCAAGAAGGGTGCTGCCGTGTGCTGCCCCTGTGCTGGACTCACGGCTCATGGGCAGGGAAGGGGCTAGCCAGGGATCAGAGGGCAGGGGTGTGTCTCCAAGATGGCTGCCAAATGCTGGCATCTGGCTCTAGCTTCAGCATGGCTGTCAAGTGCTGGCAACCATGTGTCTGGAAGTTGGAGCGCCCTATGGTGGCCACAGGGGAACATGGCAGGGTTGAAGCGACCTGAGACTAAAGTTAGTCCCAAGTTCCACCATGTTTAGACACCTGCCAAAACCTGCTTAATCCACATTAGTTTAATGCACATTAAATTTAAACCATCTTAAATTCATGTGTAGGTGTGCCCATTGTGTTATATCCAAAAGAACTGTATTTAAAGACCGTTAAGACTGCAAATTCTTGTACTCAGAAGTTAGAAAATGCCCAAATTAAGATAGCCTGTTTTGTGCATATGCATTATGATTCAGACTTTTAATTATATGATTACATGCTGTTTTTTGGACAGGATTCCTTCCTCATTCAGTGAATAGGAAGTCATCCAGTAGTTCATATATTCCTTATTTAATATATGGCATTAGGGCACTAGAGCTTCTCAACAAAATAGTTGGAAGGATTTAATGTGTGAAAAAACAAATCTTCCTCTAGCCTCATTCTCAGCAGTAGTCAAACCATTTTAGTTGAAACTTTCCAAAAAATTAAGCCTGACACCTGGGCATGGAAAATTCTAGCCCAAATGTTTAAATTTTAGCAATGTTATAAGAAACTTAAAACAGGGTTTTATAATGAGAAAGCATAAGGCAACTGTAACTGTAGGTGCCACTCCAAGGTACACTTGTAATATAGTAATGGCTTAATGTGAAAGAAACTCCTTTAAAGAAAAAGAGAAATTAATCCTTATCCTGCAAACTGGAAATATTGCATTTTTTCTTCATTATCATACCTTTCTTCCTGGCAGCCTTGGCAGCCGTCAGTCTTGTGTTTCTTCTATGAGAAGTCTTAGGAAAAACATTTGTGTTCTTTCAAATAATCTAGCCTGCTCCCTGCTCTGTAGAAGCAGTACAGGTGTACCTTCCCCATCTCTCTTCTCCCCATCACCACTGTGTTCAGTGAATACGTTGCCTGCAACCTTTATCTTAAGTTCCTCACTTCCAGTTCTATCCTTGATCCTCTGCAACCTAGTTCTCACTTTCTCCACTCCAGTGAAACTGCTGTCTCTAAGTCTTGAACTGGTCTCTTCCCAGGACTTGTATTCCACCCCCCTCTGCCTTGAAGGGCCTTCTTCCTTAGTTTGGGGCTCTTAGGTGCTACCAGCATACTAATGATAATATTAAAAAGTTTCCCTTACTGTGGCCATAGCAGACTTCATCTCATAGAAAAACTGGCCAACTGTGGCCTCGGCTACATCACGGTCTGCTGGCTGGGGAATTGGCTCTGAGGTCAGACCCAGAAGTCAATCATCGTGGTACACCGTGACCACTGGGGTCCCCCAAGGCTCCGTCCTTGGGCCTAAACTCCTCAACATCTTCATTAATGATGTGGACATTGGTATCAGAAGTGAACTGGCCAAGTTTGCTGATGACACCAAACTTTGGTGTAAAGCGTCTACACCTGAGGACAGGATGGTGATCCAGGCCGACCTTGACAGGCTCAGAAAATGGGTGGATGAAAACCTGATGGCATTCAACACCGAAAAATGCAAGGTACCCCACCTTGGGAAGAAAATCCCGCAGCATGCTTACAGGCTCGGCAGTGCTACACTTGCTAGCACCACGGCCCAAAGGGACTTGGGGGTCATGATTGACCACAAGATGAATATGAGCCACCAATGTGATGTTTCAGCTGGTAAAGTGAGCAAAATGCTGGCTTGCATCTATAGATGCTTCTCAAGCAAATCCCGAGATGTCATCCTCCCGCTGTACTCGGCCTTGGTGAGGCTGCAGCTGGAGTACTGCATCCAATTTTGGGCTCCGCAGTTTAAAAAGGATGTGGAGAAGCTTGAGAGAGTGCAGAGGAGAGCCACGCACATGATCAGAGGTCAGGAAAACAGACCTTACGACGACAGGCTGAGAGCTGTGGGGCTCTTTAGCCTGGAACAGTGCAGGCTCAGGGGGGAACTGGTGGCTGCCTACAAGTATATAAGGGGTGTACATGAAAATCTGGGGGAATACCCGTTCACCAGAGCACCCCAAGGGATGACAAGGTCAAACCGTCACAAACTCTTCCAAAACCGTTTCAGGCTGGATATAAGGAAGAACTTCTTTCCTGTCTGAGCCCCCAAGGCCTGGAACAGACTGCTGCCAGAAGTGGTGCAAGCACCTACTCTGGACTCCTTTAAGAGACATTTGGACGTTTATCTTGCTGGGATCCTTTGACCCCCACTGACTTCCTGCCCCTGGGGCAGGGGGCTGGACTCGATGATCTCCCGAGGTTCCCTTCCAGCTCTAATGTCTATGAAATCATCATGGATAGGGCATCCCTGTCCTTCCACAGTAAGAATACTGCTTTTAGCTGCTTACAGATACACGAGAGATTCAGTTCAGCAGTTTCCAGGGTATTCTGTTTAACACGGGCACATCTGCTAAGATGTGCCAAATTCAAGGCCGAATTATGTTTGTGATTATTTATATTTTCGAGTCTTTGTGACACAATTGGTCAATTTCCTTATTGTTTGCATTCACCAATATGTATCTATAGATACTACAGTGCTGTGATTTATGACTAGATATTAATCTCATGTTTGTAAACACAGGATTCTGATAGCTGCAGGAAGGATAAGCAGCCAATGACATTATAATAGCTACCATTCAGTGATGAGCTATATTACAACTCACGTAGCTACAGACATATAGATAATATAGTTCATGCTTAACTGAATGGAGTAACAAGCCAGGCACATCCTCTTGTTTACTTTCAGGTAGGGGTAGTTAGCCTTGTTAGTCTGAAGGCAGAGTATACAATATACTCTGCTCAACGCTGTCCTTTCACAGCATCTGATGAAGCAAACTTCAGTTCACAAAAGCTTGTGCTCTAAGCCAGTGCTTCTCAAAGTGGTGGTCCACGGACCGCTGCCGGTCCGCGAGCCACCAGTCTCCAATCCGCAGCAAGTTGCCAGGAAAGAAAGAAATATATTCGCCGGTCCGCAGCAAGTTGCCAGGAAAGAAAGAAATATATTTTCAGAAGCATAACATTGATATGTCATAGCACCACAGTTCATACGTTCCAACACTCCAGGTGACGTCACGTCGTGTGAGGTGAGGAAAGAGAAAGAAACAGCCGGTTGCACATTTGTGTAGCGCTGTTACATGCAGTTGCTGCTACCGGCTGAACCGGGCACCGGTCCCTGGCCCACTGGAAAAAAAATTGCCAGTCCGCCACATCAGATAGTTTGAGAAGCACTGCTCTAAGCAGAGGTGGACCCAGTGGAGATTACAGTGGTGTAGTTGCATCCTGCACTTTTGATTCCACTCCACCAAAATTTAAAATCAACTCACTGACAGTGGCAGGAGCATTTCAGTGGCAGAAGCATTTCAGCAGTGAGGGAGTCACTTGACTTCCTGACTCATAATCTACCAGATTCCCTTTAAACTCTTTACTCCACAGGTGTTAACCAACTTCCATCCTTTTTAATAGTCTTACTGTTCCACTACTCAAGCTAACCCTTTTTCTGCAATTCTGCTATCTGTTAGCTCTTTCTGCAGCTCCTATTTCACAGCCCTACAGACTGTTTTTAATTCCAACTAAAGTCTTTAAGGTGCAGAAATGTTAATTCAGGTGACGAGGAACTCAGGTGTGGAAATAACTTCCAGTGAAGTATTGGATGCACTGTTAGGATGCTCAAGAAAGCTTGATTTTGTTTTATGAATCTGAAAATTTCTATCAGACAAATGAAGCAACACCTGTTAATTATTTTTGTGTAGGTTGTTTATATCTAATATATGATATACAAGGTTAGCCACATTCCTATAGTTATATTTGTTTTTGCTTCAATCTTAAACTAAATTTGACTTGTAATACAATGTAAAATATGCTGTGCGAGTAAATCATAGAATCACAGAAAATGAGGGTTGGAAGGGACCTCAGGAGGTCACCTAGTCCAACCCCCTGCTTCAGGCAGGACCATCCCTAATTAGGTCATTCCAGCTAAGGCTTTGTCTAGCTGGGTCTTAAACACTTCCAAGGATGGAGAGTCCACAGTCTCTCTGGGTAACCTGTTTCAGTGTTTTCCCCACTAGTGAGAAAATTCTTCTTAATATCTAACCTAAACTTCCCCTGCTGTAACTTGAGACTGTTCCTCCTTGTTCTGTCATCTGTCACCACTGAGAACAGTCTAGATCCATCCTCTTTCAAACCCCGCTTAAGGTAGTTGAAGGCTGTTATTAAATCCCCTCTCAGTCTTCTCTTCTCTAGGCTAAATAAGCACAGTTCCCTCAGGCTCTCCTCATAATAATATAGCCCGAGGCCTCTAGCATATCAGTAAAGCGTCCATTTGTTTTTAACTGGAGAAAAATGTGTTTTGTTACATGTGATGATGCATCACCCCACCTGCTCTGAGAGTTGCTCTAATTAAAGCACCAGAGCATCTCATGTATTAGCATACCTGTCAAATGAGTTTTAGTTAAAGCACCCTCGCTGCCATTTTGAAGCACAGGGATGCTGACACATGAGATGCAGAGGCTGGCTGGAACACAATAGTTACCACGCTCCAGCAAACTTGATTAATTGAGTCTTCTCTGACGCGCTGTAATTACAGTATGTTGGAGCAGCCTCCCAGCTTGTGTACAGGCACCCTTGAAGATGCCAGGTATAGTTGCAGACTTTGCCATGTGATGTCATATCCCAAGCATGTGTGTATTAAATATGACTTCACACTTTATAGTTAAACATTTGTTTAAATACCTGGTATTAATGCAGCTACGTTCAGTATCTGATATAACAGCACATCTTGTACTGTATCAGGGCTCGGCAGCATTTTTGGGCAGTGCCAACAAAACCCACAGCCTTGACTTGTAAGATATTGACGTGCCGGGGCAGATGGCAGGGGACCCACAAGGGGCCCGATCCTTGTTCTGGCAGTGCAGCTCTGGCCCCTTCCCCACTGTCCATCCCAAGGCATGCATGCACCCACCGTCAGCAATGAGTCAGGCCAGGGCTCCACAGACCCTGTTGCAGCTGCTTGCAGTCTCCTGGCTGCCTGCCACAGCTAGCCTGGGCTCTGGACAGGCCCCTGCCACCCACCACGGAGTCTGGGCTGCTCGCAGCAGGAAGTGGGGAGACTGCAAGCAGCTGCATCAGGGTCCGCAGAGCCCTGGCCTAGCTTGTTGCTGGCAGCGGATACGTGTGCTGTGGGGCAGACAGCAGGGAAGGGGTCAAGGCTATGCAATAACAAGGATTGGGCTCCTCCCAGCTCCCCCACCATCCATCATGAGGTATGCGCGCCAAGGAAAATGTCTTCACATGCCACGCTCTGGCACACGTGCCAGGGGGTGCCAACCCCTCTTCTGTATGGATTCAGGTGCTAAAAAGAACCAGACAAAATTATGCTATCAGTACATTGTCTATCATTAGTTTGTCCAGACGGCCCTTCACAAGCTGTTCTTTTTACTCTTGCTTGTTTCACTAATAAATATTTTTTATGTCTGACAAGACTTTCTTTTTATGTGGCTCATGAACAAAATACTCAGAACAAATCTTGTAAGGTTATCAGCTCTTTCTTTGCTTAGCTTGTAGTTCAGCTTTATCTTTTCCCAGAAAGTTCAAGCTTGTTGAAACTGGCATGTTAATTTTCTGTACACCAGATGTAACATAGCCTAATCCCTGAGGTTTGTGCAGGAATGTGCTAGTTCTCTGTTCTCCTAATTCTTCTAATAAAAGAAATGCAGAATACATGTATCAAGTTTCACCTTTGGGAAGAAAAGAGGTGGCTCTTTTCAATCTTTTTTAAATGTTGAGGAAAGGACAAACACATACAGGTGTACTTCCTCAGGACTGAGACTTTCTTTGTCACAAATTTGTACAGTGCCTAACCACAATGTGGTTCTGGCCTCTAACACACTGTGACAAGCTTTCAGGAACAGGTAGCAACATATTTCACACCTCTGAGATTCAAATTTGACTGGAAAATTATGGAGAACTAGAGTTCTCGTCTAATGAGGGCCATTTAAAAGCCAATTTGGAAGAAACACCAGACTTGTCTAAAGGTTAGGGCAAAAGGCTAATCAGGACTCTGGAGTTCTGATTCCGGCCTTGCTAGTGACTTGTGTTACACTGGAAGTATCACCCAAAATCATTGTGGGTCTTCCTTACCCCTTCTGTAAAATGGGCGTAAGAATGCTGACCTAGCTGGCAGAGATCCAGCAAAGATTAATTAATTAGTGGTTGCAGTAGGCCCTGGGGGAAATGAAGAGAACTACATCAACAAATTCTTTTTATTATAAGAGGGGAAGACCTACAAAAAAAACCTGAAATGAGAAATAAAAATCATGATAGTTGTACAGTTATCCAGAAGAAAACAATGGGATAATATATTATTGCCAGTTAGTGGAAGCTAACTGGCTCTAGATACCTAGAGCTTTATCTGACCTGGCACTTGCCAAGGTAGCCAGGAAGCTACTGCTGCCTTTTTACTTAGAGAGCATGGCTTGCTCACTGTAATGTTAAGTTGGATTCATACTTCATTCTAAAGCCCACTTATCAGTTGCTTCTGACTTTGAAATTTTCCATTTTTAGTTTAAAATAAAAGTTATAGGGGAGGGGTTGCAGAAAGAGCTTTAAGCAGCTCAGTGTAGCCTTTTTTATTCAAGCATAAGAAGCATTTTTACCTGCATGTTCTGATTAGGAATTTTGACATTTGAAACAAATGAAGCCACAAACATCTTGCTTGTCTTTTTGGCCTGATTGTACAGTTTGTTACTCACACAGGCAGTGTCTCTGACTTCAGTAGGACAAGTTGTGTTTGTGAGAATTCATACAATCAAACCATAGTTCCTCTTTGAACAAAATTTGGTCCATTAGGTTTTGAATATTTAAGGCTGACACATGTATCTGGAACTGGGACAGATGCACAGACCAGATTTTCAGTGGATATTAATCTGCCTAAGTCTGTCATTATTTATTATTTGTTTTGAAGTAATGCTCATGAGCCCAGTTTTAGGCTAGGGACCTTTGGAGCTATCTGCTGTATAAACACAAAAACAAGGAAAAGATGGTGTTTACCCCCAAAAAGTTTACCTTCTTTCTTACCATGTCACTTTTTACTAGCTGAAGATCTAGCCCTGGAAATTCCTGTATGCAAGGCCAGATCCTCAGAGACAGTGCAAAAAAAATGTCATGGGTAGGGAATCTTGGCAGAGGCCAGGGAGACATAAAGATTTACTAAGGTTTGGGAGGTAGAGAGCTAATTTGTTCCGGGTCCCTTAGGTTACAAGTTAAATAGTTTAAATTTTTTATTTCCCCCTTTCAAAACAGATCAAATTATGGGAAGCCCATAACCAAAATGTTATATTCAATGTAATGTCACATTTGGGCACTAAGCACATAGGTATCCACTCCCACCCCCAACATTATTTAAAATCAGGTACAGTAAAAGCTGTGTTATTGGGCACTTTACTATCCAGAATGCTCTATTAGCCAGTGTCTGTCCCACTGTGGCACTTCCAGTTTCACTGCTGCAAGCAAAATCCCACTTTTTTCCTCGTGGACCACGGCCTGGGGCAAAGCAGCTTGCGTGGGGCTCCTCTCCCTCTCCCCCAGCACACTGGCACTAGAGAGTGAAGGCCCACACCGGATGCAGTGGGAGGGGCAGCAGCCCCACCTGGCAAAGACACCTCCAGCCCACTGGGCTGGAGATAAGTATAACTCTCGGATAACTGGTATATTTGATTAACCGGCACCACCCATTCCCCATGGATGCCGGATAACGGAGCTTTTACTGTATTTCCATTTGAATCTGCCTCCTGATATTTATGCTTTGAAATATGACCCATTCTTGACTTCATATTTGACTCATAATACAATGTAGAATATGCTGTGCAAGTAAATCAAAGAACAGGGGCAGGCAAAATATGGCTGTGGGCTGGATCCAGCCTGCCAGGCCATTCTGTGCAGCCCGTGGGGCCCCTAAAAATGTAGAAAATAGTATATTTATCTGCTCCTGGCTGCCTGTCAAAGATGACAGGAAATAGGGGCAGTAGCAACCAGGGGGAGCCAGCAGGACTCAGTAGCAAGGCTACCCATGTGGCCCTTGACACCTCACTTAAACTCGGTAAGCAGCCCTCCACCCAAAATATTTGCCCGCCCCTGGACATAGAATCATAGAAAATTAGGGTTGGAAGGGACCTCAGGAGGTCATCTAGTCCAACCCCCTGCTCAAAGCAGGACCATAACCAACTAGATTATTTCAGCCAGGGCTTTGTTGAGCCAGGCCTTAAAAATCTTCAAGGATGGAGATTCCACCGCCTCTCTAGGGAACCTGTTCCAGTGCTTCACCACCCTCCTAGTGAGAGAGAGATTTTCCTGATATCCAACTTAAACCTCCCTTGCTGCAACTTGAGACTATTGCTCCTTGTTCTGTCTGAGAACATCACTGAGAACAGTCTAGCTCCATCCTCTCTGTAACCACCCTTCAGGTGGTTAAAGGCTGCTATCTAATCCCCCCTCAGTCTTCACTTCTGTAGAAAAAATAAATTTAAATAAATAAATGTTTGTGTACAAAGTTAAGCACTTAAAGAACCAAAAATGCAAACATAAGATAGAACATATAACCATAGCCTTCTTTATTTCTGTATTAAGACTGTATTAATTCAGTCACATACTATTTCTCTGAAAGTTTATAGAAAAATACTATCTTTATAGATACTATCACATCCTTGCCCCTTGTAATTTACTTTTTTTTTATTAACATATGCTATCTATGTTCATGGCTATTGATAAAAATAAATTGTAAGAATACAATAAAATGTACTCTATGAAGTATGATGTGTTTCAGGTAATGTTGGAAATCAAATGAGTTATTTCTCTAATGGGCATTATGTGTATTTTTTCATCAAAATTAAAAATAAATACAAAATGGAGACTTTTTTTGGCCAGCATGGCCATAAGTTTTATAGTGTTTGGTTTTTAATTTTTCTTTCAAACATTAGATATTTCCTTCAATTGTACTACTGTTTTTTGTTTTGTTTTTTTTAAAGTAAGATTTTATTGGTGTGAGGGACTTCATAACTTGCCACAGTAGATTTATGTTTAAAACCAGGTGACATTTACAGTAATTTCTAATTACTGGCACACAATATCAGTCTGCTTGTTTGCTATTTCTGTGGGGGGAAATGGCCCCCAGCTTTTCCAGTGTTTCCTAGTTTCATTATCCTGCTGTACTTGGGTTATAAGACAATAGTAGCAAATGTCTGGAGCACTATTTTCATGCAGATGCTCCAGGAAACCTATCTGCTTAAGAGTCTCTTTCAAGAAATATTTTTGTGCAGGTATAATAAACATAATGGATAAAGAAGAAGAAGATAGCACCTATAGTGTTCTGGGAGTGTGCACCCTGGGAATACCTAGTCTCAGCTCCAGACATCTAAGGGCTTTGATCTATTTCACATTATAGTACATAATATATGCACTAAAATAGATGTATTTTAATAAGTGGTTATCATCTGTGTCTAATGACCCCTCTAGTTAGCCACTACTGCTTGACTAGTTCCTTGTAACCATTACAGCAGGACAGGTATAATCTCCATGTTCTTAATTATTGTGTGAAGTGACTTAATTTATTTGCAGATAATTTTGGTTTTAGCTGTAAAGAAAAGCACAGATTTAAAGTTACCCAAATAATCTCCATTCCTCAAGGGTTCTGAGCAACGTGGTGAAATTAACTCACTAAACAGCAAAATATGACACTTTTTCTGAACCCCTCAGCTTTGCTTCATTCCTGTCCCAGTGAAAGTCTTCAAGGTATGGCCAAAATGTACTGAGTTGTGAAGAGTTATTACCATACCTTGCCACTACCATGTACAAAATGCATTTATCCAGTAAGAACCAAATCCTGCTTACTGTTATAAAGTCAAACCCCTCCTGAAATCACTGAGTGATGTGTATCCTTATGGGCCGCAGGATTTGATCTTACACCTATGCTGAAAGCTAAACATGAAAAAAAAAATCACGTTAACCATGCTGTAAATACTGTGGGGTATAAGAGGATGGTGATTTTCAAAGTTGATGGGGGGAGGTTCAGGGAACAGTCTGGAGCAGAGACCCAGAGACTGCCTGAAGGAGACGTGGGGAAGAAAAAAGTCCCAGGGTAATATTTAAGGATCTGAAAATATCTCAAGCTCTTGTTCTCTTTTGGAACCAAGGGACTTGCCATTAGGGCAGGCCAGGACTTCCCCCTACCTCAGCCAACCAGGGAAGGCTTGGAGAAGAGTAGTATATAATTTGCCTCTTCTCTCATACTTTACTCTCATACTACTAATCCCTCCCCAGCTAGGGAGGAAAAAATGGAATGTGTTTGCCTCTGCCTCCAAAGTTCTTACAGAGCAGTGAAAAGTCCCACCCCAGCGAGAATGTCTGGAGTGGAAAAAGGCATTTAATCAGAGAACCTTTGATGCTAGTTTTTAGTTGAGAGATTTTGCTGCCAGACAGGTGGAGCCAGGAGTTAATCATTTATAGGGCAAGGAGAGAATCCATGTTTGTATAGTGCCCAACATGATGGAAGTCCAATCCTAGCTGAGGCTTAAGAGCTTGGACATAATATATGTGTTTGATAAGAAAGGATAAATAGACTCCCTTTCTCCCCAGAAGAGCTCATTATCCTTCTTAAAGTTAGCCTTTCCTGAAAGAAGGCTTCAGGTCATTTTCAGTTGCTATATTTGAAAGTATGTAGAAATCTGCTACTGATAGAAGCTAAGCAATGTGATTTTATTCTGAGAGACTCCTAAGTAACCCCTCACTAGCAGTCTACTAAGAATTTACAAAGTGCCCTCTCACTCCGTTTCCATCGATTCTACCTGGATAAACTGATGCGGAAGAGACAACGAGTGAAGAAATCCCTAAATATTTACTCTCAGAAATAGCTCCGTCTGACAGTTACTCTTTGAAAACATGCAGTGATGGAAGCTGAATCCTGAATCTTTGAAGTAGTGTGGTGATGAACATGTGAGGAATGCCTAATGGCAGTTTTGAGTCCCCTGACATTTCTAAGGTACATGAAAAAGTATCATATAATTCATAATATGACTGGCTTTTTTAGGCTTTATGATGCAGGAAATCCTGAAAGATGAATTATTTTATACTATAAGAGCATTGCAATTTCATCAAGACACAGAAAGCCTCTTACAATGAGATTATTCTTTCTACCAAAACACATCACTCCAAGCAAAGATCTTGATCTAATTAGGATTGCAAGTTAATGTGCTTTAAAACAAGGGACTTTCTTTTTATGCCACTACAAATGGGAATTCATTGTGGATATGTTCATTCTAGTGTACATGAGCTGATATAAGCACCAGTTAAGTTGTACCCAAGCTTTTAATGCAGGGCTGAAGTGTGTTGAGTTCAGTGGGTGCTGGGCTGGATTCATAATTAGTCCTAAAGTTTTAGTGTTAAAACATTTCTTCTTCTGACTCCCTAGATTTTCAAAATCTATTACTATATTTTGGTAGTGCTTCATGGCCAAAACTAAGGATGAGAGCCTGTGGTGCTAACTGCTATACAGACATGAAATGCAAAGGCAGTTCCTGCCTTAGAACACTTGGTTTATGGGAAGGAGCAACAGGTGGATGAGAAGCAAATGGACTGGGTTGTGGGGACGAAGACGTTAACAGTGAAATGAGCAGCTTGTACTTGGTAAGCAGTATTTGCAGCTTACCACCTACCTGCTATGGTCAGCTTGCAGGGTTTTCTGGGCTTGATGGCATCAGTCAGCCTTGAGTACAGGGATCTGAAGGAGACTACAGTAATATTGCAGACCTGAAGGGATTTAAACTTACATAATAATTAGACTTAGTCTTTATTGCACTCTTCAACTTTAGGTTTCAAGACTCTTTATGTAGGAGGCCAGTATCATTATCTCCATTTTAGTTGAGGAAGTTTGCAGTACAGAAAGGGATCAGTGCCCAGTGTCAACCTACCAGGCCTGGGACAGTGCCAGAAATTGAACTCGGGTTTCCTGAGGCCCAGTACAGTGCCCTAAAATCCCCACTATTACAAACCCAAGCTAGAAATATTGCCAGTATGTTGAACAGAAGTGGGGGGAAATAGTTTAAGCATGACCTTACAGCCCAGATGTTGCCTGAGTCTGACTACACTTAACAAAGTTACTAAATGCCAATTTCTGATAGCACCAATTTATCTGTTTGCAATTTTGATATGCTGTGTTACTTTCCAGGCAGAAATTTTAACAGGCCTCCCAGTTGGCAACCCTGAAGATGCCGGGAAGGTGGGATCCCTACTACTAGAAAGAGGCTGTAAGCTGGTAATTGTCACTTTGGGGGCAGAAGGCTGTGTGATGATATCAAAGGAAGATCCCATTCCAAAGCATGTTCCTGCTGGGAAGGTCAAGGCCATGGACACTACGGTACATTTTTGTGGTTTAACTGTCTTGCTCTGGAAAAGACTACTTACGCACTAAAGCAAAGCAATGAGTAATCAACCAAATCTCTGAGCACTAGCACAAAAGCTAATATATTATGTGCAGCTGATATCCTGCTTCCAGTCTGTTATATATTAAATGTCAGCTCACTGAAGTGGTATAGGCTGTACTATGATTACACTAGAGTTACTTTATGCACTGAGGGTGTCTTCATAGTGCTCTCTTCACTGGAGTCATTACTTCTCTCTTTTCTTTATCATTTATGCACAAGGACTGTGACACAAGCTGCAGCCCTGTTGTGTTCATATTTGTACAGTCAAGTAATTCATCATCTCTAGAATTCAAATGATCCTGCTGTTTATGGAGTGGGAGAAAGGAGGGAATGCTGCCCTCTGACTCTGAAAATTGAATGGCTGACTCTTCCTACACAGGTCTGAACTGCTTTCCCAGACAAAAAGCCCTGCCTTAATCTAGCCTAATTAGTGTCAGGTGCTCAGTTTCCACAGAAGGTGGTGAAAAGGCACAAATAACATACTGCATCTGATAAAGGATACCTAGCTTTTAGTCCTTATTAGTTACTCTAGTCCATTTTTCCTCTCTGTTCAAAGTGAAAGGCAGAATGCCCTACCTTAATTGAACATTACGGCCAAAACAAACGCATCAGTAAAATCAATAGTTAAGCTTTTCATGGCTATGGGACTTTACTGCATTGCACATATAAGGCTATTTTGTGCTCTTAGTTGCATCTGACGTAAATCCGAACTAAATCCAGTGGAGTTACTGAGAGTTGTGTTTGACCCCCTGCATGTGCTAACTATACTTTTAAATGTCTGAAATAATAACATCACATTACATATGTTCTGCTACACTAAAAACATTGCAGAAACACTTGGAGATTTGGCCATCTGGTGCATTCTATATTTGAGCTGTATTAATAATAATATGTGGTTCTTATATAATGCCATTCAGCCAAAGCGCTACAAGTGCTTTTCAAAGGAAGAGACTATCATTACTTTACAAAGGGGGAAACTGAGGCACAGAGCACTGAAATGACCTACCAAGTGGCAGCCAGTGACAGAGCTAGGAATAAAATCCACTTCACTCAAACAGAGGGTTCATTATTACAAGGTTTACATTGTGATTCATTGATATATTATGGGGCTTCATATTTCACCTTTAAATTTCATTATGTTCAGATTAACTCTACAGTTCATGCTAAATTGTTTTCTTCTTCACCACCCTGCTCCCTGCCCTTCTGTCATTAAGAAGTTTTGTGATGACTCAGATCCATTGCCCTTAATGGAGGCAACATTATCTGGTGGATAGGAATAAAGAGACGAGGAGTTCAGTTCCTGTTGCCGCCATCTCTGCCATTGAATTGTGATCTGATCTGGAGCTCACTGCTTCATTTCCCTGTCCTTCATGTCACTGAGTGTGTTTTCACAGCGTGGGTTACAGAAGGGATAAAGAACCATGAGTGAACCACCACTTCCTAAATTGTCACTGGGTCAGCTAATGTTTGCTAACTGAAGATATCTGCAGTAGTTGGGATACTCTAGCGGTGCTGAAAGGGCACACTGTGGCTGAAAAGTACCTTTTGTCTTGTTTGGCAGTTTAGAACTTCCTGACTTAACTGTTTTAATAGTCCTGTTTTTCATACAGTGAGATATATTTTTTAAGCTTCCCAAGTCCTTGTCCTGCCTCCTTGTGGCGAGCAGGTTATTGTGAGAGTTGTTACAGTTCATTTTATTAATCTTCTTAAATAACAGTGGGTTGTTTCAATGTAACAGCTGTGCTCAGTTTACTCTTGGAGACTGAATGAAAAAAACGTGTTGGCCTTCCATTATAAATGCCTAGTGATCCTTGGCCTGATAATTACTGTTCAGTAAAGCAAGTGCCTTTAAAGAAATCTTCTAAATACTACTCTGAATAATGTGTCATTCTTCAGTAACCTGGGTAAGTTTATTACTTAAATACTAAAAGTTTGAATCAAACATTTTTCCACTCTTCAAATAAGTATCTTATTGGCAGAATATTGGCAATCCCAAGAGTTCAAAACTGGTAATCAGATCTACAAAATTAGATTTAAAAAAACCCTCATGATTTTTAAGCTGTAAGAACACCTTTGATAGGATTCTGGTTTCTGAGCATTTAGAGTGCCCTCAGGTCAGATTTGCAACCATGAGAGCTAGAAGCTTACTTGGATACTGAGATGCCGATGCAATCTCATCATTTCAGCAGACAAGGCTTTCAGCAAGATCCAAAATGAGATCAGGAGAACTGACAGCACTGTATTGGGTCCTCTAAGCCTGCCATGAGCGGTATGTAACCAGAAGCAATCTCTGTAGTAGCACTGCCCTCATTCCTGCCTCCAGTTCCTCTCCACTGGTGACAGCAAGAGTGAAAAATCTGGGGGGAAAAAACCTGCATAGATTTAGCCAAACAAATACAGAATTGAATGCAGTTGAACTAGAGATGGTGTCCCAGCCCTCATCTCATTAACAGTCTTATCAGAGAGGCTAGAGATCAAACTGAACCTAGAAGCTAAACTTTCCTCTCAGTTTTGGAGCTGGTCTGTTTGGGTCAGGATAAGAGACTGATAGTCAAACCATGGGGAAAGCTGGCATGCCCCATCTATTCTGTGGATAAACAAGGAGATGAGTATCTAGAGCTGCAAGTCTGGCATTTTTCAGCCACACTAACTTCATTCTATAAAGAAGGAAAAAAATGACTTGGTAGATTTTTTTATCACTAATTATCTTAATATGGGCTTTACTAAAGTATGTGAGATTTCCCATGACTGTTAGCAGAACTGTCCATAGACAGTATAAGAAATCTAGTATACAACTAGTGATTTAGAAGGAAGTTTTGCAAGATGGGGTATTGTAAGGCCCAAACATCTGTTTCTCTTGTTATAATGACATACTGTAACAAAACCGCTCTCGGAAAGAAGTGACATTCCTTTCAATTGACTGGTTCATGATAAGCTTTTATATATATTTCAATTTTTAGGAACCCCAAATTCCGGATAATTTAGGATAATTTAGTGAATTATCAATAAATAATGTGATCTGATTCATCTTTTATAGAGAAAACAAAAACAAATAGAGCCATGTAATTTTAACACTAGCGTTTGGACACGTACATTGAGGATTTTAATACATGTAATCTGAATAAGGCTAACTTATATGATAATATACCAAGCTGCAGAGGATCTACTACAGTATTTTTTATCTGTTTCAAATTACATCTATGAATTTTCCTTTCCTATTTTTAAAGGACGCTATTTTTCACTTTCCTTGAAATTGAATACACAGAACCATATTAAAATAGCTTTAAAAGTTAATGATCTTCTGTTTATATACTGCTTTCTATTCCAATTAGCAGCAGAATGCTTTACAACTCTTGCATACAAATAGATAACATAATACACACATACACACGAGTATTGTGTGTCCCTATAAATTATGAATCAGATTGCCTACTGCTGAAATTCATCCACGGCTGAGGTGGGATGCAGCAACTTTTTAGCAACTCACCCCAACACAACTCAGCAACATGGAACAAGGAGTGAAAACTGTCAGGCTAAAGTCAGGTGTGACATAAATCGGGATTATCAGTATGGTGAACAGCAGCATAACTTAGGCTCTGAGGGCTAGACTCTCCTTGGTCTGTGACAGCAGCTGCCACTGGATACCAGGATATAACAGCCTTGGAGGAGCATCAAGTTTGCTAATGGGGAAGGTTGTCCACAACTTCCTCCGTCTGAGGGAACATATGGACAATGTGCAGCCTTTGCTCGAAGTTTCCTTTTTGCCTTGTTATTTTAGCCTCTTTTAAAGCCTTTCTTTTCCTGCTATAATCATGCCTTCTCCTCTTTGCAGTCATTTGAAGTATGATTTTGGCACTGTTTACATCTCTAAATTATATTCCACTGAATTGCTGAGGAGCATTTACATCAGGAGAGAAAAAAATATGCAAGTTGGGGTTTGACTACCACCAGGACTAGCTCCCTTTTGTTTTGCAAACTGCCTGCTGTTCAGTAGCTTTTGAATCCCACAGTTGGGCATGTAGAATTGGGTGTTTTAGTATCTGCATCCTGACTTGCAGATGAAAATGCTGTCTGTTCCCACAATTGGTGAAGATTGTGCACACAGTACTTAGAGGAGGTTTGGAGCCCCTTTTTAAGTGTTCCCATAATTATTGCAAGAACAAGTATCTGGTTTATATCTCAGCCAAAACACAGCATCTGTAACATCACCATGGCCCATGGCAAACCTGTTGAATTTCTAGTGCCACCAGATCTTCTGTCTATCTCTTCTGTCCTAGTAGTGGTCAGAGCTTTGATGAGAGAACTGAGGAGATCACAGCTTAAGGTGACATAGGTGATCACAAACAGGGGAGTTCATAGAAGGCAGAGATGTAAAAGTTGTTTTGCCCTCTTGGCCAGATCCAGAACAGGGCTCTTTGAGGGTTGGACCCAGACTCGTCTCCAGTGGTGGGTGGCATTATCCACTGTGCTGCCTGCACTACTGTGTCAGCACAGGGAAACGCAGGGCCTAACATAGCAATTGCTTGGCCCACTGTCGCCATCATGCATCCCTAACGTGACTCTATACCCCGGAATTCAGTGGTTGGGCCTACCCTCACTCATCCTACCTCCTAGGAGCCCCATGAGCCAGATGTTTGACCCCGTTGGCTAGGAACAGACATTCAGAAAGCCTGAGCTTGAATTGATCCAATCTTCACAGGTTAATCTAACCTGCCTAGCCTGAATCCATTTGTAACTGCACAGACATCTCCTCTAAACTGAGAAAATGGCTTAGGCTAGAAGCCGGGGGGGTGCTAGAGCAGCCTACCCTTCCCTTTTATAGTGCTGAGCTGAGGGGGGGCATGGCCAGGCCCCAGCAGGAGGCTCTGATTATGGAGGGATTCCCTCCCCTTGCTGGTTAGTGAGGTAGTGAGGGTGCCAACAACATTTATCACCCCATCACCAAAACAAAAGCTCTCATTATTTCAAGCTCTTCTTAAACAACTTGTTCCAAGGAAGGAGGGACATTACAAACTACCTGTTGATTAGCTCCATAAGATCCTTAAACCTGTCCTGTCTCCCCTTGTCCCGTCTCCCACAGCATGGAACATAGCCAGCATGTGGTCTGCTAGCTAATGCTGAGAGGTGTCTGTGTAAGGCACAGAGGAGGGGGGATCCCTGCTTACAAGGGAGTGGTGAGGGTGGGGGAGCAGGGGGAAGCTAGGCAGATGCCTAAAGTCTCTACTGGAGCTGCAGCCAGGGAGCAGACGGGAGGGGCCAGCCCTGCTGGGCTGGAGCAGAGAGCCCCACCCAGCCCAAGAGCATGTGGGGTTGCTGGGGGAGTCTGATATGCAGGAAGGGGTCTGGGACAGACATTGCATAAACCGGCTTGACCCAAATCAGTTAAGTCTGATACTAAATTCAGCCAGGTTTATCTCAAACTGGTTTCAGCCATTTTCATACCTGTGTATGTGCAGTGAACATCTGTTCTGTTACAGGTTTAAACCAGTTTCTGATCACTTAAACCGGTTTGTGTGTAATGTCTGTCCTTAGTCCTTGGCTTAAAGAATGGGATAAAATACTTGTTTTCCTCTGCTTCGTCATGGCTAATGCTTGGCACAAGCATATAGGGCTTCTCTACATGTGCAGGGAGCCTGCTGCAACACACTGGAAATCCTCAATTAATCGAGTCTGCTGGAGCGTGAAAATTAACGTGCTCCAGCAGACTCTAGAGTCATTTGTATCAGCATCCCCGTGCTGAAAAAATGGCAATGGGGCACTTAGTTCAGAGTGCCCCGCTGCCATTTTTTCAGCATGGGGATGATATACACATGACAATCAGGCACTTTTAATTAGTGCGACTCACTAATTAAAGTGCCCCCCCTCACACGCCTCCTGGAGTACGTGTAAAAATGCCCATAACATATCCTGTAGAGTCTCCCACAGTCTGAGGCCCCAGCATTCTCCAGGGCAGATAATGGAAGCTGTTTGACATGCTTCTGAATTTCCTGACCATAAATGTTACCTTTAATCTTTTTTATATAACAAGATGCAAAGGGAGAGCTTGTTGCAATGCGACTTTGTCAGCAGACATTTTCTGTTCCACTCCTCTTAGGTTTTCTTTTTAGTTTCTTCTTAGAGTGTATTAAATCTTCCCCTGGTTTGCACTGTTTGAAGTAAACTGAAGATGCTGTTTTGAAAGCGATAAAAAGGATCCTATGAGTGGCTTTGTACTGAACTGTGAAGTTGCCTTGCACTGTGTTGTTCTATAAAAAGTATGATGAGAGCAGATGGTTTTAGTCGATTAGATATGCCACAATATCCCTGTCTGTGGTGTGACTGCTGCAATGAAGGTAGTGTAGTCTAGTGATTTGAGAAGGGACTGGGTAAAAACCTCTTACTCTGCCACTGACTTGCTCCATATCCTTGGATGAGTCACCTGACTTGCTTGTGCCCCAGTCTTTCTACCTGTAAAATGGAAATAACATTTACATGTGTTAGACGTGAGAAGTCTACATTAGAAAGGAGAACAGAACTTAGAAATCCTTCACAAACTTGTTTCTTAGCCCTTCTGCTGTAGGGGCCTTACTGACACAGAGATGCTTTCTCTTTGTAGAGCTGAGAGTTCTTGTGGCGGGCAACTTCATTTACACTAACTTTGTCCAGCTTAGCTTTCTCTCCTCTTCTGAAGGATGGCTCAGCCAGAAAAGTGAAGTGGACACTGAAATAAAGCCACAGCCCATAAACCAGAAACAGCCGTGTTAGTAACAGCAATCCTTTGTCTCCTGACTTTGTGGCCTAACGTCTCTGGCTCAAAGGGATATAAATACAACACTCCATGCAATGACTAATTACTGAAAATTCTGTGCATCAGCAGAAGTGGAACTTGTGGTTGACTCTAATATTATAAAATGCCTTTGCTGTTTAATAATCTTGTAGCTGTCCATTATTTAGAAGGCAGTTTGCACAAAGAACAGCGATTTTGTTTCAACTATCTCTCACCAGAATAAAAATGCAGCTGCTAGTCAATGAAGCGTTTGGCAGACAATGGATTTAATGGAGACTTCTGTAACTTGCTAAGGGGAGAAAAATGTTGTTGGGTGGTTAACCTTTTCCTGCCCAGAGCTGTAGTATGAGAGGGGGAAGTGCATTGACCATGAAGGGGGAGGTCCTGTTTGAAAGAACTTTTTCTATCAGGCAAACAACTTGACCATCAGTGGGATTTATTCACACACCAACACAGAGTAATTATGCCCAGAGCTCCCATTAACATCCCACAAGCCAATGGTATAATAGCTCCCTTTATTTAACATGGAACCAAAATAAGTTAGTCAATAAATAAGTTTCGTTCCAGTAATAGTCTGCTTTCTGACTTAGCCTTGTGATTTCCCTCTCTCACAAATATGGAATCCATTGAATATGAGGAGAGAAAAACCATAAGGAATAAATTAACCTGCCAGACACTCCAACCGGCAAGCCATACTGAAAATCTATTTAAAACAGCATCTATTATTTTCTGAAGTTCAGCTTAACTGTGAAAGGGCACACGACTGAAATCATTGTATCTGACTTGACTCACAGTTAATTAAGTGTAGATGTGAATCTGTTTGCTCATCACAGCTTCTGCTTCTGATTCAGACTCTATAATACACTACAGTCTTAGAAAACTTGGTCAAATGACTGAGGATAAACAGATGACCAGTAGAAAGTAATTCCAGAGGTTTGCAAAGGTTTTTCATCCCCTTGGGTATCAGGAGCTAAATGAGGAAAAGAGGAGGAGGAGAGACAGAGATGTATAACACCTTGCACTTGTTTGAATACAAGGGAATTCCAAGCACTTTGAGAAGCTTGAGACTTACCATTCCTTTGAGATGAGAAAAATGTATTATGCCTTTTACAGGCAAAAGAAGTGAAATCCAAAATGGCAGTAACCACAATTCTGAAAGTGCTGATCAGCGCTGAAAAATTGGGTCAAAAGTCCTTGCCCAGGGGTTATCCAAGGGACAGGTGTGGCACACTCAAGAACATAATCCAGGAGTAGTGGACCCCTGACTGCTGTTTGAACCATTAGACAACACTGTGATGAGGAAAAGACTTTTTATTTGCTTAGTAGCTTTATACTTTAATCACTTAACAAAAAAAATTAAATAAAATGAGCAAACAGATGCAGGGTTTCACACTACAGTTTACAGGACTGTTTTCCAGTGGAAGAGTCCATTGAACACCCTGTCTTATTCTGATCTTATTCTTAGCCACCCAGGATTTCACCAAATCCCTCTCCAGGCCTGCCATTGAGTGGAAGGGACCGCACAACTCTGTACAGTTTCCTTCCAGCTGGAAAGGCATGATTTAACAAGAGATACAGCTGACAGAGAGAAGAGGGCTTGAAGCAGGGTTAGTGTTTGCCACAAAGTGTACCAAATTATGAGGAGTATTTAATGAAGCCGTGGAATGAAAATAAGATTAAAACCAATATTTAACTTGCTCTCTCATCTAATTGTGAAGAGCTCCCTAGAGCTAAAACAGAACAGTGACCCTGAGGTCAGATACTTCTGTACACAGTGAATTATCCGGCTCAGTTGTCCAGAAACTCCAGGTATCAATATCCCATTTCCTTCTTGATCAACTCAAAATTTTATTTTGGGTATACATTTGGACCCAGTCACTGTCCTCTCTGAGTGCCTCAGAACGTCTAATACACGTATCCTCCTAACAAACCTTGAGAGAAGGCCAGGCACTTACAGACTGAGAACTGAGGCACAGAGAGCTCCTATATGCATGCAGGGAGCCTCTTCTGTGGTGCTGGAAATCCAGCACACTGGAGTAATCGAGTCTGCTGGAGCGTGAAAATTAATAGGCTCCAGCAGACTTTAGCGTCATGTGTATCAGCGTCCCTGTGCTGAAAAATGGTGGTGGGGTGACTTGAACTAAAGCTCATTTGATGAACTTTAATTCAAAGTCCCCTGCTGCCATTTTTCAGCACACGGACACTGATACACGTGACACTCGGGCACTTTTAATAAGTGCAGCTTGCCCAGAGTCCAGAGAGACTGACTGCACCAATAGTCTGTGGCAGCCAAATATTGACGGTTTCCCAGGTGAGAACGCTGACCACTGATCCATGCTGCTTCTTAAAGACAGGTACAAGAGCATTAGGAATGGTGCAAGGATTTTTCTCCAGGTCATTGTTTAGGCCATAGTACCAGGCATGCCATACAGCCGTGTTGGTGGTTGAAACACTAGCAGTTTAAGAAGGGTTCACGTGACCTGTTGTCATGAGCTGGTAGGGCAGTGCAACAGCACAAGTCTCTTTCTTTCAGATGCAACTTTGCCTAGAGACTGCACCTCTTCCAGCTGTTACGGTACTAGTATACCAGTATGGCCGTACCCCAGACTCCCTAGCTGGATTCCCAGATCAAGTCTTAGTAGCAGAGGCCGTGTACCAAATTATTTTTTAAAATGTGAGCTGTACGAATTAGTCCTTTTCAGTGTGTTATCTAATGTGGTTTTATAACAAAACCATGCAGCATACCTACACCCTGCCTCGAGAGAGCAGAGACTGGCTCTAGGCGCTTTGACCCATTTGCCTTGCACAGCTTAAATTAAGAGACCTTTTATACATTCAATTACAGAAACTGTGAAAAACAAAAGTAAGAAAGTCAGGAATAATGTGGAGTTGTTATGCAATGAACGGCGTGCTGGGGGGTGATGGAAGCTTCTGTGGGACTCTGATCAGAGCTGAGCTGCACAGCACTGCAGGTGCCACACCGAGACTTTGACTCTAGTGTTACAGTTCTATCACAGAGTTACCCAGTCCAGGATACAGTAGTGAGCTTTGTTTCAAACATGTGTAATTATATGGGTGTGGGTAACACTTGTGCACCATTCCAAGTGAGTGAGTGAGTGAGTGAGTGAGACAGAAATGTTTCCAGGACAGAAGGGCTGTTGCTAAATCAAAATCTTGGTCTTGAACTAAGATTCTCTGCCACGTGTCCAGGAGCAGAACAGAAGGCTTAACGTAGGGTACGTCAACACATGTGCTTTAATGCACAGTGGCCTATTTTACTGTGAATTAAAGCAGCACGTAAAAAACCATGCTATTACACTAATGTGCAGTAAAACAGGATACTGCAAATTAAGTGTCACCTAAAAAGCATGCACTGGTGCTACTGTGCATTAGGGCAGCCTAATGTGCATTAATTTAGTACCTCACATTGGAGGTACTAAATTTTGATGCGCATTAGGAAAGGCGCACTAATGCATGTGTAGACGTGCCCACAGAGAAGGTATCTAGCCATCTTTGTGCCATCTCAGGTCTGGGCTGCTTTCTAAGACAACCTCCCTAAGGCTTCATATGGTTGTCAGCTCCAGCCAAAATGGCTGTAGCAGAATGTACTATAGTACCATCCTTGACACACATCTCTGCTGACAACACCCCCTACACTTAAGGCAGTCCAACACAATGCCAGAACCAAGAGGGTTCTTTGGAGATTATCCCCCCCTGGGTGTCTATCTTACTCAGTGTCAACAGGAGATACAGTACCCTTGAGACACCTGTGCAGCACTGCATGAATACTATTTAGACCTGTACACTCTGGAGTGTCCTCTTGTACCGACAGTTAGGAGGATGGAGGACTAGTCCAACCAGTGGGCAGCCACGCCTGCTTGTGTACACTCCTGCTGCTAAGAATAGCTCCTAAAAGCTGGCACTCCTTAGGAACCAAAAACATCACCAGCCCAATTGCTTTTTCTGGCCTGAGCAGTAGGAATGGCTGAAGTTGAAAAAGTGAGCCACTGCATACTGCTGCAAAGTGTTCTTGGCCATGCTAATGATCTAGTCATCACTTTTTCATCTTGTATTTGTGGTCATCCTAGAAATGCCAAGGAGCCTCCTTTTCTTCCTCTTTTAGTAACTGTACTCTGATCAGAAGTGCTGAATCCTCTTTATGAAAATTAGTATCTTCTCCACAGAACAAAGGTACAGACTGGGCAGTAGCAAGAAGAACCCCAGTGCTGAGTACCTCAGCCTGACCCTGCAGGGAGAGGAAATGTCAGGCTCCAAGGTCCTGCTCCTCCCTGCATTTACCAGAGATGCTGGTTGCAATCGTACTGAAACTGAACTGAGACCCAATTTCCTTCAGTGGGTTTTCAACTGGGTATTTTGGTCACTACAGAAACCAAGAAAGATCTGAATTTGATTTATGGTCTTACATAATATGCGTTTTAAAATAACAAGAACAGAGAAATGAAAATGATGTGGAAATCGGGCTGCTTGCTTTTGCAAACTCTAACCATGGAAAAGGTCACAAGTTGTATTTCTTTTCAAGAGTGAAAGGGTTAATCTCTCTGCCTGTACCCTGGACAAGAAGGTATTTTACAGATTCTTTGGGTTCAACCAAATGAAAGGAAGCTAAAAACATAACAAGTTTGGGTGAGTAATGGCAGCAACCTGTGGGAATGGGTATTTAGGGCCAGTTTGTGGTTGAACATAATGATTTCGTCACATTCCTCAGGGTTTTGTTTAGAATTTTTTTTAAATCATCCCTCCTAGTACAACTGGGACGTGGAAAAGCAGATTCCAACTTTTGGCAATGATGTTTGCCAGCTGCCCAAGTGGTTGGGGAGTGGATTTCTTAATTCAGTTTAAAAGCACATGGCTGGACACAGAGGGAGAAATGGAGAACGCCTCTGAAAGGTTGTGCCCACCTTCCTGTGACTTCATTTTAAGATTGAATAAGGAAGGCATAATGCCCTTGAACAAAGTTGCCCGGCTAGGGGGCAACTGTATCCTGCAAAATAGACCCCTCCAGCCAGGGGCAGGAACTGTATGTTGAACTGCTGCTTGCTATTGCCATCTCAGTCATTCACACTCAGTAGACACCTTGCTGGATTTGTTTAAGTGCATATTTAAGTGATGGTCTCTTTGTGTGCCGTCCCAAACAATGCTCTGGGGCAATCACACTGCAAATACAGATACAGAACTTCCCTGTGACTGACAGAGCAAGGCAATATGATAAGGAAACCCTGCCAAGGTATGCATCCTACAGAAACATTTTCAGCCCTTTTCATACTGTGGCCGCACACTGGGCTGACCCTCTCTAGATTGTCCCCAGAATTGTTTGTGCCTGTTACCAATGAGCTTCCAAGAACCCACCATGGGATCCACATGCCTGTATATAAAGTAATCTTGGCATCTGAAAAGTGACGGACAAAATATTAAATGGGAGACCATACATTGGAGGGAGGGGAGTGGGGTGGGGTGGGGTGGGGTGGGGAGGGGAGGGATATTGCACCACTGTGAATCCTCTTGAACCCCCTGGTTCAGGGCTGACAGGTTGAGTACTGCTGTTCTACTGAACTGGCTAACAAGAAAAGACTGCAATCTGAAAGAAGAGCAGTTCTGTCTTGTAGATCATATCTTGCTGAGTCAAAAAAGGGAAAGATTAAACATGAACACTCATAAAAAAGATTATATCAGATTGGCCAGAAGAAAAATGAAAAAGCTGCCAAGACAACATGCCCACAATGAATTCAGTGATAAAAACTACCTATGTTTTTCCAGGATGTGTAGCGCAGAGGTTACCAGATGTTGTGGACAGCAAACTAAGGCTAGATACTGTGGCTTTAAAAGAGGTATTCATGAATATATATATTTTTTTTTTTTTACTTGGGGGCGAAAAAAAGGAGGCCTTTTGAACAGTTCTAGGTGAGATCAGAGTGGTGTGTGTGTGTTTGCGTTTTGTCTTATCAATCCCTGTATACCTATCTCTCTGTTCTGGAGCAAGTTAAATTCTTGTGCTCTGCTGCTCCTGGCCGCATGAGCCATCCTTCCCTGTCAAGATTACCTTGCTGCAGCAGCATGCAGGAAGTACAGAAGGAGAAGCAAAGAGTGGGCCGATTGATTCCTAGAAGAACAGGAATGGGACATTCCAAGAGAGCCCTTCTCAGTCACACCCACATTGCTAGTCTCTCCTTCTGTGTTTGACTCTAATTACAGGAGTAGGGATAGGAAATTGGGTGCAGTGGAACTGATGGCAGACTTCCTGTACTACCTCGCGCAGCTCCTGGATGAGTACTAAAGGTGCAAACCTTGGCTTTAGGCTATGATACTCAAGAGATTGATAGAGTGCTACCATGGCAGAGGGGTGGGAAGGGGGGATTTAATAGGTTTGTGTACAGATGGGGACTTTGAGGTAAAGAGTGGGCCTGGGAGCTGCCCTCAGTAGTAACTTGGCAGTATGGCCTAAAAGTCTTTTGGTGTTCTTCAGTCTGACGGAAAAAGAGCAAGCATGGCTACCACTGTTACTAGCATGTTAATGTCCTCCTTTCAATAGCTTGCTTTAAATTCTTGGAGATTGCTAAAGGTTACTCCCACCCCTAGCAGAACTCAAGCAGCTTCCCCCATTGGGGAAGGGGAATCTACTGCTAACTCAGTCTGCAGGGTTTCCAGCTGTTTTGAGCTGCTGGAATGGTGGAAGTTGGGATATAGTCCCATTATTTTGGACGTATTTTTCTTAAACAGGAATTGTGAACTAATGTATAAGCGTGAGCATTTGTTAGATAGAAATTTGTTAGGTAGCTTGAAAGACAGAAATGATGGAGGGGGCAACATAATTCTTGGGGAAGTGAGATAAGTAAAGCCAACAGCAGGAACAGAATACTGGTTCTGAGTTGTAGAGATCTGAGAAATAGCTTGAGAAAGTGCTGTGGGGAACTTACAAACACAGGTGCTACATTTAGAGCTGGGCTTGAACCAGTAGTCTAGATCTGTACAGCCCCTTTAGCTTTGGGGAAACGTAGATCTAGCTGCACAGCTAGTCTGTATCCCTGTAGCAAAACATGTATTGGAACATTCTCAAACTTGGCAACTTAGATCCATTGTTATCATCATTATCACTGATGCCTGCACACCACTCCTTTTGCTTATGCAATTCAAGTCTTGCCATATGGGCTTGTTCTTCCAGATATCTATAGCAAAAGGCAGTTTTATAGGACTTGGGGAGTGGTAAGAGTTGCATTGCACTGTCTTTGGATACAATGAGGCTGCTGACAGACGTTCATTTGAAGGCGCCGGGATCTGATCCACGATCCCAACAGTTGCGTCTCCTGCCATGCCACACATTGTGGCTTTGGGGATCAGATCTAAATTGCATCCGATTGCCATGCAGGGGCAGTTCAGCTCCCCCTGTGTCAGTAAATAGCCAGCCAGGTGCCTAGTACACCTGGGCTCAGAGCACCAGTCAGTTGATTGGCACCCCCAATCTCAGGAGTACACTGGAGCTCTTCAAGACTCTGGTGTGCACTCCCCCATCTGGGAACAGCAGTAAACTAATGAGTTGACTGCTGGCATGGCAGTGCACCAGAGCCCTTCAAAGGCTGATCAGCTGATTGGCACTGGCCATGCATTCAGTATAAGATGTAATGGGAACCACCCACATATTTTGTGTAATAACTTTATGGCTTATTCCTTGGTTTATCGCACCATTAATTGCATGAATATGGGTAACTACTTAAAATGTGATTAGCTGGTTAATCATATCTTAAGCATAACATCTGCCAGTGGCCTAAGATTCATACAACTGTTCTAGTCAGAAAAGAGGTTTTTTCCACCTGGTTTTGTGTCTCTCTGTTAGGTGTATGAACTTCCAGATCAAGTGAAAAGGAGGTCACAGCTCACAGGTCAAATGTGAAACTAAGGAAATGGAAGGTACCCAAGAAAAGGCTGATTGCAGGTTCAACTGAAAATCTACCCAATAATACATCCTAAGTGAGATGGTCCAAAATTTCCATATCTACTGCACCAAGATTGAAACCAAATTAGTGGTAAATTGTTTGAGCTGAAAGGAGAATCTCACAGGTTCGGCAGGATAAATCTATGTGTTCAGAACTAAGTTTAAAGTTCCTGGTCCAGCATGCTTACTCCATTGAATACCAGAGAAACGTTCCTTTTTTCACCAATGCTATGTAGCACTGAAAAGAGTTTATATGAGCTTCAGCTCTTTACAGGCTGTTTTGATGTGGGTCGACACTCCCTGTGGGTCGACACCTCCTTTTGGATTTCCTCTGTGGCAAAGATTAAATAACTTGTAAAGAGAAATTACAATTTCTCTGCTTGTCTTCTTGTTTCCTACATTCAGTGGCTGTTTAGAGTGTAATGACATAATGTAGCTTTCTCTGTAGGTGACCCCTTGCCGTGGTCTTATCAACATGAGCCAAGACAAACTTACCAGTACACAAATGTCTTGGATTGCTTTTCTTGCAAACTAAGAAGCAGTAAGTCCTGAATTCTGATCCAAACTAATGTCATGGTGCAGCACTTGGCAGCTCACCTGAACTTGAATTCTCCCAAGTATGCATTACTTTTGGATGCTTCAGATTTTGGGTTCCCAACTTGGTTCTGATTTTCAGAGTTGCTGAAAATGCAGAAGTCCCACTTAAAGCCAGTGTAAGCTGTAGATGTTTAACATCTCTGAATCTCAAGCTGTCTTGATGCAAACACCTAGAAATATGCCTGTACAGCCTCATGCACAAAAGTCGCCCTCCTGCCAAGAAACAGCTTTGGGAGAGTCTGGTGTCAATATGTACTGTCATGGTCACACCAAGCCAATCCTCGCACAAATCTGTGAGCTGGATGCAAGTGAGCAGGGTTTTTCTCAGTCTCATTTAGGGGTTGTATGGACGTATCCCCAGCGGATGCTTCAGAAATGTTGATCTTAATTTCTGTGTCTCTTTCCCATCCTGTGCAATGAGAACAGTAAATTACTTACTTCCCAGACAACTGATGTGTGAGGGCTTTCAAAATGTGAAGTACCATGTACCCTGGGCTCCCATAGACTCTCTAAATGGGCTTTTTAGACCTATATAAAATTTGCAGGATTGTGACTGGGTTTTTTTTCAGTCTTAAAATATTTCTCAATATCCACCACAAACCAAAAAACTTTCTGGAGGAATCTAGGTCTCTGTTATGCTGTTTTTTGATCCACATAGAAATGGTGGAAAGCCCTGTGCAGTAAGATATTTCAAGAAGAAAGGAAAATGTATTCAGGAGAGTCTGTTTTAAGACTCATCTTTCAGGAATGCATGGGGTTAACGGTCAGACTGATTAATCACTGGTAATGAACCATCAAGAAATCTGTCAGGAAGTGGGTGCAAATTCCTGATGGCTGATGCGAACTATTGTGTGGTGTGTTTTTGGTTTTGATGTTTCCCAACTGATGGTCTGTAGTGGATATTCTTTAGCTATCTACATATACTTAAGGCCTAGCTTGTGTGCTGCCCTTGCTCCACTCCAGAGTGGTGAACAAACATTAACCTTGACATGGATATCAAAGGCCATAACACAGCAGCACTCCAGGAAAAACTAGCACTGCTCCCAAGAACAGGAGTCTGGATAGGAGACAGGAAGGAGGCCTGGCTGATATCCCAATGAGTACAGGGGGAAGCTGGCACCGAGTGTGCAGCCTGCAAACACAAGAAGCAGCAGCTAGAGTGGTAGGCCATGCCGATACCACCTTTCTGCCAAGACTGGGTTTGTGACTGAGAACAGCCCTAGGCACTTGCTCCAAGCCTTTATGCTTCAAAGGTTCACCTTAGAGCTCTCCTGAGTATGTGGACCCTGGCTGACTGCACTAATGCTCACGCCCCATAACTCTTGCACAGAACCACAGGCTTTTCCCACTTCTGAGCAGACTTAGCAACAGTGTTGTTGTAGGATGTTTCTTCCTAGTAAGGGCCAGACTGCAGCTCAGTTGGTGTGTCTGGGCAGTTGTGTAAGAAAGAACAAGATAGTTCTCTATACACTTCTGTGCACCCTACTGGAGTACGTGGTCCTGGTATGCAGGGCTGAGTGGGGGCTGTACACTGGCAACTCTCTCCCCTAAGAGAGGGTGTGAAGTGGGTAGAACCTGACTTCTCTTCCAGTGTCTCCCTCTGCAGAGCTCAGCTGGCGGGGATAATAGCTTACTTGTACAGACTAGTAGCACATTCCTACTAGAGAGGAGGAAAATTTGGGCCTCTTCTGAGGCACAATTCTTTCCTTAGGATTATGCGTCTATATTTTAGCCAGTGCAGAATTGAAATGTAAACCTCAGCCTTTGTTACTTCTGTAAAATAGACTTCTGTGCATGTCCTGTCAGACTGGAGAGTCATGTAATAAATTATTTAATCGGTGCTTTTCCAAAAAATATACCAAATCCAGGCTGTGATACATTTCCCCCTGACATTTCTATTGTCCTCATTTACTAGCTAATTCAATAATATGCAGCACAGGCCTGAGCCTGGTGCTACTACCACGCTGCTGTAAAAAGGTACCGTTCTGTTTAGATTCTCATCGCATTCTCATACTACATCTTAAATTGAATCAGTGCTGTACATTGGAAAAACACAAATTGTGACCTCTATGGGATCACTGGAGAAGTGCTGTTTAGAAAGTTTTGACTAGGGCTTCAGGCTACTGAATTCAGATTTTCCTTTTGTCTCATTACGATGACTTTTCCGTAAGAGAAAATCACTCTGGGGGAAAAAAAGGTCAGTGGAGGTCACCTTGGGAGTACCGAGTACAACTGTTCCGGGACTGCAAATTATATTATCATCATTATGGCAAGAAAGCTCGGTAAAACACCGAAAATCATCTTATTGTACAGATGAAAAGCATCCCATTGTTCCAAGCATTATTGACTGAAAAATGCTTTACTTGCAAGGAAATAAACTGCTGAACAATATAGTTTCCAGTTACAAAGCACTTTCCTTAAAAAGCTTCCCAGGGCATTGTATAAAAATAGTTATACTAGTGTTGTGAACAAGCCACTGACTAATCAGGGCTTACAAATGCTAAGGTATAAATAGAGGAAAATTCTGTGGGTTTTCCCTCCCCCAGACGTACAGAATCTTGAGCCATTTTGGGCTGCCATAAATAAAAATGCTCTTTTACAGAAACAAAAGGAAGTACCAGGAAATCAAGGAGCATCCAGAATGACAACAAAGAAATAGGTTATAAATAAAATCAGTGCAAAGCCGTAGAACTAACAATCACAGTTCTAACATAGCAATTGTTATACCTATCTATGCCAGAATTTCATTTTACAGTGACCAGCACTGGATGTTTCAGGGAAAGGTAGAGGAATAAACTGTTGGTGGGAGAGTGGGTGGGAGGATTAATGTGCTAACATTTGCAAAGGGCTTTGCAGTTCTTGGAAAAAGAGAGCTGTACAGTGCAAAGTATTACTACTACATAGTAAGTCCATATTTTTCTTAGAAGAGAATGGGAGGTAGAATGCTGCATACCTTAATGGTCCGCTCAAAACCCAACATTTACGAGGAGCACATTTTGTATTTGCTTATAGTAGATTCTGAAAGGTACAGAATTAACCACTTGTTAGCCCGGATCTTGAGTAATCTCAATTTTGTTTTAAGCCAGGTAGATGAGGTGTAGTCCCTCTGGGTCCCATTATCTCTCTAGTTCTCTAGACCAAATGATACTATTATATAGGCTTCGGTCACAACACACTGGACAGAGTGCATTCAGGGAAGTGTTGGACAAATAGATTTCTTTAAGCAAAAAAAATATTTTTATTGCAGTTACTGTTTAAATTGAATTGGTTCCCTTCCTGACTTGGAAATGAATTTTGACTACTTGTCCATACAACTACCTTCCTGCACTGTCCCTGGAGACAGATTGGAACAGCCTGCATACCAAATGTTTCCAAGACCTGTGTGGTTGTTCCCAGTTTGAAAGCATCCTACACAGATCAAGTTTACTTCCCCATAACTGCTGATCTTTGGGAGTTGCTTCTTTGAGTTCAGTGATGTGACACTGCCCTTTGGCGCTTTAAGCACCAGGAACCCTTTGTGAGAGAGTAGCTAGAGAAGCTCCATTATGCTCCCAAGGGATGTTGATCATCTGAGCTTCTGGAAGGGAGTGCATTGTCCAACCATTTTGCTGCCTTCTCGTCTGTAAAGAACATTGGAAAACCTTCCTGTATCCAGTTGGCATCATAGTCTACACTTAGCTCTCCCTTTCATCTGTCATTCCACATCAGTAAGGGGGACTCTTGCATCCTCAAGAAACAAGGTGTCTGCAAAGAGGCTTCACAAACCCCAGGGACATTAGGCCACCATCCCATAACTGGAAATGCACAGTGACTTTGAGAGAATTGGCTTTTCCAGCTGCTAGAACTAATTGTGTCTAGAACTGCTAGAACTAATTGTCCTTTGGTTCAGGAATAATCAATGGCATAACTGTTGTAGGTTATATTTAAAAAATTACAGTGACAACCTTGACATTGAAGAATCTTCTCTGGCAGATAATCCTCTAACACTGCCATATGTGAAATGGGCAGTTTGATGTTGCTTGTTTTGAGTGCTCTTCATTAAAATGCTTAATTGGCATGTTGCATTACCCAAGCAATCACTGTAAGAATGATGACTTGATTTAAAAACAACCGTTTTCTATTCTTAGCATTGCAGCCTGAGCAGCAGAGACAGATCTTTCTGTTCATGTTTCGCCTCTGCTGCATGTAACAGTAGTTGGAAAATTGTTTCAATTTGCTCGTTAATACTTTCATAGATTATATTTTATAATCTAAGAGGAGCCCAAGATCATCTACAGCAGTGTTTCCCAACATTTTTCATCCCACGGCATACCAGCCAGACGTGGAACCGGGAGTGGGAGGGGGGCAGTGGCAGTGCGGGGCCGGCTGGGGCACACCAGTGGTGCAAGGCTGCACTGGCGGCACTGGCTGGAGCCACGCCCCCCCAGATTCCGTGGCCCATCCAGTAATGTCTGACGGCACACCAGTTGGGAAACGCTGATCTACAGTTTGCCTTTGGTACAGGACAAAATCAACTAGCAGTGCTTAACCATCATCACCTGCTTCAGCTCCACCTGCCATTGCAGTAGCACTATAGAAACCAGAGCAGAGACAAAGACAGAACAGAAAGCCATAAAACCTTAATCTGACATCTTTCTGTTTAGACAGAAAAGACTGTTGACACAGGTGATGCTATCGTTACCTTATAAAGTGTAACTGTTGTTACTAGCTTGCGATTGGCTGGATTGTGGTTTTGCATTGTGCTGAATTAGAGACACTGAAAGCAATGCAGGAGCGAAGCAGCCAAGATTCAGGTTCAGACCAGGGCATGCATTAAGGAAAGGTGCCTGCCTGAAACGGCCACTGCTGACTAGGAGAATATGTGGGACTGCCAAAGTTCATTTCCCAGGGCTACTGTGTTGGGGGGTTGATTTCCAACAGCCATTCTACCTTCCTTTTTCAGCTACTGTTTTACCAGCAAACATCTCTGAGTCTGGTATCATTACAGTTGGTCTCAAGGGTGATTTCTTTTTCCTCTTTTAATGTGAAGGAAAATAATGGCAACCATCAGAGCACAAGAGAAAAGAAAATTATGTTTCTTCCCATCCCCAGTTTCCAGTTAGTCAGAAGTTGTGTTCAAGCCAGAAATGTGCCCTCATCTCAGGTGCCTTAGGTCAAGTCTATACTTGGAAAGGTGTGTGGGAAATCCTTCCCAAGTACACATAGAGCTTGCACCACTTGCTTAAATAATGTAAACTGTACAAGCAGGAGAGCATTTTTGCCAGCATCTATTTGAGGGCTTTTGCAGTTGTAAAAGTGTTAGTTGGAAGCATGACTTCTTTTTGACATTACCGTCCCAGCATGGGGTTGTCTCAATCTGGCTTTAGCCATCAAGGCAGGGATGAAGACAGATGCACTGTACTATGGAAAACTCAAATATTCAGCCCTAGTATAGTTCATAACATTATGGATTCTGCAATTAGCAAAACAATAATTAATACTAGAAGCACTGGCAAGGTCAGTGCTCCCTGCTGTTCATGGCAAAACTGGTGGCTTCTGGGGAGGACACAGGTGGTAAGAGTCCCTTTGTGGAGCTCAGCTGGCTTAGAAACTACTCAAAACTAACACTTTTTCCTTCCACGTAGATAGCTGGTAAACCAGAGCTTAGTTAGAAGACACTCATTCCTTTATGAGCTACCATAAGCAAGCTTACCCCAGGGGTTACAGCAACATAAGCAGTGCATGCAGTGTGCAGCTTCAGTTATGAAAACCTCACAGCAAAGGATGGCTGGATTCTGCATCATTCTGCAACTAGGAATTTACAACCCACATAGCTCAAGTCTTCCCCTTCCCTCTCTTCTTTATACCACTGCCCTTTATGAAAAACAGAAGTTAAAGTAGAAAAAAACAGCATTAATGAAACACTAAAGGTTGAGAAATCAAAATCGGGCACTCAAATGAGAGGAAGTTTCAAAAGCAAAGCTGTTACCAACATTCTCAGCCAACCACAGCGCACTGGTATTTATATTCCTGTTTTCCCCTTATCAAGCAAATGCCACGTTATACTGCATACCCTTATATGTTATAAGGAGAGTGGGACAAGAGGTAGCAATCTTATCTTGTGGCATTTCATGGAAGTTACAAGGGAAAAAAGAAACAAAGCCCATTCCAGTTAGCCACACTAGCAATTCCCAACCCCAGTTCTCAGCTGCACTGAAAGGCATTTTATTTTTTGCATTTCCAGTAAGCATATCTGAACATTTGTTCTGTAGGAATATGCCTAACTCTGTGTGGTTTTATTCTAGGGAGCTGGCGATAGTTTTGTGGGAGCACTGGCTTTCTACCTGGCTTACTATCCCAACCTGTCCATGGAAGAAATGATTAGGAAGTCCAACTTCATTGCATCAGTGAGCGTCCAAGCACCGGGGACACAATCTTCCTATCCCTACAGGAAAGATTTGCCACAGGATCTTTTCTAAATTTGTGCTGTCAAATTCAGATTGTAATTTTCCCTCAACCCAGGCAAACTGATTTTCAAGACTGTACACTGGCAAACTGCTTTTCCTGAGAAAGTCCAACTGTAAATGAGGGGAGCAGAAAAGTTTATTCCCTTCTCAATCAAATATTTTGTTAGTCCCACTAGGGACCAAGTCTTTCAGACAATCACAGCTCTATCCCTGGTACCATCCGCACACTCCCATGAGAGTAGTTGCCATTGTGCAGAACAGTACCAAATACTAGAGATGTCAGTAAGGGTAAGTGAAGTCCTTAAGCTCTTAAATTCTGTGGTGTCTTCCATAGCTTCTCCGTGCTCTCCAGTAACTAAGTTTATATTATTGAAGCTTCAGCACTTCCAGCTGGCAAGACCATTAAAATGCAAAGCTCACACAATAATCATGAGTTTCCACAAAAAATCCTTGTTCCTGGCATTAGCTGCAAGTGCCATAGCCTAGAAGGAACTCCAGTGTACCTCATTGACTATCTGGAGACCACACATTCCCATAAGCAGTGTCAGCTCTTCCATATACCGCTCAGCATGCAACAAAGTTCTGCATGCTAAGCCATGCAGTGTACGCTGACAGTGCTTTTCTGCCAAATGCTTGCAGTGGGTTCCATGCTTTGTCCACTAGCTGAGGTTCTTTGTTTCTAGGAAGGTGTTGAGAAAGCCTTCCCTCCCATGGGCTAAATTTACTTTTTGACCCGTTAATCACTCAGCATCCCACCAGAAACAAACATTTTTAAAGGGGATAAGATGCCTAGTCTGGTTTTTTTGGCCAGAAATCCAAGTGAGCCAGCAAGTCAAGAAACAAGACTAGGCAGGAAGCCAGTTAGAGATTTACCCTGACTTCTCAGACATAAATTCATAAGTGAAAAAGCATTTAAAGGTCCTTTTGCTTTTCCAAGTAGCTCTTGTTCCTCCCTTATCTAGGCAAGAACCAGTACTCTGCCCCCACCACCCTTACAAATGACAACCCATTACTTTTCTGTCCATGGAAGGTGGATTATAACGTCTCTGGCAACCCTTACACGGAGGTCCCGCTGTGGAAAATATTTCATATGGCAATTAAAAGTTGATGGTTGTTTCTTTGCTAATTGCAGACAGTTTCACAATGGAAAACACAGACAATGGAATCTATTTAATTTTTTTCTTTTTCTCTTTTATAATCAAGGACTATAAAAATAACTCAAAAGATAAATGAATGTTGATGTGATGATCTACGTACAGACACTAGGAATATTGTCTGTCTACATTGTTCTTATTCACAATGGCCTTCAAATCACAGGAGGTGGCAGTCCCAGTCCACTTCCTCTCTTTTTTAGCCCAGGCTGCAGGATTTCTGAATCAGCAATGCTCCCCCTCCCCCACATAGTCCTCCTTGTGAATAAATCAAGTCTATTTAGAAGTCACTGTTCAGATGGAGCGGATTTTCCTGTTCTCTTTGAAGAGGACGTGTTTGTTCACTGGAGAGAAAAAACAAGCAGGTAAGAAAACTCAAATGTTAAAATTTACCAAAAAAAAGTCAGACCAGTCCTGCTGGTCGCAGTGCTTAAATAAATACAGAATGACTGATGATTGACACAGTTCTGTTGTTGGCCAACTTGCTTTTAAAAAGACTTTAGGGCTACCTTCCCTTTACAGCGTGTAATTTTTGCTGCACAGGAGTGTATAGTACCCCTATGAAGATAAATATCAGGATTTAAATGACTCTGAAAATGGAACCTTTATACTAAGCAGCTGCTCCCCATGTCTAATCTGAGTCACATCTGCTCAATCTAGGGACAAAAATAGGTTTTTCCTGCTTTCTACTGCTCTCAGCTCTGCAGAGTCCCAACAGCTAAGGAATAGCAATTTGGGTTCTAATCTGGTTTACAGATCATGAAAGGTTAACTACCTGAGACTTCAGTGATGAATAAGCTGCAACTTGAGCTTGACTAGCATCTCAGGACAAAGTTAGAAAAGTCATTTCACTTATCAGTTGAGCACATTTGATATGGAACTGTCAAAAGAATAAACACTGAAGCCAATGTTGCCCTTTCATTTGGAGAACTCCATGCACATGACAACATACATAACAGTGAAATCATTCTTCCCACATAAGTTTTGCTATACTAATCAGTGAAGCTTAACTGTGACCACAATCTTCACATTATGATGTACTGAAACAGTTTGGGACTTTCATTCCACCTCAGTAGAAGAGCTTCACTATTTGCAGGTTTTGCTGTTTGTGCAACATACCAAAAGAACATGTACTGAAAGGGCATATGGGCTGAAACTACACCTAATGCTTCTCCTGATATGAGTGAATGACCAGACTCGAATTTACCTGCTTGTCTCACACGCCTCCATTTTTCATTTTTATTTGTATGTGACATAAAAGAGATTACAAGGACATATTTTTTCCTCCACCAGATCGGAACCACAACACCATTTCAAATCACTTCCCATTTTTATTTCATGGCCTATTTCAGGCTAGTCTGCCACAAAACTCCTGCTGGGCTAGGAACTCCACTTTGTAACACGCTGCATGAAAATAGTAAGGTTTCTAGCAGATGGCTTGGTGGAATATTCTCAAGCAATAAAAGATATCTGAAATTAACAAACTGGCTTTCCAACCCAGAACATTAAATCCACTGCTGTTTGGTTTATGGTTCCACTTTGCACATAAAATTCACTGGAGGAATAATGGTTTCTGCTGCCAGGTTTTTTTAATCAGACTTTGGTACCAGTCAAGGGGATCTCCCAGAGATGCAAGTAGTTCAGGCTGTCAGATCAGAGTGTATCAAATGTTAATCATCATCTTGTTCCCTAGTTAAGCATCAAATTGTCAGTTTTTGCACTGACAGCTAGGATCCCTATTAACTCTCCCATGCTATTTCAGACCTGCTTTCACCTTTTTTAGGTGTCCCTCATTTAGCTTCCCCTCAAAAACACCAGGCAATGTTAGTCCCAGCATGGTGCTTTCCCAAGAAACCCCCACCTCTATCGTCACCTCCTAAGATACGTTGTTGAAAAGAACTCTTGGCAAGTACCAAAGATGCCCAAGAAGTACAGTAAGTCAGGCTGTTTAATTACAAGAATGAAGGTAAGTGGAACACAGCAGATAACTGCAACTTGAAGAAGTGTCTTGTAGGGGCCTGTACTTATATGTAGGAATCTGGCCTATTTATGATCTCATGTTTTTCATAGAAACCATGGAAAAAAGCAGTTTCAGCAAACCCCACAAAAACGGCAGTCCCCACAATTTTGGCAAAGCATCACCAGGAAAGAAAAAAACTTTAAAAAAATAAAATGCTGGTGGTCCTCAGGGCCACTGAGGCCTGCCCTCAGAGCCCGCTGGGAAGAGTGAGGGGAAGCCACCAGCATGAAGGCGATCAACAACAATACTGGCTGCATTGTCCCCATCTCCCCTCACTGCTGACTGGCTGAGAGGACTGCCCGTCATGCAGCCCTGCCCCTCAGCAGTGAAGGGCAGGGCCACACGATAGGCAGCCCTCTTGGCCAATCAGCAGCAAAGGGCAGGACTGCCAAAGCCAATGGGGGGGCACTGCAAAAAGACCATGAAAATGGCACTGCATGCAGCCAGCAACTTTTCCCTTGCCTCAGTGAAGGAGTGGTGAGAAGTTACTGATCTTGTTTAGAAAGCCCCAAGGCAACTCAAGCTGAACTTCCCTACAGCTACACAGCTTTTCTGCAAGGGACAACATAATCTAGCGAAAAGAGCAGAGAAAACATGCAATACTTTTTTAGTTTTAATCTCTACTATGTCACTCTTCTTGTGAGATCTTGAGCAGGTTACTACTTCTTGATGTTACTATAAAACAAAGATAATATTTCCTTCCTATTTCACTGGAATGTTGGTAGAAACAACAGTTGTACAGTAGTTTGAATATGCAAAACATTAAATATTACTTGGTTTATATTAGATAATTTGGTTACATCCATATTTTTTCCTACTCAACATCTGAGAAGAGTGAACATGACTGCCAGATAGCAAGTTGCTTTATTTCCCATATTCCTACCGAAGGGATCGTGTCTCAGCAGAACCAGTTTATCCTGCAGTCGGAGTCTCCTGGTGTTGAAAGAGAAGCCTGTCCCTGCCTCACTGACCATCCTCACAAGAAGGTACCTGAAATTACAAGAAACATCTCCAAGGTCAACAGCAGATGCAGACATCAGTGAATAACACAAGATTGCAGTTGGGGACCCGCTGATGTGCAGTGAGAGAAATGAGACATTTCTCTTAACCACTTTATATCCATTAAGAAGAATTTAGTGATAACAAAATATTAGCTAAAAACATTAACCATGGGTTTGATCTCAAGACATGCTAAGCAAGTACAGCTTCCATGGATTCCTTCAATGGATGATGCAGATACTCAATACTGCCAAGCCTGTAAAACTGATGCTTAAACAGCAGGACTGAAGCTCAGGAGACCAAGGTTTGAGAAAATGCTGCCCTAGGAGGTCCAGATCCTCCTCGTCAGATGGCCCTTCTGTCCTGGGTAGGCTGCTGATTTTAAAGGGCTCTGTAGGTTTGGACTCTGTTGGGAAAATTCTGTGAAACCCTCATGGAAATTTGGATGACAGTTCTGGTCTCTTCCTCTTCGAAACACAGGGCATCTCATACAAGTCATGTGCAAGGGAGGTAGTGAAAGCAGATTGAAACATTAATACTTTGTACCAGCAGATCCACAAATAGCAAGAATTACAGCGTAGGAAAGGGGTGGTAGGAAGGAAGGAGAAAAAACATATTTTACCTGAAAGAGGGAAATGGTTCAAGAGCCCAAGAAGCAAAAGTGGTGCCACTCAGAATGAGTGGAATGCTAAGGACCAAAGGTTATGAGATTTCAAATCTTCCTGTTAAAATTTGCACAATATTACAAAGAGCCCACAGTCGTATTGTACAGTATCAGCCTTAAGTGCACTACTACTAAAAAGATGAGAAGCTGCAGACAGAGGTGGACCCCAAAATTAAGCAACAATGACACACAACTAAACCATATGGATTACTTTAGTTAAGTGGAGAGGGTGGTTCAAAGCATCGAGGCACAGCATCTCAATATAGGACCCAACTGTTGTCCATGTCTGTGAGCAGAGAGAAACAGGCACAGATACAGTGAAGAACACGCAAAATGGAGAAACAACACCATGGCATTGGCTGTCTTTCCTCTGTATCTCCATGGGTACACCATGGGAACAGTACTCAAAAGGCAAGACTAGTGGGATGGTCACTCTACACAGCATCTTGCCCACACAATACTGCAGATCACACTAACTGGAAAGGAAATGGGCAACAGCTATCATACCCCACAAATGTGGAAGAAAGCAAGGTGCAACATGAAGACAGCTGGGTTTCCCTGCAAATCCATAAGTATTTAAAGATGTGCCTAATTCCCAGGATCCCAGGGCAAGATAAGATTAGGAAAAGAAAAAAAAAAAAAATCAAGCTCCCAGACTGTTCCACAAGTAGCGATCTCTTCCTCTTCACTGCACTGAAATTACAGTGGAGTCGCATCATACACGCATTTAGCATACGCAAATTCAACTATACGCACTCGGCAAAAAAAAAAAAAAAAATTTTTAATAGTGCGGGTGATTCTGCCCACCATTCCACTCAATGAGCGTATGCCCTGGAGTGAGCGTGAGATGGGAGATGTGAATCTGCTGTTCCCTCAGTCGGTCTCAGTTCGTGTGTGCCTCTCGTAGTGTGAGCATCTCGCCGTGCTGAGTGTGATTTTGACTATACGCGATTTTCGCCTTACACGCTGACTTTAGAACCTAACCCCCGCGTAAGATGCGACTCCACTGTATCTGAGGATGGACTTGCAGGTGAAAAAGGCCTTCTCTGTCCTGGCACTTCCTACCTTGACTTTAGTATTGTCCATCAAAATTAAAATCACAGTAGAGGCTTCATTTTTGCAACATGACTCCTGCCAGCAAATGTCATAAGACCTCTGCCTGAACTGATTTTAAATCAACAAACCTGAAAGTGTTCAAAGCACAACCACTAAACTCTCTCACAACAACAGCCCCAGCACAATCCAGGGGGTGTCCCTGATGAGTGATGACCATCGTCTCCTGTGTGCTACTGCAGGTGTCATGTGTAGCAGGCAGCAACCTTCCCACTTCCTCAAACCTCTCCTGGTCAGAGGTTCCCCTTTCTAATCCAGAGGTACCAGAAGAACTCTGGCTTGAAATTGTTTCCTGTTAAACAGCTTAAACCATGTTCTTTGTGAGCAGCCCACCTTGTTATAAATACCTCCTGCCCAGTAAGGAAACCTAACCCTAGAAGAATGGAGGAGAGCAAGGAGAGTGCCCCAGAAAGAAGAGACAAAGGGCCAGAGGAGGACCACTGAATGGATGGAGAGAGAGCCAGGAAGAAAACACAAAGCAAAGAGGGATGTGCTCAGTTTTAAAAATAAACTTTTCCCTTTTCAAGGAAAACGAGCAGCACAGAGAGAAGACCAGAGAGGAACAGAAAGAAGTTTTTTGTTAGTGAAACTGATTTATATCCCCTCCTCCTCCAGGAAACATCAGCCCGCTCTGTTCATTTCTGGGAGTGGGTAATGGCAGACAAGTTGTTGTTTAGGGTGATGTCAAATTGATATCCTTTCTGTCAAGACAACTGCACTTTGAATTTCAAGCCCTGGCAATTGTGCAGAAACACCGTAACAGAAGCGCCACTTCAAACCCAGCAGGTGGCTGGCACCAGCTCCATTTGAGAATGATTTTTAAATATTCAACAAGAAATATGCCAGAGGGTCACAGCTTTAGCATGGTTTTTCCTTTTCTCAGAGCTGCATAGTACAAAATGCTTCAGATTCACATAGGAATGACAGGAAATGTTGATGACAGTTCTTCCAGAATGACGCTTCTTCTATCACTTTAACCTCTAGCTAAAATTGTTGTAAGTGCTATTGTGGCCACAACTCTTCAGCCCTCTTCTGTTTCTATGAACTTTATCTCCCCAAGTCCAGGAAGGCAGAGGCAAGATTTCTGCAATTCTCCGTGGTACTTCCTTCTTTCCCAAATTGTGTCAGCTTTCCTTCCAGTCTAGGGGACCAGGCCGCACCTCCCCACAGCCCATGAACACTGTGCCTGAGACAGTAGGGGCTAATGGCAAAATGAGGTGTTCAGAGTACTCTCTCTGCAGCTCTCTGTGGCCTTCCCACTGCAGTGGGAGAAGGTGGCAGCAAACTTTATGTGTAACAAGTTACTTTAGAAACTGAAAAAATGACAAGGCACATCCCTTGAAACTTGTTCAGTAAATCAGTATGAGCAACTTGAGTATAACAATCATCAAATACAGCACCTAGAAAAGTTTCAGAACCTTTCTGTAGTCTACTAGGAAGGTAACACACCCACCCACAACTCAAGCAAAAGACCTCTCTCATGCATGGGTACAAGCTGCACCCAGAAAGTCTCCTTGGCAAAGCAGAGGAGCTTTACAGAAGGAAGACTGGAGACAGACTCTTGGTCTTCATAATGTAGAAGGAGGAGGGTGATCATGGAATTTCCCCAGCAGACTCCAACCTCGCAGAATCCTGTAAAAATCAGCAGACCACCCAGGAGAGAAGGGCCATCTGACAGGGAGGATCTGGACCTCGGGCAGTGTTTCTCCAACTGAGATGCATGACAAATT
>NW_005842457.1:952578-955300 GCF_000455745.1 Alligator sinensis | reverse complement strand
GGCAAAGTTAATGAGAGCAGAAGGGAAAGGGCAAACAGAAATGGAGGAAAAGGAAGAAAAAGTGAAACCTCTACAAGCTCTCTTTCTAGCAGCCTAAGGTGACAGTGTGGCTGTGCTGACAGAAGGTGTTATTTTTTAATGATCATCATCTTTTTATTATTATTATCCATAACATAATGATAAAGGCAGATAACAGTCCCAGCAGGTTGTACAATCCAAACAAGTTCCAGAACCAGTGCTCTAGATCAGGGGTTTTCAACCATACCCCTGGGGTTTCTTAGGAAGGAGGGGGGGTACTCCACCTGCTGGGGGACTCCCCCCCACCACCACTGGGGGACTCCTTCCTTCTCAACCAGCCGCCAGGGGTACACTGACCAAAAAGGTTGAAAACCCCTGCTCTAGAGCCCAAGTGTCATCTCTTTCTACAGCCTGGGTTTTGCTGCCTACAGATGCTTTGCTGCCCATGGACACCCCATGAATGTTTGATTCCAGAGCAGAGACAGGTCTCTGGAAATGAAGAGCAACTGCAGACTCTATTATCCACCAAGACAGTTCTTGCAGTACTGCTGGGTCACAATGCACTCCACCCAATCCTGCCTCCAAGCCAGGGCCATCCAGTTCTCACCCCACCTCCATGCACTGCATAAGCGTAAGGTATGACCCAGGAAAGGGACAGTACCGCAGCACCCAGAAGAATTCCATACACAAAGGGGGACAAAATCAAATTCCTGTATCTCATGTATGACAGAAAACCTGGGTGCATCCCATATTTGTGGGACAATTTTGGAGGCAACAGTGAAAGCAGATCATGTATAACGAGATAAACTATTAAAATGTCACTTACTTTGATTTTTTCTTGGCCACTTTTTGCAGCACAAAGATGAGAGAAATAAAAAAATAAAATAAGGAAAACAACATTATTATCTTGCCGTCTTCTAAATGTTATCATAAAAATGTTATAACCTCTCATAATGGTGGTGAAGCACTGGAACGGGTTACTTAGAGAGATGATGGCATCTCCATCTTTGGAGGTTTTTAAGACCTGGTTAGACAAAGCTTTGGCTGGGATGATCTAGTTGGGGCTGGTCCTGGTCCTGCTTTGAGCAGGAAGGGTTGGACTAGATGACCTCCTGAGGTCCCTGCCAACCCTAATGGTCTATGATTCTATAATGTTTGGCTATGGGACAGTCTGGAATGAGCCAAAGCCATTTACATTGCAAAAGACAGACTTTCTTGCCCTCCAAATTGATGCACTTCCAAAATCCTACTATGTCTTCTGTCAGAACATTTCTATACATCATTCGTGCTTGCCTGGGACCATGGGCCCTGCTCAAGTTGAAGCCTATTAGCATTACCACAACATAAAAGTTAAACACCTGTACTCTTCCCCACAAAACTCTGAATTAGGCCCTCATTGGCTCCTGCATTAGCACTGCAACTCCCTCTCCAGCCTCTCTCTCACTTCATCCCACCTTAGACTGGGTTCTTTGCTTCACTCTTCGCACCCTGAGATCCCCTATAGTGGCTTCCTTCTTTCTGTCCCACAGTTCAAGCTTCTTTCCCTCATAGGTTAAGGCTATTTCCATCACTACACCCCCTGTTTCTTCACCCTACTCCAGTTGTGGAGGGCTACTTAGAGGGCAGAGGACCACTTATTTGGGCTGAAGTTGCCACTTAAAGAGTTTTAGTGAGCTGGAGTGTGACAGGGAGATGCCAACCGATCTTATCCAGCTGCTGCTAAGAGCTGGAGGATGGAGGGCTGCACCCCACACTGTTCCACCCCGCCACAGCCAGGCCAAGCTTCTCTGCCCCCGCCCTCCCACACGGCTGCGGGGCCACTTCACTCCCATCTCTGAGCACAGTATCACTGGGTGGTCTGAGGGCCAGCGGGCACTGTGCGGTGTGCTCACCTCTGACCTCTACTCCCATCCCTGCTTTTCATTATTATTTGACCCCAGGAATGTGTTGTCACCTTTCCCTGTAGCCTCCCCCTGCCTGAGGGAGGCCAATGAGAAACTCAATAGGCTCCACCCACGTGGCTGAAGGTGGCAAGTAGGCCTGCTGGCACTGCACAACTCTGGCACCACAGCCGCTGGGTCCATGCATGGCGCAAGGTCACTGAGCATGGTGCAAGGCATGCTGAGCCCCCCATGGCTGGCGCACGGCAGCAGCGGCTGGCTGTGGCGGGCAGGTGGGATGGCCATGCCACGCATTGCATCGTGCCCCAGCTCACGCGAGGCTTTGCCTGTGTGGCTGGAGCACAGTGGGGCCAAGCCCAAAATATGAAAGTATTGTAGAAGCTCAAAATGATTGTATTTACTGAAAAACTATCACACTCTGGGAAAAGGTATGCAAACAAGCATGCAAAGAAACCTTCTTCTTTACTTTACATTGCTCACTGTAGGTCACCAGCGAGATGTGGGTCAAAGTTGACACTTTGCTTTAGTTTATGGCAAGTGCTGACAGCAAACCCAAAAGTCGGTTAAGACTCCCTAGGAGTGCCGCGGGTTTTGCATCTGCACCATCAAGGAGCTGCCTCAAAAATCACCGTCTAATTTGAGCACTTTTATGACTGTTATTATTGATCGCGCATCGCAGTCAGCTAGAAATTGTGCAACTACGGTAACGACCGCTTCCCGCGCAGACCCCCCCCCCCCCCCCCCCCCCCGCCGCAACAGCACCCCCTGGCGCGGGGACGTTGCACTGGGGGCGCGTGACATGC
>NW_005842457.1:949968-952552 GCF_000455745.1 Alligator sinensis | reverse complement strand
GCCCGTGAGGCCTGCTGAGCCGGGACACCCCCACGGCGCCTCCCTCCCGCGCGTAGTGTCACGTGGGCCCTGCCGCTCCCCGCCGCGCGGCCCCCCGGGCACTTCTTGGTTCTCGCCGCCCACTCACGAGCCGCCACCGTCAGGAACATGCTGCCCGCTGCTGTCCCTCGGACACCCCTAATGCTGCGGCAATCGCTTCCGGGGCCGTGGCCACAAAGTGCTTCCGGGGCGGGGCTGGGGATGGAACGTACGAGTGCGCTGCGTTCGGGGGCGGGGATGAGGCGTGGCAGTCACGTGGTGCCAGGGTTCCTGCCTTGCAAGGCAGCCCTCTGCTACTGCTCGCAGCAGCTCCTTAAGGCGCCTATCCTCTAAAGCAGGAATACAGGCAGCTGAAGGGCTCTTGGTTCAGAGCAGATACCTTGTATTAGACCGACTAGAAAATAGCAACAACACCAAAAAAATCTTTCTTTGCAACCTTTCGGGCACATGTGCCATTCTTTAGGCTGATCAAAGATTGTAAAAGGCCTCTTAGGTAGAAAGTCAACTTTGTTTTGCCCAGAGGAAGCTGAAGGCAGAGGTCTGTTCCTCTGGGTCCAGGAGAGTCCCTTGGTGTGCCTTGCTCTTTGATGTGGAGATAAGGCAGTTTCTGTTCCCTGGTGGTATCAGAGGGCAGAAAGGCAGGGAGGTGTTGAAATCTTTCTTATTTGGTAATGAAGTTTATAATTGCCCAAATGGCTAAAATACCTTATCTTCTATGTTTCAGGGAAGTGTTTCTCAGCCTGGGGCAAGGGGAGACCTTGGACCTTGGAAAGCTGCCCCAAGGTGTGAAGAGATAAGCAGATAAAGCACAGGCTCAGGCTCGTCTTCACCGCAACCGCCCCTGCCCAGTCCCTGTGTAAGGAGGTGAACGCTGCAATGCGTGCACATTAGTTATTGAAATAGGGCACCCTGCTCTTCAAGGAAGGGGGGAGGCCTCCCTCCAGTCCAAAAGAAAAAGCAGTCGCTGCTGAGGGGCAGGCAAAGAGAATGAACCCCAAGGGAGTTATTTTTTTAACCAAAAGAAACCTCCCCAGGTGCGTATGCACGTACTCAGCCAACTTCAAATAAAGGCAACTTAAACTAAGTCAACTTAAGGTGCTTTGGAGTGTACATGGGTACAGCTTCCTGATGTGGTGGCAGTCATTTTGTGAGCTAAGTCATGTTAACCAGGGGTTTTCAACCTTTTTTAAGGAATGTACCCTTTCTGGCTACACTTTAGGCGGAGCGGCAGGGTAGGTGGCAGTGGCTGGACACAGAGCTGGGTGGGGGGCCTGCATGCAGTGGAGCCACAGGGTGGTGGATGGCACCAGTCACATACAAGCTCCCCCCCACATCCAGCCAGCCGGGCAGCACTTGTGCGGCCTGCAGAGGGGAGCAGCTGCCCTCACCACCCCCTGGCCCTGCTCCTAGGAGGCAATGGCACAGACTGGTGGGTGGCAGCGCTCTGTCTCTGCCTGCCCGCACATGCCCTCTAGCTCCTTTCCAAGTACGCCTGGGGGTGCACATACCCCCAGTTGACAACCTTGGTCTTAACTAATGCAACTCAAGATAATACACCTTGGGGGTGTATTATCTTGCGCCGCTTTTATGTCAACTCTGCTCCACACAGGTGTGTATGCTCTGGCAGCTAAATTGACTTCAAAAAGTTAAATCAGCTTAACTGTCAGAAAGTTGGTACATGTGTACACACCACCGGTATTTAAGCTGCTGTCCAGTTCTGTGAAGCCCACTTCCTGCTGCTTATTTGAATGCTGGCTTACGTTTAGATAGAGGCTTGCCTAGAGCGCCCAACCAGAAATCCAAAAAGCCTCCGGATTCCTCCAGCAGGTTTGGAACCTGTTTATTTCATAGATTTCATAGACATTAGGGCTGGAAGGGACCTCAGAAGATCATCGAGTCCAGCCCCCTGCCCAAAGGGCAGGAAGTCAGCTGGGGTCATAGGATCCCAGCTCCAGTTTCGTCTTGAAGGTTCAATGAAGGCGCTTGAACCTCCTCCGGTGGCAGGCTGTTCCAGACCTTGGGGGCTTGGACAATAAAGAAATTCTTCCTTATGTCCCGCCTGAAGCGGTCTTGTAGTAGTTTATGACCATTCGACCTCGTCATCCCTTGGGGCGCTCTGGTGAACAAACGTTCCCCCAGATGCTGGTGGTCACCCCTGATAAACTTGTAGGTGGCCATCAGATCACCCCTGAGCCTGCGCTTTTCCAGGCTAAAGAGCCCCAGGGCTCTCAGCCTGTCATCGTAGGGTCTGCTTCCCTGACCTCTGATCATGCGCGTGGCTCTTCTCTGGACTCTCTCAAGCTTCTCCACATCCTTTTTGAATTGTGGAGCCCAAAACTGGACGCAGTACTCCAGCTGCGGCCTCACTAAGGCCGAGTACAGGGGGAGAATGACATCCCGGGATTTGCTTGAGAAGCATCTATGGATGCAAGCCAGCGTTTTGGTCGCTTTACTAGCTGCCGCATCGCATTGCAGGCTCATGTTCATCTTGTGCTCAACGATGACCCCCAAGTCTCTTTCTTCCATAGTGCTAGCCAACATAGCA
>NW_005842457.1:844971-948419 GCF_000455745.1 Alligator sinensis | reverse complement strand
GAGAGGAAGCTCTGCGACCACTCAGATTTTGCTGAGCGATTCTCCCACGAGATGTTTGGGTAATTGAAGTCACCCATGACAACCATGGTCCTGGAGCAAGCTGCCTCAGCCAGTTCCTGGGCAAACTCCTGGTCAAGCTCAGGACTTTGGGTGGGAGGTCTGTAGTAGACTCCCACCATTGTGTCCCCTCTGTCGTGTTCCCCATGGATTTTAACCCAGAGGGTCTCCAGCCGTCCACCTGGTCGCCAATATCGGCTTGCAGGGACGTGTAGCTTTCCTTAACAGAGAGAGCTACACCCCCGCCCCTTTTCTCTACGCGATCCCTCCTGTACAGGGTATAGCCATCTATCCCCGTGGTCCAGTCATGGGTGTAGTCCCACCAGGTCTCCGTTATCCCTATGACATCGTAATTGTTTGCACTGAGCAGGAGGATGAGCTCCTCCTGCTTATTCCCCAAGCTCCTGGCATTTGTGTACAGGCAGGCAAGTGCCCCCTGGGGGGCTCCTTCCTTGCCCACAGGTTTTACCAGGGCTGGGGCAGGGGTGGGCTCCCTTAAGTGCCATTTAGTGGTTTAAGGCAGGACTAACCCAAAATGTCAGGCCGAGTTGAACTGGGCTTCTTAAAGATGGCTGAGCACAAGTCAGTGGGAATTTTTGGAGCTAGACTCCTTAAAAACACCTTGTAAATCCCAGCCTAAATGGTAATACTCTTGCAGGGGCAGAGAGTGTGAAAAGGGCTGGAAGAGAGAGGTAGCAAAGACATTCAGAGGAAATTTAAAAGGGAGCACATCAGATGGAGGTAGGCAGGGCGCCTGTTTCTGAAGGCTCCCTCAGGCTAGGCTCTCGACATTTGCTGCCACTTGAAACGACAAAGGGGAAGCAAATTATGGAACTTCAGGTGTTTGATTGGCATGGAGGATAAATGTGAGCAAAGAGACTGAAACAAGTAGATTCATGTAAAACCGAGGCACAATAGCATTCAAAGCACTGATAGCACTTTTTAGCATTCGGTTGCTAGTGTGAATGTGTTTTAAGTTACTAATGACTAAGAACTATTACTGCGTGATGGCTGTGCAGAGATCTGAATGATCAAACACAGTGATTTCAGTTCAGAAGGAATATATCACAAAACTCTTGTGATCTGCTGGACAGGTAAAGTAATGTGTCGTCTCCTGTACCTGATCCACAGAGGTTATGAGTCTCTTAGCATGCCTGGCCTTTTAACTCAAGCTGTAAAAGAGGGGCTTTCAGATCTCAATAGCTCCAGTGTCAGCCCCCCAGTATATAGGAGCTGTCAGCACTGAAGCTGTTGCGGGTCTCAGATGCTGGGGACAGGCTCTCTGCCCTGCTGAGACACTGGCTATAGTGTATGTTATGTAGGCCCTCTGGGCAGAGGAAGCTACAATACTTTGAATCTTCAACCAGCCTCCACGCGACAGCAACCAGGACATCTGACACTAGCTGTTGAGCTGAGGACCTGGCATGAGTTTCTACAGCCTGAGCAAAGCATCCAGGCTCTGTAGGTAGGGCTGACACAGGTCGGTGCCCTCTGTAGATCCAGCACAGAAGAAATCCATAATAAATCCTACCCTTACAGTGGGTACATTGAGTTAACACTATGTGCCTGCTAGATAAGCTGGATGATAAAACCGCATAGCACATGACAAACATTATCCTGGTATTCAGGATACCTCCAATTCACCACAAAACAAAATAACACATGACATACATTAACATTTTAAAAAATATTTACAGGATAATAAACGTGTAGCTTGTTACGTCTAGCTCTTTCTAGCTGTATGTTTTAATCAACCACTGTAATTGCCCTTAACAAGACACACACAGCTGACTTCTGAGAAGTAACTAGTGTGCTTAACAAAGCATAAATGATGCCTTTGTCATTGAAATCCGCAGGGATGGCAAATGGCTAGGGCTATCCATCCAATATAAATGGCCTCCTGCATTAGCTGTGGACATTTGAAGTGTATGAATAAATGCCACCAGCAAGGACTCCCTGGCAGCTGAGTGAACAGAACTGTTGCTTCCTCTGTGGTGCTAAGTAACTTCGATACCTCCAGTCCTCATAGATAAGCTGACTGTGTGAATAAGTCTCTAATTTAGGTCCTTACAGGTGGCATCACCCTTTATCTCTTTTGGTCAGACATGTAATTAAGCTCCAATGCTCCATACCATTGGCAGAATCCAGAAGTAAGATATAAGACTAAATTCAGCCTTTTCTTTCTTCAGTGTGGACTGTGACTGTTTACACCCAGGTTGAATTTACCCATGGCTGGGTAGATGGCAGGCTAAGGTGACTGTATGTTGTGGAGAACAACATTTGTTTACTTGTGCCACATCCTGTGAATCTTTCTTATTTCACTATATTATCCACCTGGAACAGCTTGTTATAAAACTGGATTGTGAGGTCTCTGGGAAAAAGATTGTCATAACAGTATTTGTATTGCACAATGGTGCACCAATGATTGTTTGAGGCCCCCGGCACAACAGCAACAGAAATAATAGTAATGTCATACCTGGTAGCTCTAACAGGTATGTGCTGTGACACAGCGGGTTATGTCTGGGTCAAAGACTGAACTCCATTTTAGGTGAGGAACTGCATTTTGTTGTATGTGCTGAGTTCCTGTTTAACCTTGCCAAGGCAGGGTTATTGCACAGTATTCCAGATAACACACTTGTGTGCCTTAACTGCATTTGCCCAATGCATCATTTAGCATGGGAGACCTTTGATCTAGACCTTCACTACGGCTAGGACACCTTCTTGAAGGATTATTACCCTGAGCAATCTACGGCCATTGCCCTTGGATGCTGGCCCAGGCTCATAGAACAATGGTTTTTCTGTAGAGACACAAGCACAGATGATACCTCTGATATTTCTCAACCTGACCACATGGCCAAAGAAAGAAACTATTTAAGAGAAAGGGTAGGGCTGTCTTTCATCACATGTAGGATGGAGAGAAAGGGCGGTTGGGGGTGAGGGGGAGTGGGATCTGCCTATCCTGACAAGGAAACAAATCCCACACTTAAAGAAAGGATGAAACCAGATTACGGAGAGTTGATCTCAGGTCTGTTGTTATTTTGCAAAGATTTCTATGCCTTTTCAGAATACAGTGACTAAGATTACGAAATCCCTCAAATAGGCCTTTCTTGCTTTCTTGCTGCATCATTTCTTGAAGCAGTGAAACTAGAAGGCAGGCATCCTCAGCACTGTGGAATTTCGAGGTACTGTGTGAAAGTATCTAGAGGGGTGGGAAGGTCTGAGGCACTGAATTCAGGGCTTAAAGTGACTGATGCTCAGTGTCCCACATCTCAGTGAAGTGCTCAGACAAAATGTTTGAGCCTGGAAGTGCACCCAGAATCTCAGGGTTCTAGAAACAGTGACAAGATTCATCCTATACACAACTGACTTAAAAGCATGTGGGACACAGCATTTGGAGCCACTATCACCAACCTGGAGTCCATAGAGAATGACCCTGGGAGGGGTTGTAACAGACGCAGTAGCAATTCCTGTGTATGAGTAGGAGGATAAACTTCTACTTAAGGCAGTAGAGGAGAAATCAGGCAATCTAGGTTCTGTGCCTTGCTCTTGCTTCGCACTTCTTGCATAACCTTAGGCCAGTGGTTCTCAATCATTTTACACTTGAGGCATCCCTCATTTCACTCAAGGCACCCCTTTTTGGACTTGAGACACTCCTCACTGGACTCAAGGCACCCCTCCATCCCTTTTGGAAACCATGCAGTGTGCAATTTCAAAAAACTAATTTATTTACTACAGTGATTACCTCCTTGCAGAGGGGCTGGGCAGTGGGAGCAGGGAAGTAGCCACGCAGAGACAAGCCTGAGCCTGCACTTATCTCCTCCCACCTGCTTATCTCTTCACACTTTGCAGCACCCTTCAAAAGATCTCACAGCACCCCAAGGTGCCCCAGTGCCCTGGTTGAGATTCCCCACCTTAGGCACAACCCTTAGCTTCTGCGCACCTCAGTTTCCTTCTCTGGAAAACAGCGGTATTCATTCATGTTTAAGCCACAGAGGTATCTTGAAGTTAAATCCATTAATACTTGCGAGAGGTTCAAGTACCATGGTGATAAGTACAACAACAATGCTTTAAATTAAATAGTGAAGGAGATTTCATGTTCTACCCACCAAATAAACTTATACTGCACTCCAACCACTCAGACTGAAATAAGACCCAGAATCAGGCCCTAACTCTTCACATCTCCTCCTGTCACAGGATGAAGGCCCAGCCCCTTAGGTTACTGTGCATCAAGGCTGGGTGTGTTTTTCTCTTGGACTCTTTATGTGGGATGGCCTGAGGGCTTGCAGCTGCCAATAAAACTGGAAAAAAACAGTGGCGTGAAGCTAGGTGGGTGCTCTGACCAACAACCAGGGTGTGGCCACACCCTTGAACTTTTCCTCTCATCCTGCCTTTTCCTCTCACTGCAATAATGCCCTTCCCCCTGAGCTACCAAGCACCAAGACTCCAAGTCTATGTATCTTAGACTCCTTATAAGGCCAGAGGGTTTATGCACACCCCAACATTTAAAAACATTGCGATATGCTGCTGAGAGCTGGGCTTTGTAACTGCTAGGGGTAAGGGCATGAGACTGAGGCTGCCCACCTGTGTTGTGGCCCATTCCTGCAGGACAATGGTACCTATTCTGCTCTTCAATGGCATTGGCACTGGAGCTGCCAAGCCTTTTTTCCCCCTGATCCAAACATAGCTCAGATAGGCTCTTGAGCTGACCTGACCAGTGGCAGAGCTCCAGAGCACAACTTTGCAGGGCTTGGCTCTCCATTCTGAAACATTTTCAAATGCATACATGGTAAATCCAAGGCTTATTTTTGATCTTCCTTAAATAAAATGTTACCACAGGAATTCAAGTCCTTGAATATTCAGCAATTAACTATGCAACAACAATACATCAGCTTGACATGTTCACCAAGCGATGATGGAAGGCATAAGAACGTGCAGCTAATGTGATATTATGTGGCATGAAAATAAATGGCTGACCCTAAGAAAGACTGAAGCGAGGTGACGTACTCTCTGGAAATATACTACTGTTTGCATTGGGTGGCACATTGATTCCACTTGACATGTAATTCCTTGTTTCAATTCAATTATACCAAACACTTCCTTTTAGTGATCTGAATGTTCTTAGCTTTTCTCTTAGGCCTTCAGCAATGTAAATCCATTAATCACATAATGATTTGCCCATGAATATCAGAGCGAAAGATGGAACTAACATTTGAGGTTGACAAAACTGTACGGTTCTTGGATTTCTCATCCTTAAACCACTGTAGTGAAATAAGAGCATGGGCTGCAAATAGATCTGGTCACCAGCCTCCAGGTTAAAAAGCCACAAATATAAATCATCTTTAAAAATGATTTTTAAATTAAATTTTGAATTTTTAAATATCCTGGGTTGGCAAAATAAAATGTTCCAGTGGCATGTTTACTGGTTTGCTTTGACAAGGGCCATATAAATATAGATACAAACCAGACTTCAGCACTCCTCACCTTTCCTTCTTACAGCTGCCTTTTTAGACAACTTTTGGCATGTCTATACATGCCTGTACGGTGATGTTGCTACTACACCGTACTTTACTACTTTAGTACTATCTTTTGGAAGTACTAAAGCACAGTGCAGTAGCAGCCCATACTGCGCCATATGCTGGGCACATGGTTATTTTTAGCTGCTACTTCGCCATAGCGGTGTGCTGGCCACATGTAGATGCACGTGCTCACTACGTCACCGTAGCACATCGCTACAGTGACGTAGTGTCATGTATAGACATGCCCTTTCATAAAGTCATAGATTCATAGAAGTTAGGGGCTGGAAGGGACCTCATGAGATCATCAGGTCCAGCTCCCCTGCTCTTAGGCAGGAGAGACTGCTGAGGTCAGATGACCCCAGCAAGGTGTGTGTCCAGTCATCTTTTGAAGATCTCCAGGGTGGATGATTGTACCACCTCTTGGGGAGCCTGTTCCAGACTCTGGACACTCAAACTGTAAAGAAGTTTTTCCTTATATCCAATCTAAAGCCATCTTCTAGTAGTTTATGTCCATTATTTCTTGTCTTCCCTGGGGTGCCTTGGTGAACAGATGCTCTCCCAGCCCCTGATGTTCATTCCTTATATACTTATACGTTGCCACCAAGGCCCCCCTAAGTCTTCTCTTCTCAAAGCTGAACAGTCCCATGTCCTTCAGACTCTCCTCATATGGCCTGTTTTCCAGACCTCTAATCATTTCTGCGGCCCTCCTTTGGACTCTCTCAAGCTTTTCCACATCCTTGTTGAAGTGCGGCACCCAGAACTGGAGGCAAGTACTCCAGCTGTGGCTTCACCAATGCTGAGTAGATCAGGAGGATGACATCCTTAGTTTTGCTTGAGATGATTTGTTTGATGCACGCCAGTGTATTGTTTGCTCTGCCGGCTATAGCATCGTATTGGGGGCCCATGTTCATTCTGTGGTCAATCATGACCTCTAGGTCTCTTTCAGCTGTGGTACTAGCTAGTGTAGCACCGCCGAGCCTGTAAGTATGTTGCGGATTATTTCTCCCCAGATGGAGCACTTTACATTTCTCAGTGTTAAACATCATCAGGCTTTGATCCACCCACCTTACAAGCCTGGCCAGGTCAGCCTGTATTCTCAGCCTGTCCTCCAGCATAACCACAGTCCCCCATAAATTGGTGTCAGCTGCAAATTATGCCAATACACTTTTCACACCCGTACCCAAATCATTGATGAATATGCTGAAAAGCACTGGTCTGATTACTGAACCCTGGGGGACACCATTGGTCACCTTTTGCCATGTCACCACCCTCCTGCCACCTGCCTGTGCTGCCCCAGGAGCAAGCTGGGTATGCTGGTGACCGGAGAAAGTGGCGGGGACAGTGCACAGGATGCTGGAAGCCTGGGCGGGCTTGGGGAAGCATTGGATTGGGCACCTACAAGCTGGCCTGAATGTTTCCTGGTCTCCATTTCCTTCCCCAGCTGTAAAATGGAACAAAAAAGATATTTTTCAAGTACACTACAAGGTTTCAGTCTTAGTCCTGCAATTCACTCTGCACAAGCAGACTTCAAAGTGAATTATATTACTGGGTCTTAATTTGTGGAACACTTGGATGTCCTTGGAGGCAAATGCTATGCAAATACAAAGTTTTCCTTCAACTTTGCCTAGAGAAAACAGCAGCATGGTGAAGTACAGTGCCAGCCTAGATAATGCTGAGGTTTCTTTAAAAGAGAAGTCACTCATCCCTACAGAAGAAAAGCTACTGCTGCCAAACTCATCAGTGTCATTCAGAATCAAATGTGGCTTTTCTGTTAGCTAGAAAAACAACAACTTGTCATGTTATGATTTGACTGATCTTTCCCTTTTTATTTTTGCATTTTGTGCTTCACACCCCATTTTGCCTTCAGGAAAAGAGCAGAACAGCAACATTTGCCAAGACAGTGTAGTTAGGTTCCTGGCACCACCTAAGAAGGCAAGGGACTCACCTGCAGTATTGGCAGAGATGAGGCTTCACCTATATGTTACAATTGAAGTGATTCATCATAGGGAAAAAGCCAAAAGGCAGGAAGAGAGGGGCAGCAGTCTAAATATATCTGCAATACAAATATTGGCTTGGCACTGTATTTTGTACGTAAGAGTGACTGTCAATTAAAATATCATGCTAAGTAAATATTGGAAACAAGAGATTATTGTCCTAAATCCTTGCAAAAGCTCCAGTAATCTTTGATAATTTCCCACAAAAAAAATAAGCAAACACTAAAATAAGTGCAAGCAGCTCAGGTAATATAGTCAGAGAAATAGGCAGTATAGTCTCATGCAATACGTTCTCCCATCTTATTTTCCCTTTCTCAGCTCGTTCAAGCTTAGCTCTGAGCACTGCTAAATACACACAGACAACACCATACAAATCACTGATCGCAGATAATGACTGGGTTTTTTAATTCTTTCTGCATATCTGTCTCCAGTATCTCAGAAGGTCCAGGCTGGGAAAGAAAGGTGAGAATTAACAATACAGCTATTAAAGAGGAACTGGACAATTCAGAAGAAAAGTAATGATAGAAAGAACTCTCTAAATTGCTAAATCAATTTGAGCCAGTAACCAAAAGTCATATTTAGCTTCTGGCTATTCAGTGGCCTGTTTGACATGAGCTGATGATCATTCGCAGTCCAGTTCGTGAAGCTGTTCATGTCACAAAAAGCTCCCTTTGATTTCTTGCAGGCAGCCTCAACTGAAAAGCCAGCGAGTGAATTGGTCTTGGAGAATAATGTCCCATTTCCATTCCTAGGGCTGTTGCTTCCAAATCAGTGGTGGGTCACACTGGTAGGCCAGGATGGCACAAGCTTGTGTTTTCACTGTCTCTGTTTTAACTGTTGTAAAAGGTTCTCCTCTGGTCATATTACTAGGGCACCTTCCACCAGCACTGAAGTCATTCGGATTTAAGAAGGGAAAAACAATGACAGCCTTTGCCTGTTTCCTTGTACAAGTTTCAAAAGCCATTTCCCAATCCTGATGTTCTAGTAACAACATCCTTTCAAGCTGCCTCCTCACAAAACACCACAGTAGTGAAACAGCTGCAAATCAAAACACCTTGTAAACAAGTGACTGAAATCCCCGCAGGACTCATGGAGGTCTGGGCATGTCTCAGAGTGATTACAGTTCCTGCTATACAAATTTGTGTGTGTATAACAGGTCTTGTGCCAACTCCTGCTGCATTTTTTTTCCCCTAGTTATGTTTGTTAAGAATGCCCAAATGAATGACAGGTGGTATCGGTGCTGTACCGATAAAAGTAAGCAGGATGCAGAAGTTGTCCATTCAAACCACAAATGCTGACCTCTAAGGCCTTTTCTGTTTTGTGTCCCTCAGGACCTTAGAGGCAGCCTTTCTCTGGGTGGACTCCAGTGCTCTCCAGTGGTCCAACTTAGAGCCTATGCGCTCCTTGGACCATCAAAATAGGGCGTGCATGGGGTTTAAGTGTTGACTGGTACTGTCCTGCAGAAGACTACATTTCATGAATGCTATTTACACCAACGTCTGAGACCAGGTGGGACACTGAAGGCCATATTTCTTAGACTATATGACCAGGGATGGGTTGCTTACATTTAGTTTCTGAGCTTTCTTCTCTCTTTGATTCTGTTGGAGGGCCAAGCTTGTTGGCCCTCCAGCCAAAATGATCCACAGCTCCATATATCTAATGGCACGGTCTTCAGCAGGGATCAAGCCTGAGCTTTTCAGCTCCCTAAACACAAAGCTCCTTAGTAATGCTAAATAAATTATTTATTTCCCTATAAGCAGAGGCTATGAGAGTTGGCTCCTGGGAAAGAGAAATGGTGACGCCCCTAAAGAAAGTTGATTAAACAGGCTTACTGGAATGCTTTCTCTCAGAAGAAAGAGAAGCAACTAAAATCTGACTTGCCCTGAGATGAGAGGGTTAGTCTTCTCTCTTGCTACATCATTTTGGATTATTTCTATGTTTTTTAAGTGTCTGTTATGGACACTATAAAAATGGGGAAAATAAATGCAGATGTTTGGCTCCAATCAGAAAATAAAAGGAATATAAAGCCAACAATTTGTTCTTTCCCAGCTAGAGGGCCAGCAGGAGATGAGAGATGAGCTTTGATTACATGTGGAAAGAGATACTGGTCTCTCAGGGGATTCAGGTATGGTCAGTTTGCGGTATACTTATTTCTCCCATAGGGATCATTATTTGCCCTGGTAGGATTACCATATATATTGCTGAGAACTACATGGCATGCACACAGGTGACAAAGTTTATTTGCTTACCTTAGAGTGAAGATGGAAAAAGTTTGGATAAGAATCAAGGGATTTAGAAGGAGCATCTTTGGTCTCACGGAGAAGAAAGAATGCATCAGCAACAAAGCTGTAATGCCAAACAGTCAACCAGTATATAATTACACTATTAAATTATTACATCTCAAGGCTAAAGGAGGTGATGAGTAGATTGTGTGAGTGTGGGCTGGATCAGGGACAGGGGCAGCACTGAAGGGAGTTTGGAGGGCCTATAGCCACCCCAAAATTCACCTTAGCCTCCCCGTAGCCACCCATCCCAGCACTGCTGCCACCACCGCTGTTCACCCTGTGCAGACTGTGATAGCTAAGCCCACCCCGCTCTCGCCCACAGCACAGCCTCCTCTCAGCTCCCCCCACTAGGAAAAGGCGGGCACTGGCCCTGATCAGGGGACTTGATTATAGCCCATAGAGATACTTTCTCCTCCTCTAGGTCACCCAGTCTAAGTCTGATTCAGAATGGGGGTGATGGTGATTAGATGATAATGCCATCTGATTTCAGTTGGATGCCAGGATCCTAGAGTAAAATGATTTAGTGGTCTTATGCCATCTCTTATAGGGCAAATGAATACAAGTTTGTGATCAGTCCTTCAGGCTTAAGCTAGAGGGGCTAGCCCTAAGTGAGAAAAAAAATGGCAGGATAGCATGGAGTGGCTGGATCTGCCTATACTAGTTTTCTCCTATGAGCAAAAAAGTCATAGCAGTCAATGAAGAAGCTAGAGACTGTGAGAGGAAGACAAGGTCTCTCTGTGTCCCAAAGCCTCACAAAAGAATCTCCACTGCCAAGGAGACAGGGGAGACAGGGGACAAAGATACTTTCTAGTTGCTGCTCTGGCATTTTGCCTTGATGTCAGGAGTTACACTAAATAATGATTTCTGTAATTTACTGTTCTGGGGAATTGGACTGTACTAATCTTCCCTTAATCCTTGCTTCTTACATCCCAGTACATTCCTCAGATATCTGCTGAGTGTATTTTACCTGCCTAGCTCACTGCAGTCTACCTGCCTGTGCCTAATAATCCTGTGGGTTTCCTGGAATGTGAATAGTGATGAGCTGCACAGAGGGCAGAGGATTGTGGGGTGAGCTAAATATGCAGTGTCCTGTGGCTTGATGGCTGCTTGATCTGAGAAACCTGGGGTGAGATGCCTCCAGGGCTCCTTCCCTGCAAGCACTGAATGCATCACTGCTTTCTCTATGTGTTTCTGACTCCGATGGGATAACAGAAAAAACAAACCAAAGCAGGCCAGCATTCCATTCACTTCTGGCTGCTGAGCCTGGATTGCAGCTCATTACTGCAGAGCAGCATTAGAAAAAATAATTAAAAGGAACAAGGGGTGGAAACAAAGTGGTGAAGCAAGGGCCAATATAAAAATCTGTTGGAAACCAGAGATTCTTGCATAAGAGCTCGCCTTGTGGTTCCCTAAACTAGTTTTCATTTGCTGCAAAGTCACTCCAGACTCACTTCACCTGGGAATGTGAGCAGCTAAAACCCTTGATGACGCACAGCAAGGGCCATCTGACCATGTCTGGTCCCTGCAAGAGATTATCTTTCCTCTTTCTATTTCACAAGTGCTGCCCAACTGTGGTTCCCCTATCACGCCTTCGGAAGGGGATTACATAACACCCTGTGGAGCAATGCAGTCCTTGGATCAAAAAGAGGATACGTGGGGTCTCTTACCTAGTGTTCCCTGAGAATACCAAGTAGATCTACACTGCAGTTGCTGGGTAGCTCGCACTGAACTCTAGGCAGCTGTAGATACACTGCTAGCAGTATCTAAGCTACCTGGTTTAGAGCAAGATTGGGTAGACCTACACCACAAGCTGTCCCAGTTGCTATGTACATGTGCTCATTGTCTAGGATAGAGCTTGGAACCACAGGTCTGAGGATGTTGTTTGAGTGTTTTGGAGCCTGGATTTCCCACTTTGTGTAGAAAATACCAGTAAATGGCTAGTATTCTAGCCTGCTGAAAATATTCCTTAACCCGGCAAAGATCCAGGGTGTTTCTCTATCCTATTAGATGGATCAAAATGCCCATAAAGCATAAAGTGAGTCACATGCTTTTTCTAAAATTTCACTTACACAGAAGCACTGGAGGAGTCCATGTTCTTTTAACCCTAGCAACACAGACCCTATTACTATTACAATATTTCCCCCAGAGTTCTGTGGGAGTTAGTTACCTAAATAGGAATTAGAAACCTACATATCTTTGAGGATCTGGGCTGTGTTACTCAGACTTACCTAAAACCTTATTCATATATTCTTATTATTCATGGAATTTAATCAATATCCCAGATCAGTGGTCAGCTTGGCTGAAGACCAGAATACCACACTGATATATCTGACCCTGTGTTGCCTCTTCTAATGATGTTTTGGGGTTTTTTTGCAAATGAACCCTTTCAACTCTACTCTGGGGCCCCAGTATTGAAGAGTATTCATATTTTGAAAAATGGTGGTCATTTCTTAGGACTCTCATTAGAAGTGTTGAGTTATTTAAGGGGTTTGAATCACCTGTCATCCTTTACATGGTGAAATCATCACTTTGCATAAATCTCAGAATGATAAAACTTCCACTGAACAGCCACGCACACTCCAAACTTCAATTGCCCTTAATAGCATGACTCCACCATGTAAAACCTGGCTGAGGTCCTGTGTGCTTTGCTCCAACAAGTGAAGTCAGAAGAGCCCATAGGATAGGTGTGGTCATAGGAAACATCTGGGAGCTAATATCTCACCTTGGTTTTTCTATGGACTTGCTCTAAGAGCTTAGAACAGTTTATTTGCCAACTCTGTCTCCACTCTTATCATTTTTTTTCTATCTTGTCTATTTAGACTGCAATGACTTCAAGGCAGGGACTGTGTCTTACTGTGTGTTTGTACAGCATCTAGCACAGCGGTCCTCCCCTTGGCCAGGTCCTCTATGAGGCAGTAGTATTATATTGGTGAGTGTCTGCCACAGTATGCTCTAAGTCAAGTGTGTACTGGCTAGTGGCTGAGGAAACAGTTTCTGTTGCCAATGACACAGGAGAGTGCAAAGTGATCAGCATCATGTCCAGCCACCTTTGACTCAGTGGTGTCCCAGTGACCAGGTATTCACTCACAGCTGGAACTCTCCAAATCAGGCCCCAATTCCATGACATAGACAGGTGAATTGCAGACAAAGCCGCTCTTCCTAGCCTAGGATCTGAAGCCAGCTGCTTCTGGCCCAGTTTGGTTCTAACTGCCCCAAGAACTCCAGTTATTTATAATTCAGCATCGAGTTGGACCCAGTGGCTCCTGGTTAGAGATCATTTTAGCAAGAACAAACTAAGATTACATGAAGAGCTTAAAAAAGAATTTCACCCCTCCAGGGCTAAATTACTTCCAGTGCACACAGCTGTCACATCTTTAACGGGCAAGCCTGAGAAGCTAACACTGAAAAAAATATAACTCTACAACTGAACCTATATTCGTGGCTTCTCTAGGCAATAAGCTGCTTAGATCTATAAGATTCTGCCTCAACGAATAACCAAAATACAAGCTAAGTGGATGGAAAATGTATACACTGAGTCGGAAACAACAGCTTGGGAGGAGGTGTGTTTGAATGTTAGAGCCAGCTACAAAGACAAACCTCAAATACCATATGATTGCTTTAACATAGAATCTACCTCATGCTTAGTAAAATCACTAAATGTTCGTCCAATCCTTTCACAGACTGCTAGTCATCGGCTGAGGAAAGCACTGTGACAGTCGATTCAGCGTTGATGACGTTATACACCTTCGTTAATAACTGAAGAACTTAACTCTTTGGGGGACAGCCATTTTTCTTAACAGCTCAGTAACTGGAGAGCTTGAAAATAAAGATCAGAACCTAGAGCTGAGTGTTTTTGTTCAGAACCTTTTCTCCAACAAAAAGATGATCTGCTTTTCCTTCCAAGCAAAAAACTATGCTTCTGTGAAATCTTGGGCTTTGCAAAGGGTTTGTTTTGGGGGGTTTTGCTTCCCCTTTTACTCATGTTTCCTTCTTTCTTTCCTTCTTTTTTAGGGGCAAAATGAAAATGGTGAAAACAGAGAAGGGGGGAAGGTGGAAATAGCAAAGTACTGATCACAGAAAGTTACAAATCCTTTTTACTACTTTAGACAGAATTTGAAATTTCAAGCAACAAGTGGGGAAATTGTGGATTTTTGTTAATTAACTTTCCACAGAAAATACTTCCCGTGTTTTAGCAGTTCTGGGCAAGACAAAGAACTCCATTCCACTTCAGACCCGGCACCTAGGAACCATCTGACTAACTGCTATGGTCCCTTGAAAACAAAGCCGGCCCATTAATTGGACATTACTGACTACAATAAGTGCCGGGAAGGATGAGCCCGTGGTGTCTCTCATGGATGACACGGAAGCGGATTTAACGCAAATGACTGAAAGGTCTTGATCAGGATTCAATACTCTCCACCTTCTTTCTCTGAAATGTGTTTCTTTCTCCTCACTACATTTCTGGTTGTTTTTGACATCACTGGGATCTTGAGCTGTCATATTGCCCTGGAAAAAACTTAATTCATCATGAGTGCAGCAACCCATCTTGAAATGTTCATGAAACAAGAAACCCAACCTGATCTCTCAGTTCTTAAATCTCCTGATATTCCCAAGGCTCAAGCTCTGTATGAACATGCTCAGGAAATGTGGCACAAGGGGCAATAAGCTTTATGATCAGTTGCCTACATTCTGGTCTGTTGATTAAGGATGTCCAACTCTCAGTGAAAAGAACTAGCAGTGGTATCATAGCCAGAGGGGATGCTTCAGCACAGAGGGGTTTTTCCTTAACTGTTCTGAATTAGATACATCAGAGTCATAAATTGGGTAAACAGGCTCTGCTGACACTCTCTAGTGTCAATTTGATCTAGTTTCTTTCAGACACTGAGCTATGTACACTTGGTACATATGTGGTGGAGTGAAGCTTATGTCTCTGAAAGATCAGAGTACAGGTGACATTCAGACCCTGACAAAACCTGTATTTCATGTCAGTGGTGAAGCTGCTGGTGGTTTTCCTTCCCCACATACACCACCATGAGTCTCCTGAGAGGTCTTGGGTGCTTGTTGATCAGCTTTGGCATGGTATGACTATGTTGCAACACAAAGACAATGTTCTTTCCTTCCATGGCCACTGTGACCTGAACATCTTAAAATGCCTCACAATATCCCTGCTCATTTCCTCTTTTTTAGTGGGGCAACAATGGGGTAGAGAGTTTACATGATATGCCTAAAGCCATAGACAGAATGTCTAGACAGCCCAAGTCCTAGGCATAGGCAGCTCAGGTCCTAGACAGGACTAGAAATGAGAGGGTCTTGGCTCCCAGTTCTGTGTTAATAGCATTTGATTGCATCTCTTTTAATAACATTTGAAGATTAAGCAAGAAAAGCCACAGAGGAGAAGCAGAACTTCTAGGTAGATTCAGCCAGAGGCAACTTATTTAACCTTTCTGAGCAAATATACCAGTTACCAATCTTGCCTTTGTTTCCTCATTGAAAGAGCCGCTGAAAGATAAAGGTCAAATAGTAGGAAAAAATTAAATAGATAAAGACCACTTCACAGTCTCAGATTTCACTTAAGAAAGGAAACTGAGTAGCAATCAAGGTTGCAAATCCCAGCTGGGAGTCATGAATAATCTTTCTAACCAGCTTCAATCTCAAATTAATAGAATGAACGGATTAACTGCCTGCAGCAGCCTGTTAATATGTCTTTTCTTACTAAACACCAGCAAAATGGTCTTGGTTCCTGAAGGGGGGCAAGCGTGACTCACTCATTGGCTGGTAGGAAATTCAGGACCAGCTAAAAAAAAATGAATGGCATTTAAAATTGACTCCAACCTGCCACTGAATCAAACCCAAACAGTAGTGTAGTTTGGGGTACAAGGGGGTAAGCATTTGCTCCCTTCCCAAAACCCTTGCCCCTCCGCCCCCCACCGCATGCTACCCAGGATGCCAAAATTTCAAGTCACACCCTTGAACCCAGGAACTAGATTATCATGAGGAAGACCTTGGCACAGGGGTGGATTAATGCACGGGTCTGCAGGGCCTGGGCCCAGGGGCCCCTGCCAATTAGGTGTCCCCTGGGGCATCATGGGCAGCATGGCCCAGGTGGGCATCCTGGCCACGGGCATCCACCTGCTGCCAGGAGGCCCCTCCCCACTCCCAGCCCTGTCCTGCCCTGCCCAGTCCAGCAGCGGGCATGGCAGAGGGGTGGGCAGGCAGCCAGAGGTGGAGCTTGTGCCCCCTGAAGCTGGCCCCAGCCCTGACCCCAGCCCTGGCCCGTCTCAGAGCACTGGGGGACTGCAGCCATGGCTGTGCAGCACCTGCCAGGCAGAGGGGCCGAGCCAGAGCCAGGGCCGCCTTCACCTCAGTAGCACTCGCACCCGCAGCTTCCCAGACATGCCAAGGAGGCTGGGTGGGCTCAGCCACAACCCCCTAGCAGACACAGAGGGAACCTGCCCTTGCCGGGTCAGGGGCCTCCAATTTTCTGTTTGCCCAGGGCCCCAGTAAATCTTAATCTGCCGCTGTCTTGGCATCTCTCAGTAGAAATGTTAGCATATGGTCTTGACCAGGCTGACTGAAGTATTGTTGAGGAGTGCATACCATCCACACTATAGTAAAACCATTTCAAAGGCTTGGTTGGGGGGAGACCCTCTGCTTACACAAAAACATGTTATTTTGATGGATGCTTGAAGGGGCAAAGCATCAACATATAGAACCTTTTTTCCCCTAGGCAAGACCTTGGGACAAGATTTAAAAGGCCACTTGGCAGATGAGAACAGAGGTGGATGAACAAAATCCTATCTATATCAGAGGAATTTTCAGTCCTGTAAAGTTATGGGTAATGACAGGGTCTAAGTCTTATGAACAGCAGGAGCAAAATAGTCATGCATACACGATATGGTGACCTGTTACACAGAAATCACCCAGTAAGACTTGGCTTTGGCAGATGTGGTTGTGGGTTTTTCCAAAGACTGCTAGGCCAAGAGATCATATCGCAATACCTAAATTTCAGAGATGGATCTCTGAGGTAAGCTACTGTATGAAGAGGTAAGCAAGGTAGTAGAGGAACTGCTGAAGAGAGGAATGTTTGAAGTGTAAACAGTAACTTTGAACTTTCCAAAATGAAAGGAAAATAGACAAGGCCTGTATCATCACACTCGCAGCCTTGTCTGAACCTCATTAGAGCGACTGGGAGACTCCCTATTGGTTTCAGTGAGCTTTGTCTCCAAAGCTCGATGGATAGAGTTGTGGCTAGGTCAAGACCTAAGCACTGGGAGATCCAGCTTCTGTTCCTAGCGCTGCCCTAGAGATTTGTTATGAGTCCTTACCTAAGTTGCTTCATCTCTCTGTGCCTCTCTTTCCCTTGTAAAACTGGGACAAAAATACTGCTGTTCAAAGGTTTTGAAATATAGGGTCTTCATAAAGTCCTTGTGCACTTTTACACTTTAATAACTTAGATTGTGCACAAGGACTTTATGAAGACCCTGTATTTGGAAGGAAAAGGAGTTGTTATAAATTATGGAAAGAAAACCATTCTGAAAGTTGTCACTGCAGACAGGATTCGCTCTTCCATCATCTAACCCGCCAGCTCCCTTTACTCATCACAGCCCCAACACCCCCACCATCTTACTGTCAGTGCTCCTGAATCCTAACCACTATGTATTCATATTTATTTCAGCTCCAGCTAGTGCTCAGTCTAGAGGTTAAGAGCTTTCTGCAAGATTGGTTCCAAGTCGATATGCAAAGAAAGGCCCACTTCCTAGCTGCCTATCTCCCTCCCTGCAGCTTTGGTTATGATTTTAAAATGTGAAATCCATTGCTGGGATGAAGGCTGAATTGCTATGCTGCATTGCTTTGCTCACCAATATGAAAATCCCCTCTCTTAAAATGAATTAGACCAAAGCCTTATGATTTTATCCCATGACCCAGTAAGTAGCTGTTGCCTATGGCCACAACAAGGGCTACATTTTTGTAGTTTCCTGAAGCTAGGAATATTGCAGGCAGTTGCTGTATTCATTCAAAAAAATGACACTGTCACGACTGAGAGAATTTTTCTCCATATGCATTACCAGACCAAGCAGCCTTGTCTAATCCTTGTTTCAGTCTTCAAAGATGGGTCACTTGTGATTTTGTTTAAATTGATGCCAATATCTATTTTTAAAGTTGTTGCTTGAGAATGCATAGGCTATGTCTATGCAGCTCCTAGGCGAGGCTGACACGCTGCCAAGGCAAAAAGCCACGCCCATTGCACACAACTGATGCAGGCCCAGGCTTACAAAAATGCCATCTAGTCAGAGGCATACCGTGCTGTTTTTGCTTCCTGGGCAGAGATTTTGGATCTCAGGGAAAAGGAGTGGGGGTTATAAGCTCTGGAGAGTCTTAACTTACCTTTATCTCTTAACTTACCCTAGAGACTCAAAGACCCTGGCTGCTGCTGCTGCTGCTGCTGTGGCAGTCTCCCCACACCACGGTGGCTGCTGCTGTGGTACAGGCTCCAGAGGGGTTGCCATTCTAGTCCTCCTCCTACACTGGTGCCCTGCTTGCCCATCACTAGTTACACTACTGCATCTACTGAGTAAATCTCTGAGCCTGCATGCACATGGAACAGGCCTGAGTGGGTAGAGCAGAATCAACAGGGAGCTGTTAATGTTCCCCTGTTGTTTCCTTAATGGGCTGATAAACACTGAGTTAGGGGTGATAACCACTGTGTTATCAATTTGCTGCTGGGCTGCTTGTGGGGGGGACCTTTCCCTAACTAGAGCGTCCTGCTGGGGCCTGGCCACACCCCCTCAGCTCAGCATTGTGGAAGGAAGAGAGGGCTGCTCTAACACCCCCCCCCCCCCCACCTGAGCCACTGCAGACATTCAGCCTATCCAGGTTAGACTAACCTACACCAATTGAATCAATTCAGGCTCACGGTTTTTGAATGTCTGTCCCTAACCTAAAGGACAGCAGGAAGTCAGTTTCACATTTTTTCCTCACTAAAGAAAGAGGCGAGTAGAGCAACGCAAGCAGAGAATACAGTTTGCATAGCCTGTCCTTGTTAGCTGAAGTTTTCAAAGCACTTGGAAAAGCACTAATGAATTAAGCCTTTCAAGTCCTTTGTAAGGTAGTATTAAGTCTATTTAAAAATGGAAAAGAGGCACAGAGAAGTTCTGAGACACATTTACAATGGCATTGAAGTACCTGGAAGCTGATAAGCATCTGGGATTTACAAAAGTACCAATAGGCATTAAGCATCTAACTTGCTCAGCTGCTCTTGTGAATCCTACTAGGGTCCCTGGTACCTTTGAAAACATGGCCCAAGGCAAACTAGTCACTGAGAGGCTTTCCACTGACTTCACTGAACTTTGTTCAGGCATCTGTGGCCCTACTGAAGTCAATGACAAAACTTCCATTAAAATCACTGGGCCAGGGTTTCACCCAATGTGTCCTGGTTACCAGTTCCCTGCTTTCATCATTAGAGTAATACAAGAACAAGTCATTGTTTAATCATACTTACAAGCAGTCTCTGCTACCATTCTGCCTCATGGAGTAAAGTCTATATAGATTATAAAATATGTGATTTAAGATTATAAGGCAGAACCACTGTGATCTAGACTGATCTCCTGTATATCATGGATACAAGACTTCCCTGAACCAGTTGAATTGGAACAGACCTTTCAGGAAAAACACCCACCACAGCCTATGGTTTGTTGTTCCAGTGGTTAGTTTCTCCTCACTATTTTAAAATTTGCACATTATTTCTAGTCTGAACAGGTCTAGCTTCAATTTCCAGCCACTGGATCGTGTTATATCTTTTCTGCTGGACTGAAATCCCATTCTCCATAGTATCACTCCCCAGGTATGTATGCAGGGACTGTCATCAAGTCACCCCCTCAACCGTCTCTTTAATCAGTGAAATGGATTGGACTCCTGGAATCTTTCACTACAGGGCACTTTTCCAAACCTTCGTTTATTCTCATGGCTCTTCTCTGAACCTTCTCCAATTCATCAACATCCTCAAATTATTCACAAACAAGCTTTTAATCAGTTAGCCAGTTCTCTAGATGGTTGAATAATATTTGTCAAATAAATTACTAGTAACTTTCATTCTAGGAAGTGTTGGACAAATAATTTGCAGATTGTCTCCATGAACGTGCACAGACTTCATTTCTCCTCCAGCACATGGACCTTGGGAGACTTTGTCATACGTTCTTTGTTGGTCATCCAGCCAAGGCATTACACCACCTGCTACTTCTTCCAGCTGAGGCACAATAAAATGTCAACATAACCACAAAGCAACAATGTCATTGTGTCTCATGAAATGTGAAGACTTGAAGAAGAGCCTTCCTTGTAATTGTTCAGCCATTTCCTCCTCTTCTACAGTTGTGCAAAAACCAATGGTGAGAAGAAATACTGTTATTAAAGTATTATTTGTGAACAAAAATGGTTTAGGATGTATCATCAGAAAGCTACTCAAAGATGAATATGTTTCCTGTTCCAACGAGCCTTCCATCTAAGGGGCTGATTTTAAAAACACTTGTTACTAGATGTAGAGTATCCTAATGTAATAATCTTATTGATTTTCCTGAGCCTATACACAAAACTAAGCACCAGACCTGGTAGTAAGTGATTGCAACATTAGGCCATTGATGTACAAGCCAAAACGGTGATTTGCCTTTGGGGCAAAGATTCAAGGATGTAGACAGCTCTTAGCTTATCCTAGCCTGTCCATCCACTGCAAATGATGGGCCAGGATGCCTAGGAGAAATGTGCACCTCTGCAGTAAACCTACATGGCTCATATCTCAGTCAAGTGATATTTTCTCACATTCAATGTAGGTGCAAAGCATCCTAACTACCTCTTCTCAGCTTCAGCTTTTTTTGTGTCATTTTCTGTTGTAAACCTGGCAGTGGAACTTCCTCTTTAGCTTTCCATTAGAAAGCCACTTGCTTGTGTTCACATTCTGGACTTTAGCTGAACTCTTCTTCCTTGCAAATACAAGTTTCCCCTGACTACAGAGCTTGCTGCAGAAGCATTGCTTTTGCTCTCCCACAAACTTTCCCACACTACCATTAGCACACAGCCAGCTGCCATTGTTTTTACTCAGGGTCCTGCAGCCATTGCAGTATGGCTATCCTGAGCTCTCTACCCAGCCATGTGAGATGGTTAGGATGTCATTGAATGCTTGGACACACTTCCTAGTTCCTTTGGAAGACAACCACCTAAGAAAAAGAAGTGATTGAAGAGATCTGCCTCTTCTACTCATTCACCCAAATCCCCCAGGCTGTCCTTGCCCTTCTCCATAAAGGGTAATTACTCAACTGGTGGTTTCTTCTTTTTCTTTATTAAAAAGGGACTGAAACCAGAAGCTTGTATCAAAAACCCCTCTCAAGAATCAGGTAAATGGGAAGGATTTGAATCCTTATATCTTATGCTGTCCCAGCAATGATGGATCCTTGGATGCAGCCCACAATGCCATAATTACAGCAGACAGCTAATTCCTTGAGATATCAGCTCTGCTCCTGCTAATCTTGAAGGAGCATCATGGGAACTGTCACTACCCCTAAACCCAGTCTTAATCTTGATCCAAGATCCAAGCACAATCTTCTTAATTCACCAGATCTCTTCATGTAGGCAAGAAAGCTCCATGTGCTCCTTTCTTGCTTATGCACCTTCTTCATGACCCAGGCAGTGAAGGCTGCTATCTTTTCCTCCCCATGGGAGCAGATGTATCTGAGCTTCTACTTAGGCCACCAAAACAGCAGAAGGGAGACTGGGGTGGTGTGATGTGAGCTCTAAGGCTCACAGCTGACAACCCACAGGTTGCAAGTTTGAGGCTATAGCAGAAGCATTCATGGTGCTGTCTGTCATATTCCAATGCATCTGTGATTTCTACTAAATACCTTGTTGTGACAGGGGGCAATCTCCCAAGCCCAGTCACAGTATGGGCCCACCTGCCTGTCTAGGGAAGTCTGCCTTAACTCTCCTACCATGCCTTTGATGTAAAGTAGAATGGTTGTAATAAAGCAGGAGGCTGCCCATTTGAGACCCCACTGTCTAGAGGTGTACACATGACTCTGACCTCCCCTTATTGTGTCCCATGCCTCGCAGATGGCATCCTTAAGTTGCTATTTCCTCTGGCCGGGCCAAACTCAGCCCCTTGCTTGGCCTCATTCTTTCATCCTTGCACTCCACCCTATTGGGCCTCATGCATACCACCCCACTCTCACTGGGGCCTCTTGTACTCTGTGCTCTCTCACTGGGCCTCTTACAGGCTGCTCTTGACTGAGCCACACCCAACCTGCCCTGTACCCTTGTGTGACCATATAGGTCATCAGGCTTTCTTACTCACACCCCTTGACTGGTCCTGGTGCCGCCTTTCAGGCCTCTCCCATGACCATCATCTGAATGGTGACCAGCTAATTCATTGGACACTGGGTTGACCCTGCCCCTAACCTCTCACTGTGCCACTCAGTTTCATTCCCTGATTAGGGCCAATTATTCCCCCCTCAGCCTCGGGTCCACTTGCAGCCTCAGGTGACCAAAGACTTACCTGGGCCCAGCCTCCCCTTTCCTGGGGCTTCAACACACACACCCCTCTCTGGGATCCACACTCTGCCCCTATGCTGGGGCCACAGGATATTGCATCCCCACAGGCTCAGGTGCCTCTCTATAGGAGTACCTGTCCCCACTACTCCCAGGGTCTCACATCCTCACGGGCTCAGGTGTCCCTCCCTGGGCATGCCTGGCTCCACTATCCTCTGGGGTCTTACACCCCCACAGCCTCAAGTGCTTCTGCCTAGGCATGCCTGGCCCTCCTTCCCTCTGATCTGAATGACCCACCGGATGGTTGGGGGCTGGGGTTATCAGGTGCCCCCACCCACCTTTCACTGGGGAGGTAACTGACCTACCATTTCTGGGGGACTGTCCCTCCACGAACAGCCCCACCAGACCACCTTTCCCTGGCAGGGTATAGTTTTAGGTCTTGCTCAGGACCAAGCAGGCCTATCTGCCCTGGTCTTATGCCTATTGGGCTATATGGTGTTCCTGGGCTGCTCTCACTCCTAGGTCTTCTATGGCAGCCTCCTTCCACTGGCTGCCACCTCCATAGCAGCGTGCACACTGACTAGCCCCTTCCCTCTGCCAGCTGTAATGTCCTCCCCCTCAAGAGGACTGTTTGAGGCCCTGGCTCTGCCTCCAGGCCAGTCAGGGTGCCAGATAGCTCTCCACAGCCCTGGCCTGCCCCTCATAGTGGGCTCAATCACCTTTCAGCCCTGGCCCACTTACATTGACCAGTTGAGGGATCTGAGAGCTTGCCTAGCCTCGGCTGTCCTCTGTGGACCATGGGGGTCCCCTTATGAGCCCCAGCATATCATCTCCCCTTGGGCTTGCTTAGAGCCTTGAAGATCTTAAAAGAGAAGCCCTTCTCTCAACTGGAATCACCTGAGCCCTAGGCCTCCACCCTGCCAGCTCTTATCAGGGGCTTGCCTAGCCCCCGTGCAGGCTCACAAGCTGTTAGTCCCTTTGCTAGGCTGGGCCTTACTCTAACTAGGCCGAAACCTTCTTCCTGGGGATTGGGACTCCACTGGGTCTGTAGGAACCTCCTCCCACCCCCATAGTTCCTCCCTTACCACCAAGGTGCTCTGTGAGCAGCAGCTCAGCCGGGTGTTGTTGCTTCTTTGGCTGCTTGCAGAAAACTGCTGCCTCAGCCCAGAAAGCAAGGATCTAAAATAGCTGCCTCATCAGGGCTGGCCTGCACCTGCCAGCGCCTTCTCTCAGCCCCTAAAGTGACAGAGCACCTTGCTCCATCACACTTGTCACAAGGACACAAGGAAGGAACAGCAGGAGGGTGGAAGGGGGAAGAAAACTGGTAGGAAGAGGTTAGGACAAGCCCTGGAGACAGGTGTAGGGTTCTCTTCATCAGTGACAAAACTGAACGTACTGGCCCTACACATTTACTGCAATATATGTAACACTGGGTCTCCCATGTTCGTAGGTCTAACCAGGGAGTCAGGTGTAAATATGGCCCAAGGAGAGCACTGTTAGTCATGGCCCTTCATCATACAAGTGTTTCTGGAATAGGTCAGCAGCTAATGGCAAGCTTGCCATCTATTTCGAGATCAAAATGAGGCCCTAGGTGCTAGGAGGCTGATATAAACACAGCCCACCTATGTAGGAATAAGGATGGAGACAAATAAGGACTAGTTAATAATAAGGACATGATTATGACTAGTATTACAGCGATACTTGGATGCCTCAGTCAAGGATCATGGCCCCTTGGTGAGACATCTCATATGCATGCATAGCAAAAAGCTGGCTCCTGCCTCAAAGAGCTTGTAGACTAAGTAATTTGTTCCTTGATGCCAAGACATACTAAAAAATGGGTTGTTCCTCATACTGTCTCTGCCCAGTCTCCTTCAGTGCAGGAGCTCTTGTTCAGTGGGTTGTGGAGGTTAGAAACACAAGCGGGAAGGAAGAGGGCCAGGTCAGAACACCAGGGTCTAAAGAAAAACACATTTGGTTAGAGTGTGTATCCACAACACACCTTGGGGAGGGGAAAAGCAAAATCTCAGGGCAGTAAGCAAACATGTACAGTCCTTCAAACCAAGTTCAAACATGCCACCTACTGGCCTAGAGTTCAGCAGTGCTCTGGAGGTAGGACAGAAGGAGGGGGAGGCTGAAAGAAAGAAGGTCTTGTATCCCATTATCTTTTTCACCTCCCAAAGATTTTCTTCAGTGGTAATCCTCAGCTTTCCAAGGCTGCTGGAGTTCAGGCCCCAGTCTTTCTACCCCTCTCCTGATTACACCAATCTTTTTTGGTGCAGACTGAATTTTCAGAGAGCCACAAACTGCACAGAGCCGGGGATAGGATATGCCTGGGTGTAGACTTCCCTTGAAAACCTGAGGGAGAGGGAGCCTTTCCCCTTTGGTACCTTCCTCTGCTATCCAAGGAAACACTATCTGATGGTTAAATTGCTGGACTGGGAGTGCTTACAGTTGCAATCTCTGCCCCTAATTGGGGCAGACAGAGTCAGTCATATGGGGTGCTTCTCTTCTTGGGTGTGCAACCTGAGACACTTTGGCCTGATTTTCCAAGGTGCCGAGAACCCACAGTTGTCACTGGTGTCAGTGCTCAGCAGCTCTGAAGGCTTCGTGTGTCTGACTGAACATCTGAGGAGCCCAGAAGTCAAGAACACTTTTAAAGATACTCGCCTGACCTCTTTATACCTCCGTTTTTTCACCACTGAAATTAGGGCAATACCTGACAAGTTCAAAGACAGGTATGATTAAGAAAACCCCAAACAGGTCAAAAGTCATGCCCGTGTTACGTGGATTGGACAGTACTATCCAAGGACAAAGCTCTATCCTTACAACACCACTACTTGTGTCTTAAAATTTCTCCTCACATTTGGGTGGCCTCCCTTTCTTAAATCCCTGCCTGAGGAATCTGGGCATGAATTCAAATACCTGGCAGCTGGAGCCATGCCCCTGCTAAGCCACCTAAAGACTGACATTCCAGGTCTCTCCTCATGGGGAAGAGCCTTTTCCTCTCCCCAGATCTTCAGTATCACTAGTACAAAGCCTGTCAGACCTAATTGTTAACGAGTGAGGAAATAAACTTGCTGTAATTATTTGACAAAGAACTGAGATGGAATTCTACTGGGAGGGGGCATCGTGTAGTCATCACAACTGGGGAGGGAGTGCCAGAACTCCTGGGCTCCCGTTCTGGCTCTGTCACTGACCCAAGGAATGACCATGAGCAAATCTGATATCTCAAGGCACAACTACAGCGCTTGTGTACCACACCCGGGAGAGACCCCAGGAAGTGGATCCTACCCACTTCTTCCTGTTCCCTGTGAGCCAACTCCTGGAAATGAGGCAAGGCCACTTCTTTAGACTAGCCCTTAGCTTACAGCCTGCAATGTTGTTAGGCTCTCAGCCTCCAGTGGGGTTTTACTGGCATGAGCTCATCCCCATTCTGTGCTGACTACAGTTCTGGGTTTGGTGTGTACACAGCAGGAGTGGGTGGGCAGGGTGGGCCTTATGACACCATTCCTGGGTGTGGCACAGAAACAGTATAGACGTGCCCCTAGTTTCCTCTTCTGTAAAGGGGGGAATGATATTGAGTGTTGTGGGGCCTAATTAATTAATTAACCTATACAGTACTTTGATATACCAGATGGAAGATGCTATAGAAATATTTCCTTGCTTATTTCTAACAGCCTTTGGTATTTAGCATTTTTGCTCCTTTTCATCTGTAGAAGATACAATTACTTTCTTAATGACACAATGGAAACTTTCTGTGTCTATCAACCAATTACTGAACACCAAGAAGTGGACTAGAACTGAGTGACCCGTTTGCAGTGAACAATTTATTGAACAATGTTTACTCCTTTCTCTGTGAGCTATCTATAAACAGGCTGGTTTTTGCTTAAATGTCTGTTAGTCACAAATACGCAATGAATGGCTCATGCAAACTTATCTCAGTCCATGAGTTACTCTCATACTATTCGCTATGATTATACCTTTGAGTATTTGCTACTTGTGCTGAGGGCTGGTCATTTAACTCACATGGTATTGTTTCTGTGCCTGGACTGGCTGACTCGCAGGATGACTCAAAGTTTTCATGGTGGCTGCTGGAGAATTTTGGCATGAACACTTGTATGAATGCATATGCACTCCTACCTGAGTATGATCCTCCATCTAACGAACAAAATTTTGCTCACCCCAGTGTTTCTTAAAAGGCAATTGATGAGGTAGCAAATGCAGGTGAAGTGGAGATTTTTATTAGAATAGATTTTCATGAACGTTTGCTCTATCAAGACATAACTAAATAGTGGGGTCTCCCATCTGGTGGCCAGACCCGTGGCGAGTCTTTCCTTCATCTTCAACTGATCCCATCCCATTTTTGTGAGACTATCTTTGTCCATAGTCATGAACTCTTTCTCCTGAGTCCAAAGGCCCATCTAAATCTACTGAACAGAGTTACTGTCAAGCATAGGCCACTCTTTGAAGATTTTTCCACCTTCCAAGTTCAAAAGAGATGGTTACAAATCTGGATTCAGGCTGCTCTTCTCAAGGAACATGGGGCCTAAGGGCATTAGGAACCACCAAATCTCGATGGTCCTGTATTTAATTAGCTGTATGTGAGACAGGTCATGGTTTTGCTTTCTGTAAAGGAAGTCAAGATGTTGCCTGAGGCCTGGTGGCTCCTCTAATCAGCAGAGGCAAAAGAACTAAATCATGGAGTAGGTTCTATGCAGATCTGGTGCAACCAGACCTGAAATACCGCATTTTGTCATGGGCATCACAAGGCTTGAAACAGATACCGGACCCTAACACCAGATAGGTCTATTAGCTGGATTCTAACTAGCAGGGAAAAGAGCTAGTAATGCCATTTCCAGCAGCATCTGCTTTCCAGAGGTTTCCCATCTGTGTACTGAGTTAACCCTGATCCTGCTTGGTGGGACACTCCCCAAGAGCACACCTTATGGCAGAAGAGGGCAACTGTGAGTGGCCCAGGGAAGGAAGGCTTGTTCTCTTGTTTAAAAGGACACCCTTTAAAAAACCTGGTAGCTCACTGGTTGAATATTCAACATAATCAATGGTCACTGGATGTTACACCCAGCTAACCAATCGGAGTGGGTTGTCTTCTCTTTCTGTAACAAACCTATCAACTTAAGCCACTAGTCAGAATCACTATGCTGCAGTTGTCAAGATCTAAACTGGAGAGGATGCTGCTTTTGCCTAGGAAAGACGTAACAAAGTGGAAAACTAACCCAAAGTAATGGCATGGCCAAAATGCCAACGCCGTTGTTGCTGAATGACACAGCTTCACTTGGTGGCTGGTGTCCGGGCTGTGATATTAATATTTTGAACTTGTGCTATGTGTGGTTTTCCATTTCATTCAAAACTCTCAAAGCACACCCCCTTTACATGACATTAGTATATTCCCACCTGATGGATGAGCATACAGAGACATGGTCTTATCTGAGGACATCAGGGAATCAGAGACAGAACTGGCAACAGAAGCTGAGAGTCTTAGCTGCCTCCATTTTATGGGAGGAAAAATGCCTCCTTTTTCAATCCTGTTACAAAGAGCTCAGTGATGATCTTCCAATTAGATCACAGAGCTAGGTAATCCAAGGAGCTGTAGAATTTGGAAATTGGAAATTTTCAAGAGCAGATTGGACAGACACTTGGCTGGGATGGTTTAGTCAGAGATGATCCTGCCTTTAGCAAGCAGCTAGACTGGATGACCTCTTGAGGTCCCTTCCAGTCCTACTTTCCTATGGTCCTTTTCTTGTGTAAGTAAAGCTTACACCTAGGTGCTGCTGAGAGAGTCAGCTGAAGTTTAGGCAGTCATAATTCTGCAAAAATCTTTTTTTCTTTAATCTGCCTTTCAAAAAATAAACTGGATATTATATTCAGGGGCATATTGTATGTGAGAAAATACAGTAACTCAAACTTCAAATGAAGTGATTCTATCCCAGTCTTTACAGCAGTGGTTTATACCAAAAGGCACAGCGTATCCTAAAGACGCCTCTTTTTCTGATAGAGAAGGTCTCATTCAGTTCTTTTGTGCCTCTTTCTGGCTGAACACATGTATCACAGGAACGGCACATGTGTTGTGCCCACTACATTCATTGTAAAGAATTGGCTATTTTTTCTGTGTGCTGCTTCCTCCTTGTGGATGGTATCAGAGATGCTCTCCTCTGTGCATGAAAGGTGCTACACTGCAAAGAGCTGATAGCAAATACCTCTGAGCTCAAGTATATGGGGCATGTGCTTTTGGCCTGTGAATTCTGTTCCTGCCACTGCTGTGAAGTTGGAAGAGGACACAGCATGTTGCATAGAGACAAGCCTGAAGCTCCAGGAGGTCACAGATGTAATACAGAAGTAGGTATGAGAGAGTTCTGCCTGGAGCGTGTGGCCCACAGAAAGTCAGAAGGACCATCTTTGCCCTTGTTATCTGAAGATGGCCTGCTCCCCGCACAGCCCCGCTTGTGTTGCCATGGAGACACTGTTTGCCCTGATGGCCCTTGAATTTTGATCATTTTAGTGAAAATAATGTGATGCAATCAGAAGAGACATGAGATTTGCAGTTAGACACACACACATACACACTCCCGCAACCATCTCTTCTGTGTTGTGATTTCAATAAGCAAACAGACAAATCTGCTTTTAAAACACAGTGGCATCTCAGCTAGAGGGCATGGCTGCAAACACGGCTTCTTCTAGCTCAAATTTTCAGTCATTGCTGCTGCTTGTGGCTTCTCCCAAATGAGATACCTAAGTAGGTAAAACCAGATTGAATGGTTCCTCAGTCAACCCGGATTTCAGAAAGACTGTTGCTCCCCACATCGACTTGTCCTCTCAAATTAAAGTGTCCCATTGAGTTAAGTATTCAAGTTAACTATTCAAGTTAAAGAGTATTAAATAAAATATCCCAGGCAAGGCCACTGAGCTTTGCTATGACCGTGTGCCAGCCTTCTCCCACTGTGGTAGCTCCCAGCTTCAGTCCTTAGCTGCTTTGGCAGCAAAGCTGGGGACCCTGCATGGGACAATTCTGGCCCCTGTAGGACACGCTTGGTGGGATGGACTGGCATAAAAACTGGCTCTTGAATATTTTATGTCCCATTCCCACAGCTACTCCAGAAGGCACAAGCCAGAGGAGGCTGGATGACAGGGTAGCACCAGGGGGCCAACACTGACTGAAGCTACTCCGGGAGATTTAATGACGTAATGTAATTAATTGTACTGTTCAACCTGTTCACAATATCAGTCTCCCGGATCGCTTTCAATAGTCACCAGGAGATCGATTCCGGTAGACTCCTGGCCAATCTGGGAGGGTTGGCAACCCTAAGCGGGGCACAGCCCTGTGGCGGCCAGGACGGCCAAGTTCTTCTGATGACACTAAGCAGAACCTGAGCCCTAGCACACGTCCCTGGGATGCTCTGAGCCTACCAAAGGGCAGACCAGGAAAGAGGCTGCAAGTCCCTGGCTGAGAGCCTGCCAGTCAAGATGCCATCCTGACAAGGTGGAGGCCATGGGTCCAATACAGATCTCTGTGCCATAGGCTGCCTGCTCCCAGCTTGTTTGCTCTTTCTGGGGCCCCTCACATGCAGTAGCCAAAGGCTTAATCCTCCCTGGCCTTGAGGGTAGCCTATGAAGGGCAGGACCTCAGTTCAAGCTTCTCCTCCTCTAGCTCATTTCCTTGCTAGCCAGAGCAACACTCTTCTTTCCTGCACCACCCTCCCCCTTGCAACGATAGGTCAAATTTGATCTTCAGGGCCCTAACCCCCAGGTGACCACCCAGAGCACAAGGTGGCGGTCCTGGCTTCCTATTCCAAACCCCTCGGGGGGGGGCTGAGATGGGGAGGCAGTCTCAAATGCCAAGACCCACTCCAGACCAGGGTGATCTTAATGCCCATCTTTTCCTAAAGGAGAGCCATATCATGGCTTGGTGACCCATGGCCTGGCAAGGGGTAGGCGCTGCCTCTCACTCTTGGCTGCAGAGGAGGCGAGGGTTAGTAGCCAGGCCATTCCCCATTCTGGGCAAGACTACCAAGCCCTGCTGTGACTGTTCCCTGGCCTTGGGCCGAAGCCTTTGTTAGAGATCTTCTCTTTCTGTGGAGACTCCCAGCTCCTGTGGCAGCACAGCCAAGGTGTTGGGACAAGGTTGTCCCACCTCCACAGGGCAGGCTTGAGAGGCCGTCTCCGTGGCAGGGACTGGCCTAGAGAGCAGCTCTTGAAAATTCTTGTACTTAGAGCCAATGTATTCTTCCAGAGTCACACAGAAGATGGGTCTGTGATACAAAGACCAAATCAATCTCCGCGTGCCAGCTGGATTCAAGATGGGAGTATTGGCCTTTACTCAAAACCATTGTCAGTTTATTTGACAGACGGTCAGCAGTGGCATTGGTTTTACATTAGTCTATGGCAGCTCCTTTTCTCCGGGGTGACCTGCATGGGTTTGATGGCTGAAAACCAGTTCCTATTGGCTGAGGTTCAAATGACAGGAGCCACCACAATCATTGGCATTAACTGGCCTTGGCATTGGCAGCCCCAGGGAAGAAGATGTGCTCTGGAGATGAAACTCCTCAGTCACCCCAAGAGGTGGTCATTCCAGGTTGAGGCAAAATAAGGGAAAGCACAGTGCATGGAGGAAGACCCTGAGGGATTTCCTCTGCATTTTAAAGCAGAAGAAGTGACCAGATATCTCGCCTAGAGAACATCAGTCTTGAAAGTTTCTCCACAGCCTTCAATTTTGCCCAGAGCTTTTCTTTTAAGACTCCCCCTTTCTTAGAACAGGGCCTCAACTCTGGCTGGTTCCCAGAGATAGATACCAAATGGCACTTTTTCCTTTCTTTTGCTCTTTCTTCCTTCTCGTGAAGCTGGCAGCTCCTCCAAACACACATCCAACCAACGCACAGTGCATTCGAAAACAGGCCATCTGGCTGAGCACTCCTTGCAAATGAGAAGACAAGAAAAACAACCCTCTTGGAGCTGGCAGCTGAAAGGCAGGCAGCCTGTACGTGGACTTGCTCTTGTGGTACAATCCAAAAGCCATCCAATCCAAGGGCAGTGCAAAAGCTCTTTCCTAATGAACAGAAGACGGCTGTCTCCAGAAGCAGCTCCAAGCCAGCATTTGAGTGGGATGCTGGAACTCTCCTTAGCTGCACATGTGCTAATTAATTAAAGTCACTTTGGAAAGTGCCCCTCACTCCCCCGCTGGGCCTGCCAGCCTGCCCTCCGGGGAATCCATCTTGCGGCTTTGGAGCCCCCTACCGGGCTACGAGCTGCAGAAGCCACGGTCTGGGAGTGGCTGCTCCAACGTGCACCTTTCAGCCACAAAATGGAAGCACTTGCCCTGTTCAAGGAACAACTGCAGATAGCACATAGAACTGGAAGGATGGTACATTCAATTCACCGTGATCAGATTTTCTTTTTTCTCTGCACTTGGTAGCACCTATAGGACTCCAGAGGTAGCACCACCATCCCTGACAGGCTCTTGGGAGTTGGATGAAGTTTGATGGCCTCGAATGATCTAAGCTACTCAGCCTTTAGACACAATGATGCAGCAGGCTTCTGACTTACTTCATAAACGCTTGTAAGTCATGAGACTCCGTCTCCATATCTCAGCTTGTTCTGAAGGTGATGTAGACACCCTGATGTCCCTTTATGTAACAGGATTGGGGTTAAGCTGGCCTCTAGCTTCATTTTGGGAGCCTTATTCTGTGGGCTATGTTTGCAAAGGTGGAAGCAATTGTGTGCCAGCGCTTACAACTTTTCATCTCCCAGACACTAGATTTCTTACAGTGTATACTGATTCAGCAGATCTTTTATCTGCACCTTGCTAGGGTTTACTTCACACATGTAGCTGCTGTCTTAGTAACAATGAGACAAACAGTGTATAATGGCAGTTCGACCACTGGAAGATACAGTTGAGCAGAGTGTATGCAGCTTTCTCGTTATTAGTTCTATTTGTACCGGTGCCAAGATTGTTAAATTTCTATTGGAGCTACTCGCATAAAAAAAATGTTCACGGGATTGGGCATAAACCTCCAAGGAGCCTTCCTTTATTAGTTCAGAAGTAAAGTTCTGTATCAGAAAAACTGCTTTTTTACTTTTCAAATATTATTGCCATACACAGGATACACTCTGTTAATACAGTTCTCCAATATAGTCAGATTTCATGCCAATTATTTTATCAGTGACATTCACCTCCTCTTCCTTTTCTCAACATATGTTTTAAAGGGCCTGTATCAACAAGTTTTAGGTCCAAAATTCAGATTTCACTATTTTTTTAAAAGATTGTTTTGCAAATCCTACTAGAAATGGAGTGATTTTCAGAGACTAAAAAGAAAACAGAAACAGGGAGTTTTGGGGACTTAAACATCCCCTGGTTTGTTGTGACCCAGTATAACTGGCTTGTACCTGAGAATATGGAAATGACACTGAATAGGTAGGTACCTGTTATAAATTCAAGTGCAGCTGATCAGGGGAGTGAAATGCTGAGAGAAACTGAAAAGCAGCAATGGTGAAAAATACATGTGTTTAGGAGCATGAAATTGGAAAGGACCTTTTGGGTCACTGAGTCTAGCTGCCTGCTGTTCTTGGCAACCATGCCATACCATCTATTCCATAAACCGATCAAGCTCCACCTTAAAACGGATTAGATTTTTGCTCCCACCGCTCCTAGCCGAAGGCTGTTGCACAACCTTATTTCTCTGATAGTTACCAGCCTTCTTCTTATTTCCAGCCAAAATGTGTTCATTGCCAGTTTATACCCATTTTAAATCTTACACTTTTAAAACTCTAACTCGCTATTCGTTACCTCTGGTAACATGTTCAGAATATATTACAAGCTTCCTTCCCTATGAGTATGTGAGAACTATTGTGTTGACAGCCTCCCTTTCATCTTCTGCTGTTAACTTGCAGAAGAACAGGATAATGTGAAAAAGATAAGAGACAGATGTTTCAGGTCTGCAGTTCCGATACAAGCATGAGAACAATGCTTCTGAGAGTATCCGTGCTTTCAATAACTCACAGAAGACATGCTTATATATCTTACAATACGTGCCGTTTCTCTTAGAGCTATTGACGTGATCCTAAGAGGTACAGAGTGCCTCCTAGGACATGCTGAGAGCACTCAGTCACGTCATTTGGCATTTTGAGAGTCCATGTCCTGCTTGAGTTACTTGTGTGAATAGGACTGCCCACAACTAGTGACAGCAAAATTTCTCCCTAAATCCTCCTGCATGTGTCATGTGCAGTTTATATTCAAATGGAAGACTTACATATTCTAATTATAATTTTCTCAATTTTATTCCTTGATGAGGTGACTCAGAAAAAACAAAACTAGGATTGATCAGCTCCCCTTTTCCACACCCACCCCCAAATTTCTTGAAGCATTTTGTAGTGGGAAATTAGGCTGACAACAAAACGAAGGCATGCATGGAACATGTCTGCTTTCATCAAGAATCTTGTCACAAATCAAAAAACAGAATTTTTAAAATTTGTGGCTGGCTTCAGCTAGATTTATTTTGGGTTTCAGTGGAAAATATTCAAGTGTTCATATTTATGATGCAAAGTCAGCATTTTCCACAAGTGGGAGGGACATTTTCTAACATCTCTAGTCAACACCAAAGAGATCTGTGTTGGAACTGGTCTGGGAAGTGTGCTGGAGGGGAACGTACTGACAGCTTCCTGTTCCAAAGCAAAGTCTGGCTGGACAGGGGACACTGGAGCACAATCCATTTGTGTGAGTCACTCCAGCCAGCGTTTTTGCCAGGGAAGTGCGTCTACTGGCTTTTAAGCAATTCAGGTCAATGTATTACTTGCAAATACTCTTTGCCTATCTGCTGTGCTCTGGCCACTTCAGCTGCCTGTGTGCGTGTGAGATGCACACAGGTACACTCTGTTCAAGTTCAAGGTCTCCAGTGTTTCCATGACATCATTGGCTCACACAGCACCCTGGGCACCTGCCCAGACCTGAGCACTCACACTCTCTCCCATTCATAAAAGAGACATGGAGGGGAGGGAGGAGAACAGTCATATGCACGCACAAAACCGCCTGGACTCTCCACTGATGGCAGGCTGTTTTGCATTGTGCCACCATCACGGTTTGGTCCCAAGGCTGTCACAGCTACATACAGAAGGAGCACTCCTGGTCAGGATGAAACTCCACTGATAAAGAGCCAGATTGCTGATTCCTAAATTACACATGCATAAATGCGTGCACGTGTGTGCACACACATACGTGCGCACGCGCGCGCACAGCCACACACGCACTTCCTGCCTCTGGTGTAGAGAATGACGCTGGCTTCCTTTCCTACTCCTTCCTGATCTTGAACTGCTTGTTCGCCTCCTAGGGATACTGTCCAGCACACAGTCAGCGTAAAATGAGATGAGTACACAGACCATCTGTTTCCATCTTTCCAGACAGTGCCATGTCCATCTCAATTGTACCTGATGATCTGGGCGTGGATGAGCATACGCAACCCATACTAACAAAGTATAAGTCTTTGTTCCCCTAAATTTGCTGGACTGAAAAAGAAGTTTTATGAGCTCTGCAGTCTCCAGACAACTAGAGCTGTTAGTTCAAGCAATAGATTTACTTTCAACCTTGAAGTCCTGGGTCCATTCCTCCCAAATGAACCAGTCAGCACCATTGTTATAGGCACGCAGTCCCCCATAAACAAATGCTCACTGAGTCAGATCACAGTCACCCGGCATACAAAAAGACACATGCACATTTTCACCCATATGTCAGCAACACATCTCCACACCACACTTTGACTCCACATCAAAGGGAAGCAACTTCAGTTTGTTTAAAAAGCAAAAGCAAAACGCTCATGCAACGGGGAACAAATAATCCATTGCTTGTATTTTAACTGGCTTTAGATAACTGGATTAATTTTAACTGAACTTTTAAAAGAGGGAAATAATATATACAGCTGAATATTTTACCAGACCAGAATCTAAATGAACTGGGCACTGGCAATACATGGACAGCATCACATGAGATGTTCATGCTTTATATGAGGTCATGGGCTGATTCCTCATTATGTTGTAAAGCAGTGGTTACCAAACTCGCTGGACTGACATCACTGTTGCCCTCAAAATGTCTCACAGACCATCGCACCCCCCATTAGCAAAATTTTAATTGAAAACATAGAGCAGTGGTTCTCAACCTTTTGGGACTCAAAGCACGCCTTCCTGGATTTTGGACACCCTCCATCACTTTTGGAATTGACTGGCACTTGATTTCAAAACTAATGTATATATTACAGCGCTTACCTATGTACACAGGGCCTGAGCAGTACGGGTGGGTAGACAAACCTGAGCCTGACTTATTTGCTTAGCTTATCTGTTATTTCCTCATGCCTCAGTTATTTCCTCACATCTTGTGTCACCCTTCAAAGGATCTGGTGGCACCCCAAGATGTCCTACCATCCTGGTTGAGAATCACTGCTATAGACACACACAGATCAGGTGTGACTTCGTGATCGTGAGTGGAAAACTTACCATGCCCTCACAGCCCAGCAATGGTCCATGGACTACAGTTGGGGAATTACTGGTTTAAACAACTGGTTAGGCATTCATGTTCATAGGTTGATACCAAATTAGAGGGTACAGTTCTTCCACAGACCTTGCACTATCCCCACCCTGCATAAAACAGCTGGAGAACCAGACACCAGTCTCCTATCTATGGCCCATTCTGTCCCTTGCATTAGCACACCTGAGAATAAATCTCCTGACTACCCTCCCATGTTCTCTGGTTTAGATGAAGCCTGGAAGGTACAGATTCAGGAGGAGGCACAGTCCCTCTCCAAACCCACAGATTCACAGAAGTTTAGGGCTGGCAGGGACCTCGTGAGATCATCGGGTCCAGCCCCCTGCTCTGGGCAGGAAAGCCTGCTGGGGTCAAATAACCCCAGCAAGGTGTGCATCCAGTCTCCTTTTGAAGGTCTCCAGGGTAGGTGCCTGCACCACCCCCGCTGGGAGTCTATTCCAGAGTCTGGTCGAACGAACCATGAAGAAGGTTTTCCTTATATCCAGTCTGAAACCTTCTAGCAGTTTATGACCATTGCTCCTGGTTTTCCCCTGGGACGCTGTCATGAATAGATGCTCACCCCTGATATATTTGTAAGCTGCCACCAAATCCCCCCAAAGTCTTCTCTTTTCTAGGCTGAACAGTCCCATATCTGTCAGCCTTTCCTCGTATGGCTTGCTCTTCAGCCTCACCTCTAATCATACGAGTGGCTCTTCTCTGGACTCTCTCAAGCTTCTCCACATCCTTCTTGTATGTTGAGTCTCCTCTCCTGCCTCAGGGCAGGGCAGCATGCGATCGTGCTTGGCCCTGCCTTTTTGCAGAGCAGGTAAAAGAGGCACTTTCCCTGCATCCTTCCCCTACTGCACCCATGTAAGAACCCATTGCAATGTGACCTGTTTGTAAAACTCCACTCCCACTACCCTGGGCAATGCAAGTGGCTCCTATAAGGACCCCTTCCCTCCACCACCCAGTTAAGAAGGGATAGAGGTGGCATGTGTGAGTGGATAAGAGGTGGGAAGAAAAGCCTGCTGGGGAAGCAGCGAGGGGGAGGAGGAGATCTTTTCAGTAGCACTTCCCAGACAACCCTACAAACCTTGGGACCAGCCCGGCTTCCTACAGCCTTAATGGAGCAGGCTAGCCAGTCTTCTTTACCTGTATCTGACAGCCAGTTACCCCACAAACTGCCCTCAGGGGTAGATTACCATACACAAATCTAAACTTGCTACTTTTTTCCACGGTGCCAAGGAAAGGAGCAGGTTTGTTCTGTCTTTGTTTTGCAGAACCAAGGGAATGCTGTGCCCAGGACAGATCCAGGCTGGTTGGATGTACAGTTCAAATCTAGCTCAGAGCACATAATTCCCCATTTGTGTTTGCATATGCATGGGACAGGGGGTGGGGTTGAAAATAAGAATTTGATTGTCATCCTTTAATCCTAAATTACTTCTTGAAAAAAACAGACAGACACAAACAGCACGCTCACTTATAAACTGTGTATGAAAGAGGCTTATTATGTTCTGCTTTGAAACTGGCATCTAGCTTCGCCCTTCTCAGCTGCCCACTGCAGAGCAAAGGCCTTTCCAGAGCTACCCCTGGATGGAAACAAAAACCCATAGCCAAATTACATTACAGAAATTAATTTTCAAGACCAGGGCAGTGTTTCATACAGAAACCACATTATGGTCAGGGGATGCAAAATGACCGCTTTCCAGCACCAGATGGAACGGCACAAAGCAGATCGCCATCTGGAATTCACGTCACTCCCAGCTGCACTGGGGAAAACTCACGCAAATATCATACGAACAAATAAAAAGCCTTGATATGACATAGGAGCGTCACACTCCAGAAAGAAGGCTGCCTCATAGGCTATAAATTATGCATAAATACGTGTTTGTATGTTAGTAGAATAATAGGATGTTCTCTGATTGGCCATGGCACTCAAACCATCCTAGGCAACCAGTAATGGGCCAAGTATCAATGGTGCTAGCAGCATCCACTGTTCTCTTGCCCCAACACCCTTTAAACCAAATGAGCCATTTTGTGTAATGGAAACCCAGTTATTGAGCCCTAGATCCTTAAAGGTATGCAGGTACCTGTCATGATGACAGAGTTAGGCACAACTCCCATCAACAAATACTGGAGGCCTTGCAAGCCACTATTGACTTCACAGTTCAGGAGCTAGTGCATTCCTCCTCTTCCATGGCAGGGATTTTCCGGTCACAGCACCCATTTCTGGCAGAAGGATCAAGAGGTAGAAAGGTGCAGAGGAAGAGCACTTCTGCCCCAGACTCCAATCATTTGGAGCCTTGTCCTAGTTACACAGGCCCACCAAACGGTAAGGCCTGTGCTGGAGCTGTTGCAATAAAATATCACAGATTTAATGCCTGCTGCTTGGAGAATATGTTTTCCAGCTTCATATTAACCTTTATTTTTCATGGGGTTGGGTGACATTACTAGCAGGAGCGCTTATTGGTGGAGTGAAGAATCTTCGCAGCAGTGTGGGCGGGAGATGGGTTACATTCAATATGGAGCAGATCTAGAGCATGGTTTCTGTTTATTTTTTTTCATTCTTGTAGGATGTGAAATGACACTGTTAACAGGATCTGTTTAGCAGACTCCAATTAAAATCCGATTTATCATCCAAGTGCCTTATCTCAGACAAGTCAACTCGCCTCGGGAATGCTAAACCAGAGGGAAGTCAGAAACGGCAAGGCACTGGCCTCAGGGGAGAGAGCAATAAAAAAGACAAAGCTTATTTTTTTTAAAATACCCCAACAAGCCCCACGTCTGAATGTGGGCAGCGTGCACGTATAGCAATTCGGCAGCCTAAAGAAATATAAAAATGCATTTCTGGAGCATCACGGCTACCACATCACTCTCATGCTGCCATAGAAAAAACAGAGCATTTGCATTTCAGCAAGTGTGTGTGCGTGCGCGTGTGCACATATAATGTGTGTGTGCATATGTATGTGTGCATATAATGTATGTGCATGTGCATATAATGTGTATATATGTATGTACCATGTGCGCAGATATGATGTGTGCATGCATTCATGTGCATGTAACGTGTATGTGTGCATATAATGTGTGTGCACGTGTGTGTATGTGTGCCTGTGCATGTAACGTGTGCATGTGTGTGCACATATAAGTGCATGTGCATATAACTTGTGTGCATATGTGTGTGTCTGTGCGTATATACCATGTGTACATGCATATAATGCGTGTGCATATGTGTGTGCGTGTTTGCATATAATGTATGTATGCATATAACAAATGCTTGCGCATTTAACGTGTGTGCATATAATGTGCACATCAAAAGATATTGCTTTGCATCCACAAATTCATCATCAGCAATAGAGCAACTACTTTAATGAGTAATCTATGATGTCTCCATAGGACCGACCCTGGTGCTGATCAGTGCTGTGACACCTACTCATCAATGAGTGAGAGGAAAACCTCCTTCCTAATCCCACAGTTTTGTGGCAGGGAGCTTCACTAGTAGGAAGCCACTCATTAGCAAGACCCTCCTCACCTATCTCCTCAAAAGCACTGTAGGGTGAGCCCAAATAACCAGGACTCTTGCCAGGCAGTAGAAATCCCTGACAAAGCAATACTCTGGGTGAATCAAGCTGATCAATGGGAGCTGTCCTGGCCCCTCTCCAGTTCACCATGCCACCTCATCTTTCAAGAGGAAAAGCCCACCGCCTCCTGGCCTGGTCGGCACAGATCGCCCGAAAGGTGGAATTGAACCACTCTGTCGCTAGACAGCTACAGGTTTGAAGCCTGCACCCCAGACCACTGAGGATCATCCGGGCAATTAAACCTGAGTAACTCCACTGGTATATAAACCTCCGAGCACACTGTTATTTTCGTGTTACGGTGACTTTATGTTTCTATTTTCTTAAGCCCTCTTTTCTGTTCCGGATGCTTACTTTGCTACGCGAGATGTCTGAAGCGGCGCTTGAGGACACATTATTCCCCACGGTACTGGGCACCGCCTCTGCTGCCCCCCATTTCTCACGTTTCTCCAGCCGAGAGAACTCCGGCTGCTTTATGCAAATCAACCTGGAGCTGATTGGCCGGCTCCCCCCGGGCGGCGTGCGTGATTGGCTGGGGGGGCCGAGCTGCCCCCGGGCCGCGCTGTGACCCAGCAAGCGGGGCGGCTCTTCCCGCGCTTTTTCCGGAATTCGACTCGTGCCGCGGGGGGGGGGCATGACGTCACCGGTGGGCATGTCCCCTATGTCCCTCCGCCATCAGTTCCCTGGCAGTGACAGCCCTCGGCCCTGCACCCGCACCCATGCATGTGCCCCCAGTTACGAAAGCCAGCCTGGGGTGCATCGCAACCCCCACAGCTCGCTTCGCCCCTCAGGGTCCTGAGCTCAGCTCCCCTTGATTTGCTGCCCTCGAACCTGACTGAGGGAAAGGGGGCTAGCAAGAGCTCAGGGCAGAAGCAAGGTCACCCCCCCCCACCGTGGCAGGCCGATGGTCCAGCCAGCCCCACACCTGGCCCCACTGCAGGACCCCGGGGTGCCGGCTTGCTATCTATCCCTCTCATTTGTCCCAAGAAACCAGCTGTTGTGCCCCCAGTAGCCTCCTAATGAAGGGAGGCCTAATGTTTTCCCGCTGTGCCCACTGTCGCAATGGTTTTTCCTGTCCCCAGCAGTGGCAGGGGGCCTGCTGGTGATGACGTGTGTCATCTTCCTGTCCCTCGTCCACACGCATCTCTGGGCAGGGTTTTGCCTTTGACCGGAGCTCCCGTCCCTGTTTTCTTTTGCTGTGCCAAGTAGTGAGTTGTTGCACGCAGCCTTCTAACTATAGACAGGGCTAGCCGTAGTCCTCAATGTGTCGCATATGGGCCTGTCCCAAACAGTTGCAGGGGGACCCTCAGGGCATTTTTACCAGTGCATGCGACGCAGCACTGGGTGCTTTTAAAAGTGCCCGGTGCTGCATTGCATATGTAGGTATAAACAGCGAAATGTACATCAGTGGTGGCTATGAGCTTTTGAATGAAAATGCATTGAAAGTGTTTTAGTTTCAAAGCACACCGCCACCATGTTCTCTGCGCTGATGCTCATTTCTCCATTTATACAAATGCATGCGACACAGCACCAGTTTGCATCACAGGCGACTGGTAGTGGGGGCACATGTTCCCCCTGTGATTGGCCCCTGACTCGGCACTGCTCAGGACAGGGCAGTTTTCTTGCTGCATGGGCTGGCGCGGGGGGGGGCGCGGGGCAGCGGGCAAGACCTAAGGTATAGGAATAGGTATGGGGCTTTTGGCCTGCCCCAGGCCCACTCACAAATTGTGCCCCCCCCCAAATTCAGGAAGCACAATTCACCCCCCCCACCCCGGTTTGCATGCTACAGTTGATTAATCGAGTCTGCTCCGACGCTCTGGATTTCTGGCACATCGAAGCAGACTGCAGTATGTGTGTAAATGCTCTCCGGGACTGTGGTGCTGTCTTGCAGTCCCTCACATTCACATCTCGGGGCAGTTTCCTTGAGCGGTGTCCAATGATTCCTTAGACTCATTCGAGAGCCACCAGGTGCTGGCCAGCGTGCTCTGTTCAGTGTCCCCCCATTGAAGCACCTGTTATGAACCCTTGACCTGTGCTCCCACCCCTGTTTTCACATCTGTTGTCCCCCAGAATCACTTGTTGTGCCCTCAGTGACCTCCCTAATGAAGGGAGGCTTGACGTTTTCCTGTTGGGTCTGAGGCCCACGATTCCTTGGACACAACAAATCGGCCTCTCCCCAAGTGTGGCAGGGGTGGAAGCTATAGAGGGAGAGCACTGAGCCAGATATCTCTAGAGCAGGGGTGGGCAAAATGTGGCCCGCCAAACCATTCTATCTGGCCCGCGGGGCCCCTAAAAATTTTAGAAAATTAATATTTATCTGTCCCTGGCTTCCTGTCATGCAGCCCTCGATGGCTTGCCAAAATCAGTAGGCGGCCCTCCACCCAAAATAATTGCCCACCCCTGCTCTGAGTGATCTATCCTCTATTCAATGTCTTCCCTGGCATCGATCTAGAGCAAAGCTTCTGGTGCGATGAACTCAGGAACCTCACAACAGGGCAGTGTTTCAAACACTATGAATTCTTGTTCGAAACCTCTGGGTTTACCTTGAGAGCCATGTTTGCAGGCTTCACAGTGTCACAACCCAAGGGTGTGATTTTGTTTGTGCACACTTCAGCACTGCTAAATTATTTCCCGCCACCAGGAGCTTTCTTTGCAGGGTGCATTTCTTAGTTGCAAAGAGAAATGCACGGTGCAAAGGAGTTCCCGCCATTCGCATGCAAATTTGTGTCCCACTAGTGGCCAGTTCTAAATTATTCCCACGTGGTGGCTAGCGATTGGCTTGCTGATCTCTAAGCGCTGCGGAGCCTATCGAACCTTAAGAAGGCTATAGGGGTCTGATCAACCTCTGGCCTCTCCCCGTCGCTGAGCGCAATCCTTCGACGAACCCCTTTTTCCCTGCGCGCAAGTTCCACGGAGCCTAGCAAACTTTGTGTGAGTGTATCCAGATCTCTCTGCTTCGAGTTGTTTTCTTCGGTTGACGCGACGGGCTCGCGTGTTTAGAGCCTTCAACTGGATTGGGCTAGAGGTTTGCGTGGAAGGAACTCTTGTCCGCCTCTCTTCTTTTCTGTCTGTAACCGCAACCCAAGCAAGTTTTCCTGCCTGCACCGCGACCATCTTCGGTGTAAGTAAAATAATCTTTAATCAACCGCTAAGCGTCCGTGCCTAATTCTAGCCCGCCGGCCTGCATTCCGCGACCCGGCGTGTCCGGGCTGCTGGCCACAGCCCACCGCGCACAGGCCCCCAAGGGCCTCGGACCGCTCCCGGCCTGCGCACACAGTGCTAACACTGAGAGGCACCCTGGTTGAAAATCACTGACATACACGTTTCTCAACTGATTTGAGTTTCCCCCACACAAGCAGAGCCTTGCGGCCAGATTTTAATCTCGTTTACATCCCCCTTCATTCAAAATGATGCTGCTTGCTTCAACGGAAACTAGAGCATGACCCTAGATTACAAAACTTGCAGGCATGTTCTCCTTTGTTGTGAGTGAAGTCAGGCATGTAGAGTACGCTCAATGCATCACAAGTGTGTGAATGTACGAGGAGGCGGGGGTTCCCCGCTAATTCTTGGTTAGGGTTTCAAAGAATTTTCAGCCGCAGAGAGCGAAGGAAGGGAAAGAAATGAATGAGATTGTCCCAAGTGTCAAAAATGGGACGTACCAGTCAAAGCAGGCGGTTTGATGAACGCATGTTATGTGCTCAATCTGAAAGGTGCAAGTATTTCAGAGCATCTAGGAGGGTCAACAGCAGCGGGCAAGAAACCAAGCTAGAGTTCTGCTTTACTGGTCTCTGTTTAGTAGTATGATCCTGGATAAGTCACCCTGCCTCTTGAATCTCATTCTCCCTTCACACCATGTAGGAAGTCTCTGATTGCGTGTTCAGTGCCTGGCACCATGGGGCTCTAATCTCGTTTTAGGTATCTTGGCACTACCATGATACAATTAATGAAAGCTTGGTTCAGAATGATGACTTGATTTCTCCCTGTCTGTGGTCATTTACACCTCAGTGAACTGCAAGGCAATGCAGAATCAGTCTCTTTATATAGCAGACTCACAAAAAATAATGCCATCTTGATACTGCACTGTACCTCTAATCTTGGAACTGTTCCCCATAAGTCTTATGTTGGGAAAGTCAGAATAAAGACCCCAACTTTGCACTTACATCAGTCTGACTATCATAAAGAAGTTCAGAATATAACATGTAAGATTTATAACACCAGAACAGACCAATAGCCCACCTAGAGAAGTATTTCTTTCTTTTTGGGCTGGCCATATGTGATACTTCAGAGGAAGGTATGAATCCTTCATAAGATGCCTCACAGCACAATAATATCCTATGGAAAGAAATTCCTTCCTGACCCCCAGCTGAGAACTGGTTTATAAGAATTGAAAGCACTTGTAATTTTATCCTACTGAGTGTAACTACAGATGTCATTCTCATAAATGTCTAAACCCTCCCCCCCAACAAATTACTAAACTATTTGCCTGGAGAGATTTTTCTGAAATGGAACCATCTCTGCAAATACATGTGGTTTGGAAGAAATTTTAATTAGATTATTCTTTTTTTTTTTTTGGTGTAAGTAACAATGGAAGCTGTAGGTTCTCCTGTTACTTACACCAGTAAAAAGCAGGAGTTATTTCACTGAAGTAAATGGAGTTATACCTACATACAACTGGCACAAGTGAAAACAGAGCCAGGATCATGAGTCCAAAGGTGAAAATAAAGGCAGATAAGCAGAGTAGATCCATTTCTGCTCCTAGTGACACCCAGGACTACGTCCAGACAAGCGCAGGCATGCAGTATATGGTGCCGTAGATGGGTCTGCGTATCCACACAGTACACATGCAGGAGATCCTGGGGTCAAAAAAAGCCACACCAAAAGAAAATAAGGTGGCACATGTGGTGGCAGCATGCTTCTCCCCAAACTGGAGCCTGGCCAACCAGAGCCACACTCCAGCTACCAGCCAAGTTCCCAACTGCAGGAGTGCCACAGCTGCAGCTCCCTGAGGCCCCTAGAATCCCAGGTAAGGCTGCTGGGGCCAGCATAGTTGCTGGCTCCAGCCTCTCCTACCCCACCCAAGGTAACATGCCATACACCAGAGTGTGCATGGCATGGGCGTTTCCTGGGCACAAGTAGCTGCGGTACAAGGTCCGCTGCTACTTGTCCCCAGAGAAACAAATGGTCATGCTTGTCTGAATGTGACCAAAGGGTGCATCCATACATGTACATGCATGCACTAGCAGCGGTGGAGATTTGTGCCTTAGCGCACGTGCCTGAAAGTGCGCTTTGGGGTAGGGCAAATTGTGCTGCTTTGGGCAAACTGACCCTGCCCAGCTCTTCTTGGATCTTCAGCTAGTGGCAGCTGAAGGCTGAGGCCAGCACCTGTGCTGGCCCCAGCAGTATAAAAAGGTGCCCTGGCAAGTAGCTCAGGGCTACCTGCTCTCAGGAGCTTCTCAGGGCCAGGCAGTTGGTGTCTGGGAACACTAGCTGCCTGTGCCAACTGGACTGCTACAGCAGCCCTGACCTAGAGTGGACCCTGCATCCTGTACCCACTGCAGCAGCCTGGCAGCAGGGACTGCTGCCTGGCTATGACCTGCTGCCATCTCGGATTTATGGCCCCATGGCTGTGCACCTGCTGGACCTGGACGGGGATTGCATGGCAGCCTGGGCTGTGGCATGGGTGTTCTAGCAGAGCTGCCTGTACTAGCTGCCAGCAGGCCGTGGCTGCACAGCAGCACCACCATGTCCAGGCAGCCTGGTCCGGGGCTAGAGTCAGCTGCCCGGAGGCAATACCGCAGCACATACCCTGCATTAACACAGTAGTGGGTGTGCTGCATAATGTGTGTGAGTCCCAGGGAGAGGTCTTTGAGCCCCAGCAGCTGGAGGAGGCTCTCTGTGTAGCATGGTGCATCCAGTGACAGCTGCAGTAGAGCCAGCCAGCCAGGAACAGTGCTGCAGGCAAGGACCACCCCCTCTGGCAGCAACATGCAGGAGTCAGAGTGTGTGATGCCATCACCACATGGGAGTGAAGTCAATGTGGCTGGGGCCATGGCTGCTCTGGGAAGGAGGGTGGGTGCTTCTCCTCAGGGCAGCCATGACAGGTAGGCCCAGGACCGGAAGGGGGAGAGACAGGATCAGTGCTCCTTGATAACTGCAGCGGGCCTGTGAGACCTGCAGTGGAGCCAGCTACACCAGCAGTCAGCCAACCTGCTCCCAGCTGGGCCCTGCCCCTAGTGCTGGGGGTGCAGGCTGACCACAGGGGGCAGTTGGTTGTGGAGGGGCTGGTGCATGCTGGGGTGCAGTGATAGGAGTGGCAGGGATGGGGATGGCAGCTAGGAGCTGCTCTGCAACCCTGCGCTCCTGCGGGACGACAGCATCTACAGAGGCCCTCAGTTCACCAGCTCCTCAAAGCTATCCCAGGCCAGCTGCTACTCTTCCCACAGCCAGCTGACCAGCTGCTTATCATGCCTCCTTCAGTGCCAGGGCATGGTTGGGGCAGAAGTGCTGGAGCACATGCAGGGCTTAGGCCCAGAAGTGCTGGGCCTCCTAGCAGCATGACCGCTCCATCCAAAGTGCTTCCTCCTGCATACTGTCCCACCAGGCTTGTCACTCCCGGCACGGGCAATGCATCTGGATGACCCCTGGAGTGTGCAACAGTGGCCAGACAGCTCCTGGGCGGCGGCGGCCTCTCCTCTAGCAGATGGGCTGTTTGTACAGAAAGCAAATGGAGGGCCATCTTCAGCTACAGCAACATAGCATGGGGCGAGAACAGACCTCGCCAAGGGATCCCCCGGGGGACAAGTACCACAGCTGGCCTTGCCTGCAGTGCCCAGCATCTCCCTCTACCAGGCTAGATGCAGTGTTCCATGTTTTCCAGGCCCTCAGCCACCAGCCCCAGTGGGTGCAGAGCTGGGGCCTGATGGGCACTGGATGGGTCGGATGGGTGATGCAACCACCTCCCCCCTGCCCTCATGGCCAAGACCAGCTAAGAGTGCTCTGTCCATCTGAGAGTGCTGGCAAGGAAGGGAGGCTGTCCTGCCCCTGCTGGGAAGGGGGCTCCTGCACAGCAGAGGAATGGGGATCAGGGGAGGTCAGCCTCCAGGGCTGCCATGCACCCAGCTGGCCCTGGGTGCCTGTCTGGGCCCAGACCAGACCCTGGGTGCCAGGCAGGCTTCGCAGAAGGCTGCACTTTTATTTGCTCCAGCATGCTACGGCAGCATGCTACGGCAGCAGGGACACTCAGTAACCAGAGAGCCAGAGCGTCGCCCTGGAAGACCAAGACCAAACACACGCCCATGGAGTGTATTTTGCCCCACTGTTTTTTTTTTTTAACCTTCTTCTTTGGGGCGAGGGGGGGGGGAAGGGGGATACTGGGAAATCCTGGTATCAAATTTAGGCACTGTGCTATAAATTTCCAGCATGGCGCATGGTTGCACATGCTCCACATGCAGTTTGTGGTGCTTCAAGCAGGTTTGAGACACCTTACCTTAAACAGGTTTGAAGCACTGCAGACCGCATATGCACACTCCTTTGGCCATGCTCAGGATGCCAGTTTCAGCTCCTAGCAATGTCAGCGTCAATAATGGGTATAAATAATCCACAGTTTCAGCATGTAAGGTGAACCAGGCCCAGTGACGGTAAGACGGTTGCTTGGATGTAAGGGAAAGCAGATTTTGGCCTAACACTTGTAGTGAGAAATTAATATAGCAACTGAAAGGTTATTTAAAGCTCTTTTGATTATTTAGAAATATGTCACAGGAGGCAGGGATTACAATAAGAAGGCACTAGTTAGAGCACGGCTCCTTTTCCTCTGCTGAAATCAGAAGGGTGTTTTCCTTTAATCTCCCTGTCTTTAAGAAGGAGTGCTCCCCCCATAGCACCTCCATTCCCTTAACTGAGACAGTGAGCGTTCTCCCTACTGCTTCCATCTGCTCTAACCCACTCAAACAATAACAACACTAATCAATAACATGTTCCAATGCGGTAGGCTGCTACTGAAATAAAACTGCATAGGGTAAGGAGCGGGCAGGGGGAGAAGGGAAGGCACTGGGTTATTTACCCATGGCTCCTGGTTTCTGCATGGTTACGAAGTTTAGCATGGAGGTTTGAGGAAAGCAGGTGGACTTAGAGATCTCTCAGGGCTTCAATCCAGACCCATCCTGACGTCTGTTGGGGGAAACACGTCAGAGCAAAGATATGCTCGTTTCAGCCCAAAGGCATGTGACCTTGGTGACTGTTCCAGGCTAAACAAGGATGGCTGCCAGAGGTCAGAGACAAAATTCCTAGCTTGGGCATTTCTTTTTAGCCAAAGCTCTTTTGCTTTCTTTTTTCTTTCTACTTTTTATGTTGCTTCCACATTATATCTCCATTTATTATGCACGTACTGTAGTGTGAAAAAGTGGTCTTCTTCCTCTTTGCTTCCTGTGTTTAGCAATGGACAGCAATGCACAGTCCGGTGAAACCAACGGAAAACATTCCAATCCTTATGAAAAATAACAGGCAGATGAAATATGCAGCCAAATCAAAGCACGGGATCTCTCAAATCTTTGCTCAGTTCTCAACAGAAATAATGAGCTGCAGAGTGCAGCAAATCTTAACATCCAACCAACAGAAGGGGGTACCCAAACCCTAAATAGTTAAGGAGAAACTCACTGAATTGACACCAGTCTTGTAGGTTATCAGGAAAGCAGAAGCAAAACAGTTTTTCTATTCCTGAAAATCCTGTAGTTCACTTGACTCTGGTCAGTCAGGTTTAAGCTTTGGTTGTGAGACTGCAACTGTACTGGTGGCTTTAGCTGCTATTTTTTTTTAGCAGTGTTTCAGAATAAGGCTTCCAGGCTGGGTTTCATGGAAGAGTAGAACAGTAGGGCTGGAAGTGACTTCCAGAGGTCATCCAGTCCAGTCCTGCCCAAGGTAGGATGATTTCAATCTAAACCACCCCAGCCATATGTTTCTGTGTTTTCTTAAGTCCATTTTTTCTGCTATTGGTCATAAGGTGTTACTGATGAGTCTGGACTCTTCACCAATGATACAGGGAAGTGCCTCTTTTGGCAGGAAGAACCCCTCAGCTAATTATGGGTAATAGTTTATTTTTTCTGTGTAGTGCAGGGATCCATTCTGTCTCTGCTGGTGGTCAATGTGTTTTTAAGGCTGCTAGGGTGTCTTGTAAGGAGATACAAGATTAGCAGCCATCAAGATGTTGGTAATACTCAGCTCAGTTTTCACTCACCACAACTGAATGCACTGTTAGAATACAGGGAACCTGTCCAAAGGGAAAGCTAGATAAATCCCAGCATTGCTATAAGGGACTAGAGAGTGAGGGTCTAAGATTTGGAAAATAGGTGCATACAAGAATTTTCAAAAGTGCAAAGGCAATTTAGGTGCCTTACTGATTTCAGTGAGCGTTAGGCACCTAACTAATCTTGAGGCTCTTTTGTGAATCTTTCAGTGTGTTCCTGGACCTTTGAAACTCTGACCCTTAATCACTAACAATATGGGGCAAATTCAAATTGTTGATCTAGCAATGGAAAAATGCTCCATCCCATTAGCAATGCTCTTGATTCAAACCCTTTTGGCATCTTCAGACCTGATTTTCCATCTTGTGCTGAATACAGAGTGGGGGGAGGAAACACTGCTAATTGGATGAATACCCCTTGAAGCTAATGGACCCCTCTACTGAATGCAATTGGATGCAACAAGTGCACATCCTTGAGTGAATAGCGAGTTCTGATTTGTCAGAGGTGGAAATGACTGGATAAGAAGCAAGCTATTCAAGACACAGACCCCTGGGCTTTGGACCTGGCTGTGTGGGCAGAATATGACCCAAGATGCTTAACAGCCTGTGGTGCTGAGTACTGTACATTGGGGAAGACTGAAAATGGGTTGACTGAAATTTAATATTTAGGTGATTTTTAGAAGCACAACTACCCCTTTAGAAAGGTGCTTTAAATGATTTTTGGTTTTCCACAGCCTGACAAAATATTTAGGTACCTTTAGTGCTTTCTGCATGCTGGTCTCTCAACTACCTGCCCATGGTTTTCTGTCAGGAAACATAAGGCTATATCCAGATGGTATTATTAAAGAATTATTTGGGGGCAGGGTGGGGTGTGTGAGAGAAGGGCTGTTATTTTTAGCAGCAGCAATGAAATTTCAGCAGCTCATGACGTCAGTGCTAAAATGTCAGTGTGAAACAGGCTGGAACAAATTAAGAGTGTGGTGTCGTCATTGCTAAAGCCACGCTACCCTCTGGAGGGATTGTGGCTGGGGGTTGCAAATGCAGTTCAGGGGAAAGGGGGGGAAGAGATCTCTGAGAGCTAAAGAAAAAATCAGAAACAACAGAAACCCCATCTCCTGGAAGCTAAAGGTCAAAGAAAGTGTTATTCAGATATACCGTCCGCTCTCTTAGATAAAAGCAAGGTGGAAGCATCTTACAAGCCACATCCCAGGAACTAAACTAGAAAAAGGAAATGTCCATTTTCTAGTAATTTAACAAACTGAACTAAATCCCTCTTTGATGTCACCTCAGTGACTCAAATCAAGAAGGTATTTTGCTTGTGATGCCTTCTGTGGTGGGATTTTTCTGAAGTGAAAGCAATGAGGCAGAAGGGTAGATCTCATCCATTGTATCATCCAATTAAAACCTAGTCTTTCAGTTCTGAGATGTTAACATAAGGTGTTGGGTTCTCCAGCAAGTGTTGAAATCCAGATGCACAAATCTTTGACCAAAATTCAAGAAAAATATATCCATGTTTGCTTATTCATCTCCTCTGCAGATTATTTTTGCGTGCTCTAGGACAGTCGAGGTACCTTGACTCTACCTCAGTGCAAGGGTTGGACTAGAAAATTTCTTGAGGTCTCCGCCAGCCTCACATTTCTATGATTCTTAAAGAAAAATTCTCCCCTCATTCATAAACTCTCTGTCTAGGAGTGGCATAACTGTGAGGCAAATGGGGCAATTGCCCCAGGCATCAACTTGAAGTGGGGAGGTACAGAATGAGTAAAAGCAGCTGCTATCAGCAGATGCACAATTGCAATTGTGATTGTGGCAGCAACTGAAAGTCCCTGCTGCCCTTGTGCCCTGGGCATCCAGCTGCACCCCTGTGCGGCTGCTGTCTGAGGATCTTGAACAGGTCTATGAGGGTTCCCAGTCACCCTTCCCTTCTTTATGGCTAGATGGGGCTGGGTCTCCACACTCTTTTTATTTGCAATGTAGAGTTACAGCGTGAATGAGGTTGAGACCACTAACCTAATGGTATGATTTCTAGCTGAGACTCCTTGAAAAAGTAGCTTTTTGATTAGCGAAAATACCATGTAGAGTACTGCACAGTTACATGATCACTGTTGTTTTTTCCATTTATATACAGTAAGGATGGTGTTCTGTAATACCCAAGTGAGCCACCAGAAGTGCTACGCTTCATGAAGTGCCACTAGACACTGAACAAGCTTTCTCCTTGCAATTCTGCCTATAACAGGGGTGAGCAATTATTTTGGGTGGAGGGCCACTTACTGAGTTTTGGCAAGCCATCGAAGGCTGCATGACAGGCAGCCAGGGGCAGATAAATATTAATTTTCTACATTTTTTAGGGGCCCCCCAGGCCAGATAGAATGGCCTGGAGGGCCGCATCCAGACCATGGGCTGCATTTTCCCCATCTCTAGCCTATAGCCATTCAGTCCTGAGCTGCAGCTCTGTATTTAGACTTCTTGGCTAGGGACAGAAGTTACACATAAACCGGTCTAAGTGATCAGGAACTGGTTTAAACCTGTAACAGAAGAGAAGTTGAGTGCACATAAACCAGTTTCAAAATGGCTGAAACTGGTTTAAGATAAATCTGGTTGAATGTAGTGTCAGACTTAACTGAGTTGGGTCAAACCGGTTTATGAAACTTCTGTTCCAAACCCCTAGGTCTCCTAGTCCTGATAGCCCTCCCAGTCCAGGCACCCATATATTTACATGTGTTTAACCCCTTCTGTGTGTGACACCCGTTTTAATGTTTTGGGGACCGAACAGCTTCTAACGCAATGTAACTTCCAGTTCAACGAGGGCTGTTGGGCCAAAACGGTTAACAGATAGAAAAATGGATTAAAGCATTTGTTTGTCTATCAGTCATGCTGACTGTCAGAAAAACCAAGCAGCTGTGAGACCACAATAGGGAGAAAGGACGGTAATCAGTTAACAGAAACGCTCCTTTTTTAGCAGGGATGATAAGGCCTTTGGCAAACCTACAGAGAGTTACGGGAACGGAGGAATTGGTGTGGTGAAGTCACTTCCTGTCACTTGGGAGTCCCTGCGCTCTTAGCATTGTGTGTTGCTTTTTCTGTTATGTGTCTGGGAGTTTGTCTACATTTGTCCAGTTTCATGAAGAAAAATGAGCAATTGGAGGGCACGCTGAATGGCTGGCAGGAGGGGAGGAAGTTAAAGCACTCTGGGCACATGGAATGATCTCTCAGAGCCAAGGAGAACACATGTTATTTTATTACTATTTGGGGAAAGGTTCCAAACTAACCGCTCTAAAGGCTCAAGTTATCTAGGATTTGGTCTATACCTGACAATTTTGTTGGTGTAATAAAGTCATCGAGGGGCATGATTCTTTTCAAGGTTCGTATGCCTGGAAAAGTCATCGAGGGGCATGATTCTTTTCAAGGTTCACATGCCTGGAAACCAGCCATAGTCCAGCTTTATTGGCAAACAAATTCTTTTGCCTGGCATAGCTTATTCCATCTGGGGAGCTGACAGAAGCTACACTGGCAAAAGCAGACTTGGCTGATATATTTCTAATGGGCCAGTGCTTTCTAGTGTAGACTCAGTAAAGCTCAGATGCTGTAAAACTGTAAAACTAGATGGTGCTGGTGATTCTCGGTGAGTGACAATTGTCCTAGGCCCACTGAAGTTTGTGTGTTTTCAATGCAGAGGTGAGACCCAGGAAAACTCCTGAGCCCAGCATGCATTGCTTCATTTTGATCAAAGTGACCTCTGCTCAGACCTTTGCTTCAGTGGGAAAGTTATGTGCTCTCTTGCATGCTGTAGAATCAAAAGGCAACAGATGTCTTGTCAAATGCTCCACATATACACCAGCTGGGATGTTGGATAGTACCAGGTACAGACTAGTACTGGCATCTGGGGAATGTTCCTAGAACAAGGCCTGCACACCAAAGAGACAGCCACAAAAGGGTTAGAAAAAGATTAGGCAAGTCTGATTCTGAAAAGTGATGCATTACTTTTCAGCTGGCAGCTGAGCTCTTGAGTTTTGCTCAGTAAAAGCAAGAGTTGTGAAAGGTTTAATAACCCCTGCCCTGCATCATATTTATTGCTGTGTGGGAAATGGGAATTAAATACCTGTGAAAAATTGTGTTTCTCTTTTGCTGACTCTTTTGGTGCAAACGTTTCGTTCAGCCTTAAGATGAGCCAGTGGAATTTTACACCCAGGGTGATGTTTTTGGTCTGGATCCATGTGTAAATATCTGTCCCTGTTTCTGAGACTAGTCACTGTAGGAGACTTGGGCTGATTTGTGATTTCTGCAATCTAATCTCAGAAAGCGAGTAAGTGATTCCATGTACTAGAGATACAGCCCATGACTCACAGACCTGAGTCACAGCATTGGGACATTGCAGCATACAGCAACACTAGTAGTGACAGAGAATTCAGAATGATGAGCAAGCAGCTGTTACTCATTCTCAGCTGGACACTGTAAGCATGTTTGTACCAGTAGTATGGCTCCAGTCCTTCTCTTTCTTCTTCTGCAGACCTGTAGTCTTCTCTAGGTAGTGTGGTGATTTAATTCACGTTACATTTGCCTCTAGGCAGGAGAAGATCAAGTTCAAGTCTAGTCCCTGGCTCCCAGACTATCTTACTTTACTCTTTCGGTCTCTGCATATAGCTATAAAGGTCTTTTTCATTCTAATAGCCTTTTTCACCCCAGGATCTTAGCTCGCTTTGCAAACTTGAATGGATATGTTGGCATTTGAGGTTGAAAGTAATGTTATGCTTACTTAATAGATAAGAAAACAGAGGCACGGAGAAGCCAAGTGACTGATTCTCTTCCCATGCATCTTGACTCCTGCTACTTTGACCATACTTTCCACTGAATCAGTTTCTCTTGAAGGGGGCAGATCTGATATGAACCAGCGATCCAAGAAGTTGCCATATTTGCTATGTCTTAGCCCTTTAATTCTTACCATGAAGCCTCTTTCTTTCTTGAACTCTTTTCATAAGCACCAGCTCTGATTTTGGGAAATGCTTCCAAAAGGCAAAGATTTGAGGGTGGGGAAATAAAAAAATCCATTTCCAGATGGTTGAGAGGATGCGCAGCACTTTGCTATTGGCAAAAACAACCTCTTTCATTTTCAGGATGTGTAAGTCACAGAATTGCAGCTGGAAATTGGGAAAAAAAATAAAGAAAAATTAGAGAGGAAGAGCAGTAAGAATTCTGATGAAAAATAACCCAATTAATACATGAAAACCCATGCGCTTCATTCTTATTTTTACAGGTGAAAAAGGCAACTATTAAAAATAATCTTTGTAGAACAGATTAAAATATGTAGCATTTGATTTTTTTAGCTGCTTTGCCTTCCATTGCTTATTCTAGATTTACAGGAAATTCAGTCCTTGGCAAGCTTCAACCCTAGACAGGAAACTTACTGTGGAATTTCTTCCAGGCAGGTACTATATTTGATTGGAAGGATAACACGACCAAGATATTTACTATGACTGAATTTAACTAGGAGAACATTATGCATTTTTGTAAGGTGATTGTATTTTCTGAGAACTGTCACTGTATGCAGCCACTGACATACCATGGCTAAATGAACTGATCTGCTCTGCCTGTCTCTTTCAGTGGGAGTATGTCTATCTGGTTTGGACCTGTTTCTCTTTTAATTCATATCCACATTGCTCAGTTCATATGCGAAATTTTCACTAGTGTAAATCAAAAGAGAGTCTGGCCCATACTACCACTTTTGCCCCCAAGACATTTAGCAAATCTTAGGTCCTGCCTTGTGCTATTGGCACACATTCCCAAGTTTTCTTTGACTTCAGTGGAAGGAGTGAGTATACAAAAAGTGTAGGTTTAAGCCTTTTATTAACAGATTATGGTCCCAAATCTGAGTTTCAGCTTCATGGGGGATTAGAGATGTCAAAAAGTAGAACTCATTGCAGGACTGGGGCCTTACCAACTAGACAGAGGGATTGCTTCACTGAACTATAGCCTTTGCTGAGGTGGAATTCAGTAGCAGTTTTACCGCTTCATAGCAATGCTTTTTGGTAGTCTAGGACAGGAAAAGTGTAACCCACACCCAGCCCTCTGTGCAGTGCTCCGTTTCCTCCCTCACATCCTTCACTGGTAGCTGCACCCAATGTAGAGGCTGATGAAGCTCACAGTTTTGGCTAACAGAGTTGGCACTTTTACCAGAAGCAGGGAAGGCTTGTATTTTAGTTTCACAGGTTTAACATTCAATCCCCACAGAGGATGACCCAACCAAGGGTGTGGCACTAAGATATATATATCATGTGATGCACCCAGGGTAATTTACAAGTAGGCAAAATGGGACCTCTTTTGTTGAAATTAACCTTCCCAAGAGACCTAGTCTTCCTAATCTTATAAACTTTGCCATAGTCACAGGCAGTCAAGATTGGCTTCTTATAATACATCTAAGATAGGTGTGGGCAAAATATGGCCTGTGAGCAGGATCCATCTCACCAAGGGATTTTGTCCAGCCTGTGGTGGGTCTCTGTCCTGACCAGCTCAGGCACAAGGTGCAGCCCAGGCCACAGCACATGTGGCTGGTCCCACCACCCCAGGCCTCGCAGTGAAGCTGGGTTAGCATGACAGCTGGACTCCATTTCTTGGCAGCCCTGGTGGCAGTGGCTCTTTCTAGCTGCCACAGCTGCCAGACCTGGGTCTGCTTCCCAAGCACCCTAGCCTATCTGCCCCACACCCACTGCCAGGGGTGGGAGCTGCGCAGGCAGGGTGCTCAGCTAGGTGTTTGGGACAGGGCTGCAGGCTGGTGAGGAGCGGCATCTGGGAGTAAGCTGGGTGGGCAGGGTTTGAGAGACTTCTGAACCATTGGGTGGTGACAGACCTTGAGGCCCAGGGCAGAGCCACAATCTGCTCCCTGCATACCCCTGTGATGGCCATGGGCTCCATGGGCAGTGGCATGCAGGAGGCAGGATCTGGCCCTGGCCCCCGCCCCAGCCCTGGCCACAGCCCCGTGCTATCATCACGTCAAGATCCTGGACCCAGCCCGGGATGGAGCTCTCCACGTGCCGTACCCATGTGACTCTTGGTTGATCTCCATGGGGACCCCAGGATTGTGAGGCAGTGACAGCATGTGGCCTGGGGCCGGGGCAGAGCCCTGGTTTTGCAGGCAGGGGCATGTGGATCGTAGCTCTGTCCTGGCCCCATGCTGTCACCGCCTCATTATCCTGGGTTCTCCACAGAGACCAGCTGGGAGCCAAGTGGGCAGGGTGCGCAGCCAGGACAGGATGGAGCTGTGGCAAGGTGGGGAGGTGTGTCTGGGGACGGGTCTGGGATCTTGGGGCAGTAACAGCATGGGGTCAGTGCCCAGGCCTGGGGCTGGGGCAGAGCTGCGATCCACTGCAAACCTGTGCCCATTGCAGGCATGTGCAGGCAGCGGCCCGTGGCTCTGCCCCAGGTCCTGGCCCCACACTATCACTGCCCCACAACCCTGCCCTATGATTCCAGCCTCACCTGCCCATCCTGCTTCTGAACACCACTTTCCGTCTGCCTGGGGCCCCATCCCACATAGGGAGTTTGATGAGCTGTTGTGGGGCGCAGGGGGAGTTCTGACCTGGCCTGTGACAGCTCAGCAGAACTCCCTATGTGGCCCATGGGCCCAAATAATTGTCCATGCCTGGTCGAAGAGAAGGCATATCCACCACCATTGTGTCTCTTCCATCACTTGGGGCACTGCATCTACTGTGACCTCTTGAAACACCATGGGTACCTATACATATGTTCCAACGCATTCTAATTACAGTGTGTTGGAGCAGACTTGATTAATCGAATCTGCTCTGCATTCTAATTAGAACGCTCTAGCCTTCCTGCAGCATCATGTGGATAAGCCCCCCGCAGGTTTAAAAGTGGTCGCTGGGGCACTTTAACTAAAACTTGTTGAATGAGCTTTAGTTAAAGCATCCTGCAGCCATTTTTAAATGCATGGAAGCTTAATACACGTGATGTGGCAGTATTTTAATTAGAGTGGCTCTCTGGGAACTGCTCTAATTGAAATGTCACCCCCCACTTCTTTCCCTCCCTCCTGCTCCTGAGTACATGTACAGGGAGCAGCCCAGGCCCCAGCCCCAGCCTGAAGCGGCAGGGGGAAGAGGGGTAATGGCCCCGGCCCCAAGCGGTGTGGGGAGGTGGGGAACGGCCCACAGCCTGGCCCCAGCCACAGGCACTTTTCTAGTATAATTACTAGCAAGAGACAGTATTATTATCCTGTGGAATAATGTCACAAGGGAAATGTCACGGAATAAATATGTGGTAGAGAAATGGACTTCATGACCTGTGTCAGACTGCTGTGATTCATTGAAAAATTCCCAGAGTATGTGTGAAATGTGTAGTAACATGCACTTGCTGCCTGATGTGCTATGGCTAAAGACAACTCCACCATGCTTACAGGTGTGCTCTGGGAACAGGAGCTTTTGGTAGGAAACAATGAGGGGAAAAAAGAGAGAAAATGCTTTCAAAAGGGTGAAAGGACTTGCTGTTCTACTCAGCCAAGCCATGGAAATGTAACTGCGTGTGCGTTGTCGGAGCACGGATTTTTTTTCTGGGGCAGGAAGTACAAGCGCGTATCCTCCCACTTAATGCTATGGGGGGAAGAAAAGGCTCATAGACTCCCCTGCAGTGTTAGCAAAAATACAGCCTTGGCCTTTCGTGCCCTTTGTTACATAAACACAAGGAGCATAGACATATTAATCAGCCTGGTATTGAGGGCGGAACGGAGCAGCAACCTCAAATGCCACCCACTCCCCTTTCTGTCTCCCATTTGATGTAGCTATTTTAAGCAACACATTATTTCCTGCTGTGATTTTATTTTTTCACCCAGCTTCTAATTCTGGCTCTGAGGTAAGCTGTGACATACATATCCCTCCTCTCCACCTCCATCCCCCCTTTCTTCTCTTTCTGCACCCACTTCCTCTCTATCGCTGCATTTTAGTAATTCCTGCCCCATCTCTCAGAAAAGAGATGCCACAGGTTTGTATCCCCCATCAGAAAAAGCTAAAGGACCAATCTTGTTCCTGTCAAAATCAAAGGTAAAGTTCCCGTTTGGCTTGAAAGTGAGCAGGATGGGGCCCACTGTTTGCAAAGCTGATTAGTGCTTTCCACAGACCCTCAGAGGACCAGTCCTAACACAGGAAGAAAATGAGGAAGGTTACGAGTAGCCACCTTCTGGAGATGAAAAAGTAGTTGAGAAGAGTCCCAGCTCATCCCTGATTAAACTGATATAAAACAGAGTGTCTTGTGGCAGAGAAGACAGGACTCAGTTGCTGCAGATATAAATGGAGATACCCTTCCCAGCTGGCTGGCTGCAGATGGGCTGTGTTCTCTAGTTTCTAGGCTGACTAACAGCTTGTGCTGCTGTGTGTCACTTGATGGAGTGGGCAGGGTCCTCTCTTTGCTGGTGCAGCAGCTTGCGTCTCTACTACCAGTGTGTGCAATGGGGAAGATAAACATTTTCTGTGGCCTCTGCTGGTGGCACAGCACACTCATCTTCCTCCTGGCCAATCTAGCCCTGATGAAACTGCTGGCAGGGTCGGTTTGTGACAGGCTCTGAAGCTTTGGCCTCAAGAAGAGCCCAGCCCACCTGGATGAGATGGCTATTTCCCACAAATGCTCCAGTGTATGCACAATTGTAGGTGACAGCAAGAGCTCGGTCAGATGGAGCCCCACTAGGGAATGGAAATCTCCCTTCTCGCCCACAGCTGAGGCACATCACAGATTTCTCTCTTGCTCTCTTCATTCTCCACTATTCCCCACACTGTCTGTCGACCACTCCATCCTGGAGATATTTTGTCTAGGCTTCCCCAGGCGTCCCTATCTGCCTTAGCTGGTGCAGCACAGCAGGCTGGAATAGCAGGGTAGACGGCAGCACCGTACCTACACTCCTGGTGGCCTCGGGTAAACTTTTAGTATCGGCACCCCCTTTGCCAGAGATAATGATAATAATAATAACAATAAAATTACCGTTTTTGGGCCCTGTCTGTCCGGGCCCCAGGCGGCCACCTAGTTCACCCATGCCTGTGTCTGGCCCTGGTAGACAGCTAGCTGACTCCTGGGCCTTGGTCCCATAGCCTTTATCAGAATGACTTCACTGAGGCCTGTGGCCTGTCCTGAGCCAGCCATGGTGTATATAACTCACACAAACAACCTCACGCCTTTCCCTTCCTGTGAGTTGCTTTTGGAGCTGTTCCACGTGGCCCATATCTGTCTGGTACTAGCACTTGCTTGTGAGAGTCTGAGGGAAATCCCTGGCTGTGCAGACACATTTCCCCACCCTCTCCTACATCTGACAAGGATTCCAGTTATGCCCTTGCTGAGATTCCAGGAAAGAGCAAGAGAAAAAGAAAGAGGTGGAGTCCCAATCCTTTGCCAAATGGGTTTATGTTAGTCACAGCTGCTGGAAGCCTTTGTTGCACTCATACCACAATCATTCTTTTTATTTTCACAGCCTGGCTTTCATGTGGGTCCCTGGAGAGGGCTGAAGATCCATACCACTTTTAAATAGCAGCTGGTCACCAACTTTTCCTTTTCACACAGTTTGTGATTTGTTTTGCCCTAGCCATGAGCCTAAGTCATATGGTATTAGGCACTGTACTAACTCATAACTGAGATGGTCCTTGTCCCAAAGACAACATGATCTAATTCCAAGGTGCTTGGTTCTTGTCTTTCCAGTGGAAGGAAGGCAGGCAGGAAGGAAGGAGAAGGAAGCTCACAGAGTAGAGTATTTATTCCAAAATAAAATGACTTTTTTATCATGGAAGATAATGTAAAAGAGCTGTTGTGGAACAGTTTATTCTACAATAGCTATTCTGATTAATTTCCGCTGGAGGCAAGGCCTCAGAAAAGATTAATCATGGGTGAATTCTAGTGGATTTTAACTGCAGAACTTCACCTATTTCTATAGACTCTAGGTTTCAAATCCAGTAGCTGCAGATCATCAACAGATGACAACTGTTTAGTGTGCAGTTGGAAAACTATTTTATGATGTCAGTTCTCCAGGGACTAATGTATACTAATAAAAGCTATAGCCACCTCAACCAGCATTGACTCTTGACCCCCTGGTTGGTAGTCTCAGCAGAGAAGGTAAGGACAGAATAGGCCATGTGGATCATCTGTAAGGGACAGAGAGGAGTTCAGTCTCCATGGCCAATTCTGGGTGTGGCCTTCTGGCTAGCACTCAACCAGGGGCCAATGTTGATAACAACCAAGATGTGGTCAGTATTGTAATAAGGACACTTATTCACTGGGACGTGGGTTGGCCAAGCACCATATGAATTGAGTGGCCATCAGAATGTGATGACTGAGCCATGTTTGAAACAGCACCCTAGACAAATAAGCCTCATCGGAATTTGACCAGGACAGCAGGACAAAAGACGCATACTCTTACAAAAAAGCCAGGGACTCTTTACTGTCTAGAGGTAGGGGGGTGCTGATACATCTTGTCTGAGAAATGGAACCTCTGGCAGCACCTCCAAGCCTATAAGTTCATCACGGGGGCACAGAAGGGAATTGGTGAGGTTTTATTCACCAAGGCGCCCCCGGGGGTTACAAGAAATAATGGCCACAAGCTAGCAGAGAGCAGATTTAGACTGGACATTAGGAAGAACTTCTTCACAGTTCGAGTGGCCAGGGTCTGGAACGGGCTCCCAAGCGAGGTGGTGCTCTCCCCTACCCTGGGGGTCTTCAAGAGGAGGTTAGATGAGTATCTAGCTGGGGTCATCTAGACCCAGCCCTCTTTCCTGCTTATGCAGGGGGTTGGACTCGATGATCTATAGAGGTCCCTTCCGACCCTAACATCTATGAATCTATGAATCTATAAGCCCAAATGCTGTGCATGGGGGAGGCAGATTACACTGCTTAATGAGTTACCAAAACTGCTTCATGCAGTTCCTGCCCCCCACCTCTTCCCAGAAGCTCTTCCCTCCATGAATACACCAGGGGTATCTTAACTTGCACAGTGGCACAATAGTAACCTGAGGTGGTGTGACGCAGCCAGTCCTCTTGGAAGCAAAGAGGAATTTGGCAGGAGGTCTGTTCACTGAGGAGTTCCCCTGGGAAAAGACAATAGCCATGCTTTTGACAGCATTGCTTGTTTGTCCCGTCAGCTCAGAAGCACCTCATGTAGGACGTGAAGTCCTGCAAGCTCTGATTATATGAACTCCTCTCAGGGCAATTGAGCTGGGCTCATTCCTTTTTCTCATTCCACACAGGGTTTTAAGGGGCTGTGTTTGTAAACATCAGTCTCCATCTTTCTGCCTGCAGGGTCCTGGGCGGAGAGCCAGGCAGGGATTTGAGAGACAGCAGACAGTTTTAAGAGGCAGTGGCGTCCGATCGCCGCCCCAGAGAAGGCACGCCTTGCTGTTAATAGCCTTTACGATGGGAGTCATCTACAGGACCAGCAGGTCTCAACACTGTTCTCTTCTTCCTGAGGCTGAGCTCAGCTTCCAATGAAACCACCTCTTTGCATGCCAAGGTAAATCCCATGTCCCTGAAGCCAGGTCTTCTGGGATCTGGGGAGGTCTATATTGTACTGCCTTGAATGTAAACATTAGGTCACTGCTCTGTAATGATAAATAAAACAATGGACATGTGTTCACATTTGGCCTGGCACTGGTTAAATATTTACTTTGTTCCAGCCTGCCTTCCACCCCCACACACTGGGAGATACTGGACATGCTCATAGACTTAAAACCTGCCTTGAGTACCATTGTTTCCTGCTAGCACCCCATAAGACAGACTGGAAAATGAAATGTTTGGAAGGTGCTCAGCTCTTGGAAATCTGCAAGCAGGACAACAGGGGAATATAGAGCTTAGGGTGCATTTAAACACGGAAACCATCAAAGATTCCTTTATTCCATCCACCATCTTCTCTTTTCACCATTGCTTATAATAATGAAAGAGGCCAGAGTCTGAGAGATGTTTAGCTCTGGGATTCAGGACCCAGCCCACCATCTTTTACAATGATAGTGGAAACCTCACACAGTGCAGATGAGAATGGCTTGGGAGTGCTTTTCCTGGTTTCTAGTAGATGACAACATTATGCCCTGAACCATAAGGGTTGAGAGCCTTGATTTCTTCTCTTGGCAAGTGGTAAAACTCTAGGAGCCTGATCCCTAGATGCCTTGCACTTTGTGCCATCATTCCCAAAGGAAGGGAAGAAAAGCATGTGGCTTCTTTAAGGACAGAAGCTATTGACTACTGCTGAATTTACCACTTCTAGGGAATGAATCTCTGGAAGCCCTGCTTTCTCAGAGTGCCTCAGGGGTTGGTTACTAAATTTGGGTACTGGGCTTAAATAATGCAGCATGGCAGAGCCCAGTGGGCTTGAACATTGTCATATCCAGATAATCTTCTTCTAGGTGGCTGAAATCTCTTGTTCTCTCCCTTCGCTTTCCTCACAGGAGTTTGAGTTTGATGTGAAGCATCATCTTAAATAATTATAACTAGTTGAGAAGGGTCACAGCTGCAAAGTTCTGTTTCTAGTGTGCTCTCTCTATCTATATAATTTCTAAGATGCCAGGAATCAAGGCATCCAAGCACTTTCTGATCTGGATCCAATCTCCTTCAGTGCTCGGGAAGGTTTGAATCCTAGATTTGCATCAGGGCCCATTGCGAATGAGCAGGGTTGAGAGCAGGACCACATGATGTGGAGGGATAATCTTCATATTAGAATCATGGAGTTATAGAAAAGTGCGACTGGAAGAGACCTCAGGAGGTCACCTAGTCAAACTCCTTGCACATGGGAAGGTCCTCATCTCTGATATTCTTCAGACCTTTTGGCATCAACTGACTGCAATGAACAATCATGCCCTGATGACTCCTCTAGTTCATAGGTTGGCAACCTACTTCCTCCAGACCAGATCCAGCCTGTGGAACCACTTTTTCTGGCCCAGAGAGCCAGGGGGCTTTTGTGGCATGTTGGCAGCAGGAAGCTTTGACAGCAGGAGTATGCAGTGGCCAGGTGGCAGGGGGAAGTGGCGGTGGCAGCACTGTGGGGAAAATGGGAGACGATGTAATTCTGGATACAACTGTGGTGGTAGCAGCATGTGCTAGGGTGGAAGTGTCTCATGCTCAAAGCTAAGCCCTGTTAAAGTGGCTCCTCACTCCAAAATGTTGCTGATCCCTGCTCTAGCCAGTGCTCTCCCCACTCTGAATGCCCAGTAGGTCTTCAAGCAGCTGTCTCCACTATGTGGAGATAGGAGAAAGAAGACCGGAGAGGAAGAAAAGGTTGAGAAGCTGCAAGTTTGGATGCCCACAGTGGCCTGGTCAGCAACTATTCCCAAGTGAGGGAAGGGGGAGAGCATGAATTCCCAGCTGGAGCGCAAGTGAGGATACTGACCTTCTGCCCTGTCCTCTCCAAGGACCAGGTAGCAATACTGGGAAGCAATCAAGAGACTGCCAATGAGTCCAAACTTGCCAGCAAAGGGAACTGCTGCAACAAACAAACCTACATATTCTTCTGGATGGAAATCCTTTTGGACTGGGCAATAGTCCTAGCAAGAACCAGCTTGCTTCCAACAGGACCACAAACTTGTGATGTCCTTTCCTTGATCACTCTAGTTACTGAGAGGGTCCCTCTTGTCCCGTGCCCTCCTGCCCTGCTTCTTCCTGATCTAACATGGTATTTAACAGGACTGGAAATTTCAGTCATTTGGTCAGGGGGAGGGGAGAAGGGGGAGAAGAATCTTATCAGAGTTTCACAAGCCCCTGGCAGCTGCTGTTACCAGTGTGGTGCAGTCACCTCTCACAACGGAGGATGGCTGCTACTGCCACCACTGCTGCACAGGCTTCCTGCACACAAGCAGCTGTTCCTGCTGCCACTGCTATACCGGCACCCTGGAAGCTGCCATCCTGGTACCCCCTCTAAATCGGTGCCCGAGGCTTATGCCCTACTCACTCACCCCTAGTTACACAACTGCTTTATAGCAAGTTTCAACAGCAGGGGTTTCTGAATACTTGGTGGTTTCTCAGCGAGACACTTCTCTGAACCCTCTCCGTAGGCACAGAGTTTCAGCACTGACAAAACCCACCAGTCTCCCTCCCCCTCGCCCTCCCCCTTCCATCAGCCTCAACTATCTTCCCCTGCAACTGCTGAAGTATTTTTAGTGACATTGAATAAATACATGTTCAGTCTCTCCCCATTAGTGACATGTCAGAAATTAAAGAGGCATCAGCTGCAAGGCCTCCAGCAAAATTGGTTTCTTGGAGGGCATTTGCACATGACTGCAGGGAGCTGTTACCTTCACAGGGGGTTGGGCCAGTGGTATCAGAACCACCCCCCTTCATCCATTTCCTATTCCTATTCTACACCCTGACGCCCACTTTCTGCCTCCCACACCTCCCAACCTTCTCACCTATGTCACCTGTTGTTGTCATCCTGTCCCTAAGATCTCCATTCTCTTTCTGCAATTCATGTGCCTTCTCCCCACAGCATAGCTGTATTTCTGGTCCCAAATCATCCACCTTCTCCCTCCCAGAGACCCCCTTCTTCCTTCCAATACATCTCACCTTCTCTCCACACAGCCATCCTAACCCCATCTCCCATTGCTTACTCTCCATATCCCATTTCCTTTTCTCCTCATTACACCTTCCATTCCCTCCCCCATTCCTTTTCTCCAACCCCTCTTGTGTCCCCTTCCCAAGCTCCTTTCTTTCCAAACTACTTCATCTCAGTCTCTTCCTCAGCAGGGTTCCCTTGTCATCTGTCTGGAACGGTCACCTAGATTATTTCTGGCAGGTCAGATGAACAATGGACATCTCTCCCAAGCTGCTCTTAGCAGAAGCATCTCTTTGAAGCTGCTTCTTTCTGTACCTGGTGTTGATCAACTTGGCATCCAAAGCAGGGAGAAATACTGGGCAATCTTCACTCTGGTGAGGCTTAAGGGGATAAGGTCAGATCAAAAACTCTGCCACAGAGGGGGCTGAATAATAGATGACATGAAGCTTGAGGTGGAACAGCATGGAACATTGCAGCTGTCAGGCAATGCCAAAATATTTAGAGCTATGAGATCTAGAGTGGCTAATTGTGTGGAGACTGAAAAATCTGCCATTAAGGAAGAGGAGAAATGCAAAATAAACACCCCCATGGGTATTTATGAATGCACCCAGAGGATTTATGTTCCTTAAACTTCTTATTGGAGAATCAAGGTGCTGTGCTGGTTTAATCCAATGGGATCTCCATCCCCAGCTTCCTCCTTAGAAATATGGGATGAGACCTCAGAGTTGAAATACTCAATAACCCAAAGGCCAACCCTGCTGATGAATATGACTGATCACAACTTTGCGCCAGGTAGGTACTGAGGCCATGGTCTTCAAAGGCATTTAGATGTCCAATACCCATTGGCTTAGGAGCTTAAACACCGTGTGGTTTTAGGCCTCAGAAGCTAATAAAGTGGAGGTTAGGTGGCTAAGTAGTTGTAGAGCCTGTTACCTGGCTCAAATACTGTCTCAGTAGCTAGGGACAGACATTACACATAAACCGGTTTAAGTGATCAGAAACTGGTTTAAAACTGTAACAGAACAGATGTTCAGTGCACATAAACCAGTTTAAAAACAGCTGCAACTGGTTTGAGATAAGTCTGATACTACATTCAACCAGGTGTAATTGATTTGGCTCAAACTGGTTTATGCAATGTTTGTCACAGACCCCTTGCTGGTTTAAGATAAACCAGATACCCTAGCATGCCAGTGTGCTCTCTGGGCTAGGCAGGGCTCTGTGCTTCACAGCAGAGCTGGCCCCTCCTCTCTGCCCCCTGGGCTGCTCCCCCCACGCCCCTCACCACTCCCTGCTAAACAGGAATTCCCCACTCCCCTCTCCCTTGCTGAGGAGGTGTCTTTGTATTAGCTAGCAGACCACATGCTGGCTATGGTCCCTGCTGAATCAACAAGTAGAATCAACAGGCAGAATCAACAGGTAGCTGGTAATGTCGCTCTGTTGTTTTCTTAATGGGGTGATAAACACTGTTATCAATTCCCTGCTGGGCTAATTAGAGCATCCTGTTAGGATCTGGCCACACCCCGCCTCAGCTCAGTGCTGTGGAAGGGATGGAAGGGCTGCTCTAGCACCGCTTGGCTTCTAGCCTGAGCTACTGCAGGCATTTGCCTGAATGTCTGGGATGCCTGTGCAGTTACAAACCAGTTTAGCCTAGCCAAGTTAGACTAACCTGCAAAAATTGATTCAATTCAGGCTCAGGCTTTTTGAATTTCTGTCCCTAGCCAATGGGTGTGTCTACATGTGTGCATTTACTGCACAGTAACCAAAATTACTGTGCAGTATGAGCACACGTCTACACATGCACACCCATACTGCACAGTAAATATGGTGACTTATGCCGATTTGAATGTAAATTTGATATCTGCACCATGCAGGTATCAAATTTATGCCCAATTAGTTACTGTGCATTAACACACATGTAGACGCCTTACTGTGAAGTAATACTGTGTGTGTGGACTGACTTAGAGCTAACTTGAGTCCCAAGTCCATCCACACACAGCATTTATGCACCTTAACGCCTGCACATGTAGACACTGGCCTATTCCTGCTTACTGCACAGTAAATTTAAGCTGGCATAAATGCATGTGTAGACCTGCCCAGTAATAGGCAGGTTGCTGTTCTTTGACAGCTGTGCAGTGTAAAGTCTTTCTGTGAGACCAGATCATTCTACCGTATTCTGCTTCTGGCCTTCTTGCGCTTTTCCTCCAAGCAATGGGTTCTAGCCCTTGCTAGGGAAAGGATGTTGGACTAGGTAGTCTTTGAGCCTGATCCAGTTTGGCAATACCTACCTTACACTCAAATTGCTTTTCAAGTGTCAGTTCTGCCTTCACTCACCTCCTGCTCCCCACCCCTGAAGTCCACTGTTTGGTAGGTATTAGCTCAATTTTTCCCCTGGGGAAACTGAGGCACAGGGAAGTTTATTGCCTTGACCAAACCCACATAGAGTTCAGATAAGACTCCCTGAACTGTGACATGCAGTTCCACTCCTGCCCTACTCCCTTACTCTAACTGTTGGCCTTTGCTGTCTCTGACATGCCAGTGAAACTGGGGATAGCAAACTAGCTGCTGCAGTTGGAAGGAGAAGGAGTTGCTCTCAGTTAGCAGATCTTGGGTTGTTTTTTGTAACTTTGTGGCTGGGAGCTGTGTTCTCTGAACCCAAGATTGGCTTGGGCTTGGATAAGGATTTCAGTGTCTTGTGGTGCAGAAAGTTAGGAGAGATGGGCTGAGGCTACAGGAAGAGATGCAGATGGCTAATCTTATTCCATCTGCTTGTGCTGAATGACTTATCTGAAAAATTAAATTGAACTTTGATCGTTCCTCCAGACCAAAGGCATCATTGAGGACAGGCTGCCCCTACAGAGAGCTTGATCATGACGAGGTAGAGATCTCGGCTGTCTTCCCACTTCTGCAGTGAATCCAAGGTAGATTCTCCCTATAACCCCAAAGTTCTCTGGAGAAAGTAGAGGAGTCCAGCATCTTTAATCATTCTCCAAGTGAACCTACCTTCTTGAGACAGAGGAACACCTGCTCTATAGTTTATGCTCCTTCCATGGCTCTTCACCAGACATCTCCCTCTACCAGCCCTGGAAGTGAGAAAGCAAAATCCTGTTCTTTCTGCTCTGCATGGAACCATGATGGGCAGTAGTAATTAGCCTGGTTGATGATGGGAGAGGCAGAGGGGGCTAGGTTTCCCTCAACAGGAATGGACACATGGTGATATCCCTGAGCAGTGACCAATAGAAAAGGTCCCCTGCGATTAGTGTCCTTTTCCAACTGAGACCACAACTTAAACTTGAATCTTGAGCCACTGTGCTGCTCAGCTAGTCAACTAGTGCAGCCTCCTAGCGTTATCAGGTGTAAGCATAAAGTATACCTCCAAGGCTACCCTGCATTCTACAGGCAACTTGCCAGAAAGCCCTTGCATTCCCTCAGGCTAGGAAGCAATGTTATAACTTCAAGAGGGCACTGGGCAGGCTTAAGAGGCTTTGAGGAATAGCTAGAAGCATTGTTCCATCCCGAACACACAGAAGAGGCTGCGCTATTGGCAGTGGTACCAGCAAGTTCTGTGCAGGATGTACAGACCCAGATCTTTAGATGATGTCAATTAGTGTTGCTCCATTTGCAGAGCAGCTCTGTTTGCTGAATTTAGTGTTGGACTGTTCCAGTGTGGGAGGAGGAGAGGGGAGAATTCCAGTAGCTGCCTTTTAAGCACTCATCATCACTGCTCTTTGCCTTTCCCTTGGTTTTGAGGGTCTAACACCATTGGCTAGTTTGACTCCCTGGTTCTCATGCACTAGCTCAGTGGTGACGAGCTGTTTGGATGACAGAAAACTTTCTCAGAGAAGCCACCTATAAGTTTATCAGGGGTGGTCACCAGGATCTGGGGGAATGTCTGTTCACCAGAGCACCCCAGGAGATGACAAGATCGAACGGTCACAAACTCCTCCAAGACCGTTTCAGGCTGGACATAAGGAAGAACTTCTTTACTATCTGAGCCCCGAAGGTTTGGAATAGACTGCCGCCGGAGGTGGTTCAAGCACCAACTTTGAACACCTTCAAGAGACATTTGGATGTTTATCTTGGTGAGATCCTATGATCCCTGCTGACTTCCTGCCCTGGGGCAGGGGGCTGGACTTGATGATCTTCTGAGGTCCCTTCCAGCCCAAATGTCTATGAATCTATGAATCTTCAGAGCACAGCAAAGTACTTTGGACACTTCACCTCTCTGTTTGGATAAACTGTCAGTGCCATAGAGACAACATGGCGTAGCTGTTGTAAAACGCTTTTATTTATATTCGCAGAGTGACTGGGAAATTAGACCTTCAAAATGTGCACAGGGAAGCAGCAGGAGCGGAAGTACCAGAGGCACAAGAGAATCGGCAGTGAGGGAAGTGGTGGTGGGGGCCAAAGTAGTAGGGGGTGGGAGTGCCTGACTATCTGAGGGCTGGGCACAAATCCACCACAAACCCACCAGTTTGGGAAATGCTGCTCTAAAAGACATTGGGGTATAGAGAAGTGCCCAAAGTACTTTGCTGTTTTCTGAAGATCTGTGAGAAAGTTTTCTTTCATACAAGGCCCTACACTTCTCTTTGTATGCCACATGTATTCATTTTAAAAGGTTTTGTGGACCAAAGGCTTTACTTTGTATGTATTTCTTGCAGGCCTTTGGGATTACTTCTCAGATGTTGTGGTTTAAATACATTGCTCACCCTGATCTTTCTTTTTTCCAGTTTGCCAAACATTGTGGCTGCATCACCCTCCCCGCCTCCTTCCCATTTTTTTTTCTGCAGGCTGAAATAAACATGGCTGCAATATAGTTGTGTCTCCATTTGCACATCCTTTTTTTTATGGAGATGAACACAGGTCTGGGGACCCTGACTGTGCAGTATCCACTGGTACTGCACAATCCCAGTGGTGACAGGTCATTTTCGATCCTACTGTGCAGTAGCTCATTGCTAGTGCGCAGTAGTGGCAGCATCACGGTTAGTGTCCACTGATACTACATCACTGTAGCAATGAACTACGTTGCCATAGCTCATTGCTACAGCGATGTAGCATCTCGTATAGACACATCCAGTTACCAGCAAAGTCCGTTCACAGTCGAGTCACATATAAGAGGCTATTTATGTTTCATGTTTCTCAGCCTCCCAGTGGTCAATTTATGTTGTACTCTGTACTTATTGGATGATTTCCAAGTAGTTTGCCATCTTTATTCAAATTAAATTTATCTCACATTATTTCTGTGAAATGGGCATTTTAATCTCTATTTTGCAGCTGGGAAGACTGAGGCATGGGGAAGTGTACTGACTTTCTCAAGGCTGCACTATAAATCAATGCTAGGAAAAGAACTCAGGAGTGCCAACTCCTTAGTTACTTCCTTAGGGAAGAGGCTACACTCCCTCTCTCGTTACCCAACAATCTGATTTTCCACCGGGATGTAACAATCCTAAAATGACTCCAATTGTGGTCTTAAGCACATATAATTACAATGCACTCTTATAGAGTGCCTTTTATCACAGGGATCTAATACTTGCAAAGGGAAGGTGGTAAGTACCACCGCCATTTGTTACATGTTATGTATAGGCATAGAGAAGTCTATGCATGGACAGGCAGTAGAAAAGTTAGCTGTTTAAAACCAGACTCTGACGCTTACTTCGTTGCTCTACCCTTAGATACAATCTACCCCACTATTATTTTCTCCAGTTTAATTTCTTTCTCTCTCTCCTTCTATTTCTTTGGGGATGGTCTGTGTGCAAGCAACCTACTTTTTTGGTGAGAATCTGCCTGCACACTGGGTGAGGGATGGAGGTGCAGACTTGGAACAGAGAACTTTGCAAAACCCACTTCGGTTGCTTAGTTTTGTTTGGCAAAACCAGGGGCTGTCTGGGTGTGGTTTCTCTTTTAACAGTAACCTTGGCATTCAGGGCCCAGGGATTCAGCTTTATTATTAAGGCTTCCCTACTAGTCAGTGGCATCAACATATGAATGAAACTAGCACTGTTCACAGAGAGAAAAATGAGAGGTGGCAAATGACAGGATAGGGGCTAGAGATGCTTATGTTGCTGTAATGAGTGATAACTCTCCCTGGGGAACTCATCTCCACCATGGGTGGTCTGGAGATGCTAATGTTATGACTGTAGCTGTTCCTGTAACCCAGGCAGGATTGGGTGGGTGGAGGAAGGGGAAGGAACTCTGCAAACCCTTCAAATATGAAAATCTTGACAAGGAACTGCACGTATGCAGCCAGCAGTATCCCATGATGCCCCTACTCACCCAGGAGGGAATCCCAGAGAGAGAGGTAACAGGGATGTTTCTAGTGCTCTGTGTAAGAAGCGAGGATTTGGGGGGGGGTGATATCTTTTACTGCATAGCTGGATAAAGTTAGCCAAGCTTTTGAATGCAAAGCATTCTTTTTCAGGTCCCCAGTGCTCTATGACACCCTGCTCTTTCCAAAGTGTCTCCAAGGAGGAAGCACAGAAGTAGGTATATCAGGAAATAAGAAACCATCCCAACCAGTATCTGCCATGTGACTGAATCTTACTGAGCTCTGGGGTGGTGGGAGAGAAGAGGTAGGACATGCTACCTATAGCAGCCCTCAGTGACATGTTGTCAGTCACACTGAGCTATGGTAGTAACAGGATGACCTGAAGTCCTCTATCTGCCCCAAGGTATCGACTTTTTTGGCGAAACCATGTTGGTCTCGCACTCAGCCTGGTGAATTGGCCAGTATCTTCATTGTATCCTTTTGGAGGTGGAACATCTCAGTGGTTAAGAGTTAGGCCATCCCACCTCTGCCACAAACATGCTGTATGACCTTGGGCAGGTTGCTGTATCATTTGGTGCCTCAATTTGCTCCCTGTAAATCGGTGATGATCATCCCAACTTCACATGTTGTTGAGATGTGATTCACAGTGGTCTGACATGCTCAAAGGGAAGGGAATACCAAACTGCTGAGTGTTATTAAGGTTCCTAGCAAGGGGCAGATTCTTTTTGGAAAGATATTTAATTCCTAATCTGGGTGGTATTTAATAATGATAATTATTAAATAATGATATTTAATTCCTAACCCGATGGTATTCCATCAATTTCAGCAAGAGATGGAGCTGGTTGAACACAGTCAATTGCCTTTAACACTATCCAAACATTTTCTACTTTCAGTTACTCTAGGAAAGACATCCCGTGAGCACTTTGTTTGGGTTTCGTATTTGGCCAACCCGTTCACGCTCCTTTGCTGACCCCTACTGGCTGCTGCCTAACATTGCTTTCTCTCTGTCTCTGTGGGAGATGGGAAGGGATTGGCAGCCCCCTGCTGTTCACAACTCTTCATAATATCAAAGCTTCCATTTATTTTCCCTGCCTGGACTGACAGGCGAACCAGAGCACTGTAGTTATTCCAGCTACTTTGATTACTCTTACTGAGTGCAAAAGGTTCATAGGAGGAGCGGGAGTACTTAGCGCTGCCTTTTAATTGAAGCAGTCAGCATCTGCTAGGAGAAATTTTCTGGTTTTTAGCCTATGTTACTCAGTGCCCTTGCCATAAGTGCTCCATGGCTTCTCCTAATGTCAGACAGGATCTGATGCACCTGAAGAGCAAGCACTTAGCTACTGGAGCATGCAGGACCACTGTCTTAGCCAGAGTTCATATTACACTTTGATTCTTGTGGGTGCGGGCTGCAAAAAAAATTAGGCTGCCCAACACGATGCCTTAATAAAATCAGAGACGCCGCATCCACAGGTTATGATTTTCAAAGCTTACGGGGGGGGGGCTCTTGTCTCTTATGGGGGGGCTCAGCCCCCCGCCCCAAGCTTCCCCTGTAATTTGAACCTTGGTCTTAGCCATGCTTCTCACACAGGGGATATGAGACTTTTTCTGGCTCCTGGTTTACTTCCATACACTGTTCCATATACTGTTCTGTAGGTTTGAGACTTTCACTTGTAGAGTGGCTTGTTGGGGCCTTTCTGCCTAGTATTTATATGGCAGCACTCACAGCAGTGTCTAGGCATGAGTGTGAATGTGGGCCAAGTTCGTATCTATCCAGCAGCAGCGCCCTCAGCCTCATTGCACTGCCTTGCACTGGCTGCTTCCCACACCCGTAGCAGCATAGCTATGCCATGGTGCAGTTAAACTAATCAGTATGAGGGCAGGATATTGTCACTAGGTGCATCTACACAAGACCCTTTGAGCGCATCAGATTAAATCTACTATGCATTAGCGCAGTGGGTGAAGCCTGTGCTAATGCACAGTCGATTTAGCCTAATGATTATTAACATAATTAAAAAAGCATTCATCTGTGCCAATGCGCAGTAGCACTGATTATAACACACTTAGCTACTGTCATTACAGGTACTAAATGTAATGCACCATAATTATGGCACATTAATGAACTGCTCACTGTCACTCAGCAGCGCAAATTGGCCCCAATTTTCCTTTAGTGGTGCTCCCTTTGCTCCTACAGGAGGAGATAGACACATATTATGTATTTTTATCTGAACAAATAAGTTATTTGAGTTTTTCTTCCCTCTTTGCAGGACTCGAGTTCTTTTACTCTTAAGGGGTTTGGGCCTGTTCCTGCTTCCGTAAAAGTTGATAGCAAAACCCCATTACTGTTCTTCTCCCCCTCCTGTAGGAGAAGGGGCAGGTACAGGATGTTTTGAGCCTTCCAGCATGCAGCAGCTTCACAAGTAAGTGAACCAAGGCAATTCCCAGATGCATGTCTTTTAATATAGATTAATGCATAGTTATCAGCTATGTGTATGGCATTTACCCTAGAACAGGGGTGGCCAATCTGTGGCACAGGTCCCCCAACTGCCACAGGCAGCCTGTGTGTGTGGCATGCAGCAGATTGGGGCAGGGACAGGCAGCACAGTGGCAGATAGGGCAGGGAATAAGAAAGAGCCTCAGATCAGGCTGGGAGCACAGGGCACAGAAAGCAGAACAGCAAATTGGACAGGGAAAAGGGATCAGAGTGGCACTTGGGGAGGATGTGTGGCTAATTTGTGGCATGCCTGCCAAAAAGGATGGCCTCTACCCCATTACAAAATCATTTATTAGAAAAAGAATCCAGTGTCTGCAAGGCTGGAAACTCAAGGTTCAAGGTTAAAGTAAAAAGCTGAAGGAAAGAAAGAAACTTGGAAGTCAGAACTGGCGGTTAATACTCCTTGCACAGTCTTAACTCCAGCACAAACATCTCTTCTTCACTTTTTCACCAACAAATCCTTTCCATCCAACCAAATCACAGTATTTCTTCCACACAAATGTGGACTGCCAATCCTCGCTGCCCAGATTATATATTCTGATCAACTATCCACCCTACTCCACTCCAAAGCACTATTGTCCTCTGCTTTGACTAAGAGATCATCTCTTCCCCACCATCGACATTCCTACAGCAAGGAACTTATCTTATCATGGTTCAGATTTGAAGTAAGGATGAGAGAAGGCCAGATGTGGCAAAGATACTATATTTATTTGCATGATAGCCCTGCTTGTATAATGGCCACATCCTTGAGTGTGGCTACAACATGTTGAGAAACGCTAGCCATGTAATTGCTGCAGCCACATTGCTGAAGAAACAGACTCAAAAGATATTTCTCTTCCAGGGTGTGATTTGTTGAAAAATGGAATGCACCTATGCAGGAGACCCACACCAAATGGGCGTTAGTTCTGCTGCACGTTCAGTGTCACCTGTAAGATCATGCAAGATAGAAGAGTACAGATGGATGATCAAACATGCAGTTCCAACTTTTGTTTAGTGTCATTTCTTCCTTAGTCTCACTCCTGTCTTGTAACTGACTGCAGAATCTGGGCTGTAGCGTAAAACAGGGTTGTCCAACTGGTGGCTCACAAGCTATGTGCGGCCCCCAAGGAGTTAACCTGTGGCCACCAGACTCCTAGTTTGGGTGCTGCTCCCCCATCACTCTTCTGCTGCTGGGAAGTCCCTGGGTCCCCCTTCCTCCTCCAGCTTCTGCTTTCTATCCCTGCTGCTGGGGTCAGGATGCAGCAGTTTGCAGGGTTGAGGGAATCAGTGGTTGAGCAGTTCAGGGTGACCCTGTGTAGTGTGGGGCACTGGTGTGATACAGTGTTGGGGCTGTGAGCTGCACTGAAAGGGCAACCCATGCAGTGTTGCATGGAGCCCGTGCAGGATGCATTTGGAGGGTGGGGTGGAGGGGCTCCTGCCTGTGCATGTGGCTGTGGGGCTTGCACAGCTGCTGGCCATTCAGAAGTTGGACAGCCCTGCTGTAGGAGATGCTACTGTAGAGAAGATGGGTAACAAGAGTGTAGCCCAGGTGTACACGGGTTTGTACTCCCCTCTGCAATTGAGGGAATTATTGGCAGGGCATTGTGCTGTGGAGGGACACAGCAGCCCAGTGGCCGCCTCCATCTTCTATAGACTCCAGTCAATCAATTACTTAACTATCAATTACTTAACTATATACACATTTATTATTACACAAAACCATTACAGGGTAAGGACATAGATTATATATATGTACACATTTACAAAACAAATAAACAAATAAATAAAACCTATACTATATATATATATATATATATATATATATACACACACACACACATACTGAGGTCATTTGAACCCGGTTTTCTCTCCTGCCCAGGGCAGGGGGTCGGACTTGATGATCTGCAAGGGCTTACAACAGAGTCTTATTCTTTTTCTCTCTAGGCGCATAAATATTGAATTATTTCTGGACAGCAGCACAGCTTCAACAGGAGAGGTAGAAGTTCCCTCCCTTCCCTATTCTCAGGCTTGATCCCTCCCTCGGACTGTGAAGGGGCTAGACCCCAAGTCCTCTGTTTCCTGTGTGGGTGACCTAGTTGCTATCCTATTATGGAAAGATAGGAAGCAGCTCCCTCCTCCTCCGCTCATGGCTGTGGCCACTGTGTGTTGTGTAGAGCTCACTCCTGTGTTAGGTGCACACTGTGAACTTCCGCTTGATTAGGTCAAGCAGGGGGGTGCCTATTCTGAAAACCCCAAACAGGTGTCCATGTGAATGAAATGCTGAGCTACTCTGCCCTGCTGAGATGGTTGAAATTCTGGGTGTGCACATGTGGGGAAAAATGAAGCAGAAGTTTAATAACCAGGGGAATATTGCTGGTGAAAGTATAGAGGCCTACAGACTTTATGTATCTAATGCATTAGATACTGGGTGTTCTGAGGGTCACACTTTTGGATTTAGGCACCGAAATCTGCTTGTGAATATGATATAGGATGAATACGATATACAGAATGAAAAAGGACTAAGCTACGTGGGTTAGCTTTCATGTGCTGAAGGGCAAGAGCACACACCTTAGCAGGTACTGCAGAGCAAATCCCTGCCTCCTTTTACCTCCAAAGGCCGCATCTACATGAGACGCTGACTGAGCAGTTGTTTCTGTGCATTTAGTACTTGTTTATACATATACTTGTATACAAGTACTTGTTTATACATATCCTTTGATACAAGTACTAAATGTAGTACTACAAGTACTACAAGTTATGCCAAGGAACAGCTTTATCGTGATTCTGACTGTGCAGAAGCTCATGACTACTGTGCAGTAGTGTTGCATCATGCATCCTGCCATGTGAGGCTACTGTGCAGTAGTCACAGGCTACTGAGCAGTTAGCATCTCCTGTAGACACAGCCACAAACTAGTTTATCTGCCCACACCCAAAATCCCACTTTACCTACCTAAATCCTTTTGTGGATCTGGAGCCTGGTCCTTTAACTCCAAGACCCTAGGCCTCCATTACCTGTGCTAACGAAAAACATCTGTTAGAGGGGTTAAGAATCCTTATTTTTTCTAAACAGCAGATCCCAGCTAGAGGGCAAACTGCTCATCTGTATGTTGTAGTCATTATGATTCATGGAACAATCATTACCTGTTTTTAATTAAAGTATTTTTACAAAGGCTGCACATCATTTTGTAGCTAGTGGGACACCAAAAATGAGAGAAACAAGGAGAAATTTAAACTGTGGTGATTTTTTAATGAATAAAAAATGTTGACTAATTTCCTTCAGATCTTGCACATAAAGCTTTCTTTGCCTTCAGAGTAAACTTAATACATATTATAGCCAAAGCAATGATCCGAGTCAAAAACACAGAGGGTCTTAATAATGCTTTTTAAAGGAAGTGGGTTGTAATCTTTCCTGTAAAGGTATTACTGTCTTTCTATAAGTAAATAATACTGACCCTACCAACATCATAATCTCTTGCTCAAGGTGCTAGGGAGTCTTTACTAAGCATGAGTTGTCAATTTTTTAATTTTGTTTCTCATCTGACAGATGGTCCTTGTAGTAACATGTGTCAGGTATCCAGGTTCCTGTAGTAACATGTGACATTTTTGTGGAGAAATAGGAATGGTTCCATGGTTAGAGATACAGCAAGTTTTCAGAGTTCAGTACACGTGCTTTGGCAGATCTATCTAACTCTCTATCCGCTTCTCATAACTCTTTATCAACACTACCATATTGTCTCAGCTCTTGTCTTAATTTGATTTTTGTCTCAGCTGCCCCTGCTGCGCTGGGTCATCTATGTTGGTTCACTGAGTTTACTATGGACTCAGAGGATACTTGCCTAGCTGAGGAGAGACACCCAGTATGGAGAGGAAAATAACTTGAATCTTCTCAGCCCAGGGACAGTTGAATTGTGGAGAGAATCACTGATTTTGCATGCTCTGAGAGCATTGTAATGGGCCCATTATGATAACATCAAGGCTAGGGACAGAAGTTGCACATAAACTGGTTTAAGTGCTCAGAAACTGGTTTACACCTGTAACAGAACAGAAGTTCAGTGCATATAAATCAGCTTCAAAATGGCTGAAACTGGCTTAAGATAAATCTGGTTGAATGTAGTGTCAGACTTAACTGATTTAGGTCAAACCAGTTTATGAAACATCTGTTCCAGATCCCTTCCTGGTTCAAGTTAAATCACAGTCCCCCAGCATCTCAGCATCCTTTGCAGCCCTGGGCTGGGCTGTGCTGTCTGCTCCAGAGAGAAGGGCTGGCCCTGCCCTTCTACTCACTAGGCTGAGCAGTGAGGGATGGCTGACCAAGGGGGTGGGGGTAGGAAACCTGGCTGGGGACCACAGCTGGGTCTGCCTGGGGAGAAGGCTGAGAGGGGATCTGGTGGCCATCTGTACATTTACCAGGGGGGACCAGAGGGGAATGGGAGAGTCCTTGTTCCCCTGAGCACTACCAGGAGTAACTAGAAATAATGGCCACAAGTTGACTGAGAGTAGGTTCAGCCTAGACATTAGGAGGCGCTACTTCACAGTCAGGGTGGCTAGGAGCTGGAACCAACTTCCAAGGGAAGTGGTGCTTGCCCCTATCCTGGGGGTCTTCAAAAGGAGGGTAGATAATCACCTACCCGGGGTCCTTTCACCCCAGTACTCTTTCCTGCCATGGCAGGGGGTTGGACTTGATGATCTGCTCAGGTCCCTTCCGACCCTACCTACTATGAAACTATGAAGGGCGGGGGAGCAGCCCCTGCCAGCCTTGTCCCTGCTGGAGCAGAGGGGGCAGGGGGTGGGGGCATGGGCAGGCAGGCTCAGGCAGAGGGGACAGAGTGGGGTTTAAACCCCCTCTCCCACTGGCAAGGGACCCCAGCCGGGGTCTGCTTGGTAGGGGGCTGGCAGGAGACCAGCGGACTTCACCCTTCCCACCGTTGGCAGAGACTGAGGCAAGCAGTTGATGAGAGGGAGGGGGCATAACTCCCAGCCCCGCCAGGCCATGAGGGAGGGCGAAGAGCCTGGGGAACCGGGGCTGGAGGAACTGGTCCCCTGCCACCTGGGAGCACAGGGTCAAACCCTGAAGGACCAGACTGAGAAGTGAGAGGTGTTGCCAAAGACCTGGTACAATCATCACACATATGTGCTGGAGACGGAGCTAAGGGAACCAGATGCTTGGGCTGATGTGACCAAAGAAGGCAGAGAACTACATTTACATTATAAAGCAGAACCTGTAAAAGGTAAAAAGCTGGAAGACTGGAATACCTAAGCAGAGACAAATAAAAAATTATTTGTGGGGGGCTGAGCACATGCACACACCCTTCCCAACAGCAGGCAAATTTGTGGGGGAAGGGCCGTTGAGGGGGGAGGGCAGATTGAGGTCTCCGCAGTGAGGGAAGAGTGTGGGACACAGGCAGGAGCAGGGTCTGGGGTGAATGGGGCCCTGCCTGGACCAGGTCATGGGACAATAGGAGCCCAGGCGGCTTGTTCAGGGGTGCAGGGGGGCTCCCACCACTGTGTGCACCCCAGCAGAGGCCCAGGGGACACGTGCCCCCACAATTTGTGCATGGGGCAGAGGCGGCGGCTGCTGCTGTCACAGCTGCCTTGAGAGCCACACAGCGCCATGTGTGTCCTGCTGTGGGGCGGGCAGGGGCGCAGTGCAGCCCAGCTGCAGCGGGACACACGTGACATGGTGCCACTCCTGGGACAGTGGCAGCTGCCTCTGCCCTGTGCACAGACTGGGGGCACGTGTTTCAGACTGTCCCATGACCCAGCCTGGCCAGGGCCCCATTCACCCCACCCTTGCATCTGCCCCACTCCTTCCCTCAATGTGGGGGTCTCGATCTGCCCCCCTCCCCCAAGCCTCTTTACCTTTACGGAATAGATAGACTGATACTTGCCTTCTGTGCTGGGCAGCTAGTGATCCATGTGTCAGGCTGTGATCCTGGCTGCATGTGCACCCCTCCCCACTCCTGCTGCAGCTGCCCGGAGCCTGCAGGTGGGCTGCCTTGCAGCCTTACCTGCTGCCCTGCGCTTGGGGGAGCTAAGCCCCAGCCTTCCACCACCTATGCGTGAGAGTCCTGCCAAAGGTGATATAGGTGACAAGCATACTAATGTCAAGGCACCTGAGGGGAAGAACGGGGTGCAAGTACACCTCTAAAAACCCAAGTAGAGATGAGGCCTGTGGGATCTCCACTCCAATACCTAAGACCACCTGCTGGTTCCCCAAGAAGGACTTTCTGAATACTTTGCTGTAAGGAGACACGCTGCCCTCAGGATTACTTAAGACTTGTGCAAGGCTTTCTCTTGTCTTTTTGGTTTATTACATTCCATTTTATTACATTTCATTTTAAGTTGGACTAAGTTGTGTGCACTCTCACTGTGTTTTACTGGGCTGTATCTTAGCTTAGGCGAAGATTTTTGGTTGTTCTTTGCTGTGTGCTTGAGGTTGCTCCCTGTGTGGCATCCAGCATCATTGGTTTAGGGATGTCAGAGGACTGCTCTATTTAAAGGCTCCTGATGGACCTGTCCTCTGTAAATATGTCTAATTTCTTTTCAAACCTAGTTATATTGTCTCCCTCTAAAACTTCCTGTGGCAATGTGTAAAAAAAAAAAAGTACTTCCTCTTGTTTGTTTTAAGCCTACCTCCTGATAATTTTGGTTCATGTGCCGAAAAAGATCTTTTACCAACATTTGCTACTCAGATGTTTGCATTTGTGGTGGGTTCTGCAAAGCTCCTTCTTTAGGTGTATCAAGGAGAAAAAGGAGGGGGCTGGGGAATTACAGGCTTAAAGAAAAGGAGGCCCCCAATACCTTTGGTTGAGCCTCTACCTTTTATTTTGCAAACGATTTCTTTCACTCCACAGGCCTCAGAGTGATACAGCCACATCTTTCCAACCAGCATCTGATCCTGAGTTGATTTTTCTGTGACCTGGATATGATGTACATACGCCTTATTATACTGAGATTTGGATCCCAATCTCCAAACCTCAGGGTGTCCTTTCCCACCCCATGAGACACTCTACCCCATAACTTGGACCAGAACCCACCAAGCCACAGCTGGCCTCCCCTTTGCCATTTCTCCAGGTTAAAAAACAAAGCAATTGTCCTGAAATGTACATTCCAAAAATGGAATTAATAATAGAGATGGATGATGGCCATAACGAGAAGCAAGGACACTGCTAATAGGTTCTGGACAAGGCTCGCAGTAGATGGGGCTGGATACGTACATGGTGAGAGGACTGATAGGGAAGCAGGCATGTAGCAGAGTGGGAACCCTGCTGAAATCACTCCAGTGATTGAAAGAAAGAAGATCTCTGGACTCTGCCTGACTGTTATGCCAGCTGTGGTAGGAGTATAGATATATGGGAAGGTGAGGGGGCAGCAATTGTCCTGGTCCACTATTTGCTTGGGGACAAATGAATGGCCCCATGCCCTCATGGGGCATATACTCCTTATAGTAGGGCACCTTCCCCCAGGGCACCCATCCCACAGCAGGGACCATGCATGGGGAGGAGACCATCTTAACATTTTGCTACTCTACCTGTACTGCTGCAGATAGGGTAAGATGCTGGCTGCTAGGAACCCTGCTGATGCCACACACTGATGTGGTGTGTGTATATGTTACAGGTCCTCATCCCTGTGCCAGTTCCCAGAGAAATGAGTCTGGGAAAGCAAGACTGCTGTAGCTCAAACTATAGCTTATGCTTTATTTAGGCTTTTAGCCCTGACTCAGAGAGCACCAGCCAAGCTGTTAGCTCTCCAACCAGCAATGACAGAAGATGGGCAGCTTAATAGAGCCAGATGGGTTATAATAAAGGTGGGGACATACTGTGGTGCTGCTAAGAGGCTGGTCTTTATTACCTGGAACCAGTCACATGGCATAGGCCAGGATTATGAGAGACTGCACCCCATGGTATGATGGCATCAGTGGCAGCTGCCCCCAGTGTCAGAACTTCACCCTGTCTTTTCTCTTTAAAAACATATGAAAACAAAATATATCAGCCAAAAAACCCCCACATCAGACAAATAGCTTTGTCACTCAGCCATATGGAGAGCGGACTGGACACCTCTCAGTTCCCACCACCTCTGCCCTGCAGTGGCTTCCCAGCCACATTCCCTCATGCTCATGTCTTCTGTACAGTTGTTGCGCTCAAGTTTTTTGTGGGGGAGTGCAAACCCCAACTTCACTGGGCTTGGAAAGGGGTGGAAAGGGTTGTAGGTTAGCTAGGGTGTCCAGCATTATGGGCTAATACCGCTGGCATGGAGCCCACCTTGGTTTTGCCCAGAATACTGGCACAATCACCAAGTTAAAGGTAAAGAAATATAACATTTATTAGCAACAGTAATAATAGTCATACAAATCTACTAGTATATATACATTTACTTTACAAGAGACACCACAGCTTCTGCAGCCAGAAAACAAACTAATACTCAAACATGCTCACGTGCACTAAAGACCCCCCTATGGGTTTGGTAACTCCACAGGTAATACAGTAGGCTCAAGCTCTTCTCCTGTCTCATCAGGGAGAATAAGGCATCTCAGGACTCTCTCTTCTCACTACGGAGACAACTAAACCTTGGTTAAGAGAATGGAAATGTTCTTCTGATGGGGCTCTGAAGCCCTTCTCCTCTCCTTGCTATCATCCTAGAGTAGCTGGACTACTCCAACATCCTTAACCAACATGCTCTTCTCTCCACCACGGAGACGCAGGCCTTACCCTTACAAGGAGGTCCCCGGATCTCCAGGGGCACACAAGAACAGCAGAAGGTAGCACCAATAGAGATCACCACTCTCCCAAAAACCACATATCTTCGCCTATATCTGCATGCAAAACCATTCGCAGCTTGCAGTGCTGGCCCTTTGTTACATGCTCCTGTTATGGCTGCAACGCTTCTTATTACACCACGCAATGTCACCCAATCAGATCGTGTTGCCATTTGTCACTCATCCCAATCAGTTACAATTTTTCATGTTACTTGCTGTCAGTCAAGGGGACTGCTTGCATTTACTTCAGGATTCTTCCCGCCAATTGTTATGGTACCACTACACATGCCTGCTTCTCCTAACTGGGTCAACAGGTGAAAAAGTTACTTCTTCCAGAGGGTTCCACTATACATGCACATACTTCATGGTACCGAAATTTTATCAGCCTACACAGTCCCATTACAACCTGGAATTATAGAAAGTTAGGGTTGGAAGGGACCTCAGAAGGTCATCTAGTACACCCCCCTGCTCAAAGCAGGACCAGCTCCAACTAGATCATCCCAGCCAAGGCTTTGTCTTAAAAACCTCCAAGGATGGAGATTCCACCACCTCTCTGGGTAACCCGTTCCAGTGCTTCATTATCCTCCTGGTGAGAAAGTTTTTCCTAATATCCAACCTAACCCTCCCTTGCTGCAACTTGAGACCATTGCTCCTTGTTCAGACTACTCAATTGCTGAAATGGGCTCATCACCTCATTTGGTTGACCTACCCTTGTTGTAGCTTGTAAAGGAACTGCATCTTAGGTGTTTTAACCTCTTGGTGAGGATAACCCAAGAGCAAGAACACTCAGTGATGGGCAGGACCCGAGTCCACGTGAGACACCTACTCAGGGCTAGTGCATGAATTGCCCATTGTATGCCTCCGAGCTCATGATACAAAGAGCAATGGGGTAGGCCATGTTACTTCTGTAATTCACATTACAGTAGTGCATGGAGGTCTCAATCAAGATCATCTTTCTCTTCCTCTTATACTACACTGACAATATTTTTATTCGCGTTCTTCTCACAAACAGTTCTTTCCCCCCCATTTTCTTCTGACAGACCTTGAAATCTGACAGACACCACTGGGCAGCATTTTGGTGTCTTCTATCAGTAAAGATGATGGAGTTGCTCTGGGGTTTACCTAATTTTGGCTCAGGGTCCCTCTCCAGGACAGCTCCAGCCTCACTTTTCATCTTGCTTTTGCTTCCCTTTGCAGTATTTTTTCTGTGAGGGGGATTAAATGAACCTCAGGGCAGGGCAGAAGTGGAATTAAGCTTTGCAGCTTCTCTTTCAGTAACCTGCTTTGGTGTAATGAGGAGGGATGTCCAATAGATGGTGCTTGAACCTTCTGGCCTGGCGTGTATTTCCCATAAAGCCTGGGATATTCAATTCAGAGCTTTCTCTGAAAAGTGGGATGCACCTTGGCTTAGTGAGTGGGGAAGTGGAGGCAAGAGACCAGTTAAGAGAGTGCTGTGGGACAAATACATTCCTGAATGAGTCCTAGAGGAATTAAACATCACTCCTCTTACAAGAATTCTTTGTCTGGGCCTAATTGGTGCATAGGGCACCCCTACACATTATTAGCTTTCCTCAGGAGTTTCCTGATCTTGCATCTCAAACAGCAACAGTGTGAGTTGCAGCGGGTATCAGATTGTTCCTTTGGGGCACAACAGGCAGGAGAACAGAGAAAATCTTGTGCCCCAAACTAATCCTTGCTCTACAACCTTCCAACCTCTGTCCCTCTCTGGTTTTGCTGCTTTGTCATGGCTCTGACTAGGGAGCATTTCTGATGAAGGAGGTGACGTGCAGAGAGTTAAGATATGTCCCTCCCCAAGACAGTAACAAGCAGCAACATGGGGCTCACTACATTGAGCCAGGATCCTGGCTCAGCTTGTATCACTCTTGGCTTGCCCATTTGACTGCAATGCTAGATTTGTCTCTAAACTAGTGGTTTTCAACCTTCTTTCATTTGTGAACTCCTAAAAAATTTCAAATGGAGGTGCAGACCTTTGAATTGTAAGTGTGGGTATTCACATACTTTTGATCCACATCTTTCATGGACCCCTTAGACATAGTCTGTGAACCCCCAGGGGTCCATGGACCACTGGTTGAAAACCACTGCTCTAGACAGGGAGTTTGCTGCTCACATCTTTTCGGTCTCCATTCCATCCATATGCCACCCAGAGAACAGGACTGGTTGTGACTGTGAACTGAGGCTCACTGGACATTAGAACTGCCCTCAGGTCTGGGTAGGGCTGGTTGTGATGCTGTACCATAACATGGGGATTTTGGAGTGGCATCACAGAGTGCTCAATCTGGAAGTCACAATGCTAACCATTCTGCAATCATTTCTTCTGTAAGCTCCAGCCCTTTCTTTCAGCATGGGCCAGGAATTGTGCAACCCTTTGGAATGATGCTGGTACTTACCCCTGGGTTTTACTAAAACATCATGCATCATTCACTTTCTTTGTGTTTTTGTGTGCGAAAGATGAAACTCAACCCCTGTGATTGAGTTTCGCTTTGAGATTTAGATTTGGTTTGAACCCAACTTTCAAATCAAAACTTAAGAGGTGAGAAACCCACAAGAGCCAAAACCAAAACAAACCAGGGGAATAAACACCCACCCTCTACCTCACCTGTGCAAAATGAAATTTCTTTTCTACCTAGGAGAACTTTTACAATCTTTGAATTCTCCTCAGCCTGAAGAAGGGTGTTTGTACCCAAATGTTTGCAAAGAAAGATTTTTTTTTTGCTACTGTTTAGTTGGTCTAATAAAAGATACCACCTCTGACCCAAGAGCTTTGTTTATCTGTTTCTTAGACCAACACAGCTATAACAACTTCTGTACTATTCATTCCATCCAGGAAGAGCACAGACCAACTGCAGATGCTCCCTCAGCCTGATGAAGGGTATTTGTACCCGAAAGCTTGCAAAGAACAATTTTTCCAACTATTTGAGTTGGTCTAATAAAAGATTAGAGATTTACTCAAAGAACCTTGTCTATCCCTGAAACATGGAAGATATCATATCTAGCCATTTGGAAAGGTAGACTTCATTGCTAACTGTGATGGGGGGGGGTGTCTCAAGGCTGGGTCACGATTTCAGCCTGCCCGCCTGTCTCTGGGCTAACTACCCACCTTCCTTTCCTGTCATGCCTTGATGGTAATCATTATGAGAGATGTCACTAAGGCAGGAGGCTACCCATTGCTTGGCCTGATGACAAGGGCACACACAACTCTGGCTTTCCCTTATTGTGTCCCATGCCTTGCAGATGACAACCCAAGTTGATGAATAGCTCCAGCCTAAAGCTGGGGCAAACTCTGCCCCTTGTAGAGCCTCTAACATTCAACGCATGCACTCTGCCCTCCACTAGGCCTCTTTCATACCACCTTCTCTCACAGGGCCTCTTGTACTTCGCCTGCTGTCACCAGGCCTCTCACTTCCCAGACCACTCTCAACCTGCCTTACTCCATGCAGCATGTCAGGTGCCCTCAGGCCCTACTCTATATGGCACTTTGGGCTTTGCTACTCACTCTCCAGCCAGGATGCATGCAGCATTTCAGGCCATCTGCTAACAGACCTTACTCTACATGACCCACAGCCTTATGCCATACTCCAGGCCTCTCTCAGCCATTGGCCTCTCTCATGCACAGCCACCAGTGTGCACCCTACTCTATGCGGGCCTACACATACTTCTTCCCCCTCACTGGGGCTGCACTCTCTCTGTCCTCTCACTGGGACCACCAGGGTCTTTCACCCTATAGGGCTCAGGTGCTTCTCCTAAGTGTGCCTGACTCCCCTAACACTGGGGTCTTTCACCGTATAGGCTCAGGTATCTCTTTCGAGGCAGGAGTCTCTTGCCATCCCCATAGCTCCTTCCGTTACTTCCCAGATGTTCCAAGCAGCAGCTCAGCCAGGTGGTGCTCTTTCAGCTGTCAGCAGCAAGCTACTGTTCCAGCTCTGAGGGCCTGGGTTAAAATGGAGGCTGCTCCGCCCCACTCCTCCAATACCAGGGCCCTCCTGGGGTCATGTGCTAGCTTCATCAAGGCTAGCCCACACCTGCCAACTACCCTACTGCAAACATTAAAGTGGTAGGCACTAAAGGTACTCTGCCACACTAACCAAGAAAAAAGAAATTTTCACCTCCTTGTCTGACATAGGACACCTCCAGGGAAGATGCCTGCCTAATGTACACATCACAGAGCAACACTCCTACAAAGGGACTCTGAGGTACCCAGGGGAATAAACTTCCACCTTGTGCCTGCCCTGTGCAAAATTAAGTTTCTTTTCTATCTTGGAGAATTGTTACAATCTTTGAATTCTCCTCAGCCTGAAGAAGGGTGTTTGTACTCAAAAGCTTGAAAAGAAAGAATGTTTTTTGGCTACTATTTAGTTGGTCTAATAAAAGATATCGCCTCTGACCCAAGAGCTTTTTTTAAAACCACAAAAAGGCACACATGAAACCTTAGGATCAAAACCACCAAATTCTTCATAGCTGTAATATTTTGATTTCTTACTGAGCAACAGATGAGACTCCAGCCCACTCAGAGAAGTGGTTCTCAACCTTTTTAGACTCAAGGTACCCCTTGTTAGATTCAAGGCACCTCTCCGTAACTTCTGTGAATTGAATGGCACCCCATTACAAAAACAAAGGTATTGATTACAGTGTTTGTCTTTTTGCAGAGGGGCCAGACAGTGGGGGTGGGGAAACAGTTAGGCAGGAAGAGCCTCAGCCTGCCCTTACTTGCTTATCTCCTCACACTTCCTGCAGCATTCTTCAAAGGATCCCATGGTACCCCAGGGTACCTCGGCACCCTGAGAATCACTGGCTTAAAGCATGGGTGACTGGTGCCTCCTGAGTCTGGGGGGGCACCTGTAGATGCTGCCAGAGGCATCAGTGGCAGGGGCGGAGCTGGCAAGCACCTCCAGATGCCTCCAGTGGCGTCAGCAGCAGGGACGGCCCTGTCAGGGGGGGTATGTGTTCCCCCGTGGACACCATATGCGTCGCCTATGGCTTAGAGCGTGAGACCAGGAGCCAGGAAGCATAACTTCTAGTCCTTTGTCTTCCACCAATCTCTTGTGTCACCTTCACTGAGTCACTCTTTCTGCACCTTAACTTGCTAGTTTAGGGATATTACTGCTATTTATCCACTGGTGGAAAATTTTTGCTGTCTTTGGATGAAAGCCAGACTGGGCAGATTCTGTAACCCATAAGGCAAGTAAGGAGCAATATCCCAAAAGCCAATGGGAATGCTTGTGTGAGCAGTGGTCCTGCTCAGGTAAGGGCGAGGACAGACAACAGTCATTGTAGCCACAGTAGTATATGTGATATCAGTTTTGTACACCGAGGTAAACTAAACGAGTTTCAGAGCAGACAGGCTGTAGCCAGATTCCCAAGTAGCAGGATGTGCTATTACAGCACCATGCCACAAGAGGGCAAGGTGCAGGAAACAGCTGGTTTGCCTATAGTAGGAACGGGCAGTTATTTTGGCTGGAGGGTTATTTAACAAGTTTTGGTGAATTGTTGAGAGCCACACACATAAAATTAATGGTGAAGTTATCATTTTAATAAATTATAGATCTAAAAAAACCCAAATCATATGTTAAGAGTCAAACATCTACTATAAAATATTTTAATTGTATTTAAAAAAAATTTTTTATCCTGATTTATGTTCATCTCCTAGCCCCCCGGGATCTGCTTCCATGTCCCCTATGATCTGGGAGTGCCTATCCTGTCATGACATTATCCCCCTACCCCAGGGAACAGCACCCGTCTTGCACCCATTTCACAACCAGGCAAAGTGAGGCTCAGAGGTTCGCTGACTGCTCCAAGATCACACAGAGCGGCCGTAGCAAAGCTGAGCCTACATCTCCTTGGTCCCATCCTCAGCCACCCTCAGCAGGGGACTGAAATGCCCCAAACTTTGCAATATTATCTAGATTCTGTACCCCTTCTCCTCTTCCAGGTCTACTGGGCTGCAGGCATAAGCTTCTCCTTGTACCTGTGCAGCTCTGCTGGTGCCCCGATTCCCTTCCTTCTCTCTCCTTCCCCAGCCACAAGCCTGCCCCAGCCCTTTCCTGCAGGATGGGGAAGATGAAGCTGACTTGGGATCTGGGCATGTGGGGCAGCCACCCCGCGAGCGCCCTCAGCACCACCACAGGCTCCCGAGCCCCGGAGCCACAGACAGGCAGGGTGCTGCCAGCCCAGCCCGTGTGGGAGGGCCAGGGACTGAGCACAGCTCAGGGTGGGCGGGTGGGTAGGGCTGCTTCCACCCAGTGTCCCCCACAGCACCAGCATAGGCCTGAGTCAGAGCTGCGGGGGTTGCGGCACAGCTTGCCCAGGGCCTGCCTTGCGATGCTGGTGGGCAGGCAGGCAGGACCGCTTCCACCCAGCATCCCCTGCAGCACCAGCAGAGGCTAGAGCCAGAGCCACCGCTCACACTACCCACCTGTGGGCTGGATAGAATCAATTGGTGGGCTTGAGACAGCCCACAGGCCATATTTTGCCCACCCCTGGCCTATAGCCAACATCTTCCACCAGTCTACCACTGATTCTGCGAGGAAAATTCTACACTGGATTGAGTGAACTTGCCCTCGTTTGGGGTTTTATGTCATTTGTTTCTCCTTTTTTTTGCCTTGATATAAAGGCTAACTATACTGGGAGAAATAACTCTCCTGTCCAGTCTCTGTATAAGCAGTGGGAGCAAGTTTATACTACTCAGCTTAAATAAAACATAGGATTGCTCACAGGAGTTTCTACCTGTAGCTTTGTCCCTATGTACAGAAAATATAGCCAGAACAATCTAGACCAGGGGTTGGCAACATTTTTAGCCAGAGTGCCAAAATCACCCCAACCTCCACCCATGCCTCAACTTGGTGTGTCAGAGATGGGGGAGCTGCAAGGGGCCAAATCCTCATTGCTGACAGTGGCGCATGCCTCCAGGTGGATAGTGAGGGAGGGGCTGAGGTTGCCCTGCCCCAGCCCCTTCCCTGCCACGTGCTGCGAGCCATCCATGTACCGTCCAACACCACAGACCTGGTGCCGGGGCTCCGGAGCCCAGCACAGCTGCTTGCAGTCTCCTGGCTGCCTTCCACAGCTGGCTTGGGCTCTGGGCAGTTGTAGGAGATGGCTGGAAGGCTGCAAACACCTGTGCCAGGCTGTGTAGGCCCAGCACCGGCTCTGTGGCAGTGACAGCTGCACATGTGCCTCTGGGTGGACTGTGGGGAGTTGCCAGGGTTGTGCTGCCCCAGGCCCTTTCCCAGCCATGTGTCCAGAGGTGCACGCACAGCTGCTGCAGCCATGGAACTGGTGCCAGGGGTGCAGAGCCCCATACAGCTGTTTGCAGCCTCCTGGCTACAGCCAGCCTGGGCTCTGGGCAGCTGCTGGCAGAAGCTGCCCAGAGTCAAGGTCAGCTGTGGTGGGCTGAGGAAAATGTCCTTGCGTGTCATCCTCTGGCACGCATGCCAGGGATTACCGATTCTTGATCTAGACACTCTTAGTACTTGCTGAAATAAGAGTCTATGTGAGGAAGGACTGTGGAATCAGACCTGGTGTCAGGACAAATATTATTATTATTATTATTGGTCTGTGTCAGTTTCAGGCCTTGGCATAAAGGCCCTGCCCTTTACTTTTGCATGTTTCATTAGCTGCACTGGCCCTGCAGTCATGTTAAACCCTAGCCCAGTACTGAACCTGTTGCATTGATTTCATCACTGTTGTTCTGCACCCTGTTAGGCTAGTGCAGGGTTAGACAGAGACTGTCAAGTGTCCACCTGTCAGATGGCAGGTTCTGTAGTATCTGGCAGACTCTTTGGAACAGTTGTTATTTTATCCCCTCCTCTGCCCTGAAGCAATCAGCTGGGCTCTGGAACTGCCTATCTGGCTTCCTGGGAGGAAATATGAGCAAGGCCAGTCCAAGCCCAATGCAGCCCAAAAACAACCAAGGAGTCATACCCTGTAATTTTAGCTGCCTGAGTGCAGCTCATTATTATTTCTCCTTATTCAGGGAAAGTGCCCAATTTTGTCTCCAAGGCCTAAACTAGGAGCAGCAAAAGCTTCAGGAGCTGGTTGTGTCCAACCAAGAGAATCCTTTGCAGTGACATTCATCAGAATAAGAAAACAAACTGGGGCTCTCAGGCTTCAGGGCATAAGCTGATTACTAGCAGGGAAGTCAAGAATAATTCTTGCCCAGTTTAATATAGTATTGTTCATATTTGTGGAGGCTTTAAGCCTGCCTCTGGTATTTGGTATTAACCTCAGTTGGAAGCAAGATGCTGGATTAGCTGGACCAGTTGTCTGGTTCAGTATACCTGTGCTCCTGTGTATGTGTAATACACAGCAACAAATACCTAAGCCAGTGATTCCCAACCAGGATGCTATGACGTCCTTCAAGGAGGCTGCCAGGTACCACACAATGTCAGCACTGTGAGGTGTGCAAACATGATTCACAAGATATAAAGCCTGAGATTTTAAATGGAGTCCAGAGCGTTAAAAACATTCTGCCCTGTTGTGGTCTTTCTGAGTTCTTTCCAACAAATGAATTCCTCTATTATTTTTCTGGAGTAAAAAAAAAAAAAGAGTGCAAGCTAAGAGGTGGCATTTTCTGCAGGATGCCTTGTGAGGCTATTGTGGGGTGCCTCAAGTTTAAAAAGGTTGAGAGCCACTGATTTAGACACAGAAGCAGATCCAGGATTTTACAAAGGGGTGCGTGGGAGCAGCAAACGGTATTGCAAGAGGTTTAGCCACTAACCGGGATGGGCAGACTGTACTGTGGGGGCAGCAGCTGGGGATTTTTATAAGCCCCAAATGAGGTAAGAATTCTTCCCTTTCCCTCCCAGCTCAGAGGCATGTTGCCTCCCCTCCCATTTCCCCCTTGCTCCCTTCCCCTACCTGCCACTGCTGCTCCCCGCTATCCTAGGGGTGAGAGGTGCTTCAGCTGGGCTGGGTGGGTGCTGGGCTCAGCCCAGGACAGTGGTAGGCTTCCCCTTCATCCTCCCCCAACTTTCTCCAAGGCTGGCAGGGAACACCTGCCTGCTACCACTGTCCTGGGCTGAGTCCAGCCACCATTCAGCCTGGCTGGAGTAAAACAGGAGTTTCCCTTATTGTTAGGATAGTGGAAATAGTGGCAGTGGCAGGTAGGGGAGAGGGAAATGGGAGTGGATGTTCCTGAGAGGGGACATGCCTCTGAGAGCAGAGGGGAATGGAGGGAGGGAATTCTTACCTTCTTTGGAGACTTAAGAAAGTTCTCAGTTGCTGCTCCTGCTGTGTGGTCGGGGAGGGCGTGGCCATGCTTAGCTACTTTACCAGGATTTCCTAAAGTATAGTTCTGGGCCCTGATTATGATTTCTGATCTTTTTAACCCTAGACCAGGGGTCAGCAACATATGGCCCATGGGCTGGATGTAGCCCATAGGGCTTTAAGGCTTTGCCTTTAGCCATGCCTGTACTGAAGTTGGGTAGTCAGGAGCTGGCCCCTGATTCTGATTTCACTGGGCACACCTACATGTTCAAGTAATGCATTTTAGGTAATGCACATTAAATTTAGTACCTCCATTGTGAGGTACTAGAAACACGTGCGTCGGCCTATTCTAATGCACATTAGTTAAAGAGCACTTTCTTATGATGCTTTAACGTGTATTAAAAGAGGCTAATGTGCATTAAAGTGCACGTGTAGACATACCTGGTGTACATTTGGAGTTTCTCTACTGGAGATAAATTTGAGAATGAATCAGGCCTGTGGAGTGTGATATAAGCAGAGTACTTCTTGCATGCAGCGCACTAGATGCAGTTGTTGAAGTCCTCTGCAGCCAGCACCATGTCAGGGTGCACCGCCAGAAGAAGAAAAGGAGGTTTTGTGATGCAGCTATGGCAACTATGGAGTCCCTTTAAGAAAGATCCTTTGCTAAGTAGAGCTGAACTCAGTTCCTTTCCTGCGAAACTAAGATGTCCTTTCACTTTTCCACAGTCAGCAGTTTATCAGTTCTCTTTCCTTATCTTGTTACAGGCGTGTTGGCTGAGAACAGAGGATTGATATTTTAACTGCACTGAGCTTCCTTGCAATTCTTACACTGGCTGAGACCTTCTCTGCATTTCAAAACTTTTCCCAGAAGGAGGTGGGGGTGAAAAGCCTGATTGGTTCAAGGGGTTGGTAATAGGCAATAGTGCCTTTCACCTAGAACTTGATGGTTTAAAGCCAGAGTATGCTGGTACTTATGGAAAGTCCTGTGTCATCATTACAGATGGTCATATGGTAGCTTGTGTGAAATGTATGGGGGGTTTCCCATGAGCTCCGGCTGGCAAAAATACCCCTGTCACACTACTGTTAACACCTCTGTGGGCAAGACCACATGTGGGGTCCAGCAGAGGCATAACGAACAGGGTTTGTGCCTGGGAAAACCCTGAGGGAGAGTGGTGGATAGGGGAGAGGTGTCACTGAGTATTGAAAAACCAAGGCAGTTCTGAGAGTGCGGTGGGCAGGGCACAGGGGTATTCCCTACACTAGGGACTCAAAACCAGTCCTGGGCTGCTGCTGCTCCTACTGCTGCTGTGGCCAAAGTATAATCTGACTGCCCAGGCTGTTGCTCTTACAGCAGCAGTGTGGTGTCTGTGCACCCAGAAGCTGTTGAGAGAGCAATTCTGTGGAGCTGCCTTTGCTGCTATGGTGCCAACTCTGCTGTGGTGGAGGGCAAGTGTGGCGCCCTTCCTAAGTACATGCCTGAGGCTGCTGCCCCGCTCACCCACCCTTAGTTATGCTACTGAGATCCAGGGGAATGGGTTAAAGATGCTGGACAACCCTCCTACCCTGGGGAGGGGGGTTAGATGAGTTTGTATTGCTACTGCTTCTGCTGGACCTGCTCTGGGGTAAAAAGACTTCTGCTGCTAGGCTGTCCATGTGGCACAAGGTCAATTGGATGAGTCAGGGGGTTGGCAAGGGTCTATGAAATCTTTCAGTCCTGGGCCGGAGGGTGAGCTGGATGCTTCATGTGATGGATCCTTCTCTGATGTGGGCAGACTGCTAACAAATGTTCCATATAATGCCGGATATGTCTGTCAACTGGACAAAGTCCCTCTCCCCCAGTGCCTGCTAGATAATAAGGACTTCCAGGCACTTCCAGTATGGGCTAATTCAAGCCAACAGCCTGGCAGAGAAAGGCTTTATCTCCCATTAGCAACCCTAGAGCCATTCCAGCCTTCAGACTCAGAGAGGGATTCCTTCATGAGCTCTACCTTCCAGTATCCTGGTGGCTGGGCTCACATCATCCTGCCTGCTCGGCCTTCCTAGAAGCATCAGTCTTTCTCTTTCCAGAACAGGGCCCTGCTGCTCCTGAAAGTAAAGTAAAAGTACAAGCATTTTCTATGTGCAGGGTGGCGGTGGGGGGGTCGGAGAGCTGATGGATTCCCTGGATTTCAGGCCCTACCACGTGTGTTGCTTGCTGCTATAATGCATCATAGGCAGCAGTGTGACACTGTACAGCAGGATCAGACTGCATATGGGAGAGAAGAGTAGGGACAGTGCTAGCAGCAAACCACCTTGATGCTTTTCTTTCTAATTTTCCCTAGCTATAGAAACACTTCCTTCTGCTGCAGGGAATGATCTCTCCTGAAATCCCCATATGCAGACATCCCCCTTCAAAAGCTTATTGTGGGAGGGGGTGGACATGGGGGAACCTGTTATCTTGCCACTCCAGGATCCTCTCAGTGGCTTGGGGGGAGGAAGGGTGGCTCTGTGCCCCCTTCGGTTTCCCTTTAAATGGAAGCCCTGCCCACTGAAATTGACACAGTCCTCCTTGCCTGGCCAATGGGAGCCTTGGCTGGGTGTTCTGTTTGTTACAAGTTTCACATTGCTGGAAGACACAGAGGGAGAAATAGAGAGCCAGTGTGTGTGAGAGGGAGCGTGGATGAGGGGGGGAAGAGGGAAAAGGGGGGTGCGACAGAGAAAGAGAGAGGCGAGGGATGCCTGTTTGGAGCAGCAGGCATCAGCGGGAGAAAGAGATGGCATATTAGACCATTACCATGAGCAGAGCCCAGGGCCTGTGCTGAAGATCTGTTCCATCTCTTAATAAACATATTGCACCAAATGTCTCCTGTCCCTGGCAGGACCTTGCCAGCTGGTACCTTCACTCCTTCTGAAGCCTGAAAAAGCAAGGGAAGTTTAATTTTCCTTTTTTCTTTTCCCATTGAAAAGGGAGTTACATAGAAATATATTTTAAGGAGTGCGGGGGGAGGGAAGCAGGGGCAGAGCTGGAATCAGGAGAGCTGCAGATTTGCTCCTTTTAGGAGTTCTGTGTACCTGGAGGTGCTGAATGTGAGCTCTACTGAGTTCCCCCAAGCCTAGCAGCAGCTGTAGATGTGTGCCTGTGTGTATGCTTAACCCTTTCTTGGCTCCTGGGATTAATACCATGCTGAAGATCCTCACCAAAAAGCTCAGGAACCAGAGTTTGAATGAGATTCAGCCTTTCCAGCTCAAGGTAAGAGAAACTCTGGGCACTTTTATTTGACACCCTATAGTTAATTGATAATAGGGGTAATAAAAGCTATTAACTTTCAACATTCAATACTCTGGGTCAGTTTCCTCTTAACCAGCTCAGAGTGAGTCATGATAGGCATTGGCCTGTACTATATGAATGTTTTTAGCCTGTTACTTTGAACATAGGGTTGCCTTTGCCAATTCAGCTTGTACTAGAGAAGTGTGGGGGTGGCAGGGAATGGAGGCAGACTCATACAATTTTTTTAATCTAGTAATAGTATAAAGTAGTTTTAAGTGGTGCATATTTTCATGCTGGGTTAGTTACTTTGTAGGATGGGATAAGTATGTGTGTGCACATGTGCACATGCATATTTATATTGCTGTATATCTATTTATATTGCTGTTTATCTATATCTAATCACAGAGCAATGCCTAAAGATCTAAGCCAGGTGGAAAGTCCTTTCTTTTGAGTATTATTTCATTTCTCTCTGCCCTGGCTTTGAAGGCCTTAACCAGATAAAAAGTTTGCAGCTTGGCACACTTTGCTGATCAGTTCCTTTCTCAGCCTTTCTGCTTTGCTTCTTTCATTTTGAAAGGAAAACTAGGAACGGCAAGCTAAGGACAATGGATATCTAAGCCCTTTCCTGCAAAATGCAAGGAGGAATTTATTGACCACTTGCAAAAACATGGAACGGTGGTGGGACGAATACAAAAAGGGCTAGATTCTGATTTGGCGAAATCAGTGTAAATCTGGAGGAACCCCTCTGGGATCAGTGGGATCACCCTTGATGTACACTGGTGTCATTGAGGGTAGAGCCTGGTTTGAAAGCAAAGAAGGGTGCTGTGAAAAGTTGCAGGCCTTACTGCTTACCCTGGGAACTGGGGTCCCTTTGCACTGGCCTACAGTGCAGCCTTTTGTATGCATTTGTGCTTCTGTACCATAGCTCTGGTTAAGTGGACTGTAACTTTATGAGAAATGGTGCTGTTTTTTTCAGAGTGCTTTGTGCTCCATGCATCTCTTTCTTCTTTGATTGCAGATTCTGTTGCTTTTGAGGAAGGAGGGAGTACAACAGCCCTTAGAAGGGGAGTTTGTTGGGAGACAAGAGGGGCATTACTGTGGAGTTGTGATGGATTGATCCACTGCAGGACAGGCTCTGTGCAAGGGCAAGGGGGGTGGGGGTAGCTCTTGCTAGAGCTTTTTCTTCAGGCCTTTTTGGCTGTAACTACCTCTTGTTTTTACACCCTGTTTCTCATTCAGAAACCTGGAAGGTCTCTGGGGGCTACAAATTAGACATTCAGAACCCGTCTCCCATGAGGGCCCATAAAGCTTTTAGGAGTCTTGTTCACACAGAGAAACAAGTGTGCTTGTATGTGTCTGCATGTGTCAGCAGCCATTTTATTCATGCTAGTGCCAACTTTTGCTGTGCAAACAGGTGGGCTGCATTTTTGCTGGCCTATTGAAAACCCAGCCTTCAATTTGCAAGGTGTCTTCAAAGCCTGATGCTTAGGCCTTTGAAGGTGCCATTGCAACCTGGTGTGGTTTCTGCTACAATGACTGGCACAAATGTGCCTGGGCAGAAAGCCAGATTTTCCAAACTGTGGGTTCAAATATCCCTTGTAGGTCACAGGGGAATAATGAAGATGTTCAGCACCCCAAGGAGCGGGGATTTGCTTCAGCCCAGTGTTCTCAGCTGCTTCATGGGGCAGCATACTGTATGGTCCTTTGTGTGTCCAGCCAGATCTCTTAGCTCGAGCGGACTTGGAGGGAAAGTTACAGAAAGGACACATGGAAGGAGCTGTTCCTGTGTTGCACACAACACAGGGATGACAGTTGTGCCCGGTTTGTTGCACATCCACAGAGCTTCTGGTCCCAAACAAGCCCTTTATGTTTTAAACCCTTTACAAGTGTATCCGTTTCTCCTTGCCCTTCTGGATTTGCACTTTTTGTAGCATGCGGGATGCATAGACTGGTCTTATTTGGCTCAGATTACTTGCCCGAGGCTGTTTTGAAAATCTAGCTTCCAAGGTCTAAGGGTTTATGGTTGCAATGGGCTAAGCCTGAGTAGACCGGCTGGGATAAAATAAGAGGTGGTCTCCAGCCAGAACCTGAAACAAGCAACTCCTGAGGTTTTTGGGTTTTTTAAAAGATTGGCTGTTTTTTCCCCTCATCACCACTTGTGTCCACGCTTTCTGACATCACTGGAGGTATCTTAATCCAGGGCCCAGGCCATTGCTATATATCTAGCTGTACTGGAAGTAGGCAGTATTAAAGTCTGGGGAAACTGTTTTTTGGCATGGATTACCAGTTTGGAGAGGCTTTGGACCAGCACCTGTGCTTTTTGGTGCGTCTCAGAATAGAAGCTCTGAACACCTTACGCTCTCCTGTTGGCACCTCCTTTACTAAAAGGCTTTGCGCATTTGACCCCATCTCCCTAGTGGCAGGCCTTAGTGAGGATACGTGCTGCTGTCACACCAGGTGACAGACTTACTACTGGGCAGATGTTTCTGTTCTCAGCCTTGAAGTCCCGGGCTCTGTTTCTCCTCTCAGTGGTAACTTCATACCTATAACCACAAGTCCTTTACACAAAGCTCTTCCATATGCTTTCACCTGTGTTGCCCAGTGATCTGGCATTATTTGCTGGAGATGAGGCCTAATTCCTAAACTGAAATACAACTGTAGAGCTAAAGTCCCATCAGAATGCCTTGCTTGAGGTGTCATCTTTCATTACAGTTGGTGTTGGTGTCTGTCTGCTCTGAAGTAGCAGGGCAGGCAAGAGATCTCTAGGGGAGCAATGGGGAGTGAGGAAGGGAGTTTGAACTGGTATGTGTCCTACTGACTGAAGCAAAGGCGAGGTTTGCAAAGGAAAGGGACGGATTAAGAGGTTCTTTTTACATTGCATCCAGGCGCTGTTGGAGAAGAGATGTAGCCAAGCAGGCCTTACCCACTCTGTCACAAGCACCAAACTTGGAAATGCAGGGTTGAAGCTACTCAGTGGCACTCCCTGAATGATAGACAGGGGTCTCAACCTATAGGGGTTGGGCACTACAGTTCTGGGTTTGATGCATGCAAGTAGAAGCAGATGGGCAGGGCCTGCCGAGGGCAGTGCCACCCCAAAAGTGCTCTGAAAGTGGTGTAGACACCCATAGGGGCCAGGATACTCATTGTTAGCTGGGCCTCCATTAGGCTTCCAGTATTGCATCCCAAAAATGCATGGTTAGGCATCTAAATGATGGCAGTTATTTTCACCTCTGCTTGTTGCTGTGGAGGCTGCTGTGGGAAATTTAGGCCAAACTGTACAATGCCACTTTTAAACAAAAATATGCCTGAAAGTGGCACCGACCGTTGTACCTAGACACAGAACAAATGAGATACTGGTAACTAAACACACAAAAATGTACGGCAGTGACAGGAGAGTGGCTAATTCTGGCTAAACATATCTGCATTTCCACTTGCGGGACTTCTTTTGTTCATACAGATGCCTTTTTTTTTCATCCACAGTTAACTGTTTGTGCCCCTGCGGGCAGATTTAGTATGAATGGGTTGCATTTCAGGAGGGTTGCCAACCTTGATTGCAAGCTGTTTGGGGCAGGGAGTGTCTGTCAGCTGCATGTCTGTACAATGGCCATTGAACCAGGGCCTTGATCAGTGCCCCTGGGTGCTATCACAATGACATGCTTGGTCTATGATGTACAGAAAGCAATTTGTCAGACGGTGCGATTGATGCAACCGGCTAAGCCTTTTATTGATGCTGTGGCAATACTTAACTTCATGGACACAGTGATTCCCGAATCAACAGCAAAAGTAATATTTGAACCTGTAAATATTTTTGAATGATTCTGTATCTGGAAAATTAATTTCTGTTCTGAATGTAGTTGCTCTGTTTCAGCCCATGAAGCGAAGCGGTACTCCTCTGGTGCTTTGTTCTAGTCTTAAATTTACAATGGATGCAGTATGCTGTGTTTGCTAGAGAAGTGACCACACCAGCTGCTTACCTTACAGGCCTACACCAACCCTAGTACATTCATTCCCTCCTACCCTCATATGGCAGAACCTCTTATTGGGGTTCTGGCTGCACTTTCCTCCTCACTTATGTATTTTCGCACACCCCATTTCCCCCCCCCCCAATTTGTAGGGGGCTACTATGTTACATGGTGGGCTTGGCCCATGCCTTAGACAGGACAAATAGGCCTACCCTCAACCGGTATAGCCATATCCTCACACACAGCAGTGCCCTTATTCCTTCAGTTATATAGTGACACTAAACGGTGGGGGTAGAGTATTTGCTTTCTGAGTTTTCTTGTAGCCTTGTTGTGTTGTGCTCAACTATCCCCTGGGCTCTTATCAGAGTCCTTATTCAGCTGGTGGAAATCTTGATCATTGTTTCCAAAAGAGGTCATTCCTCTATCCCTTTCTGTTCCCTACTCATACACATTTAGCTCATCCCATCATGCAGAATTCACTTCCTTAAGATCACCAGGCTCAGCTGTAAAATCATAACCTTCTTTATTCTTGGTTGGAAACTTTACACAATACTTTGGTTAATTTTTCATTTCAAGAATTACATTTTGTAAGGCAAGAACCCACAAGATACATGCCTAGATTTAAGCTTAGGAATACACGTAGGGCAGAATTCTGATTCCCTTTTTTGCATCTAAAAGGCAGTTTTTATGGCCTTTTTGGCACTTACGTGCAGCTAGCTATATTGGATAAAATGAAGCAGGGAAGTTTCTGTTCCGTGGGAAGCATGGCTACAGGGAAGAACCCAGGCCTGTTTCCTTCCAGGGCAGCAGCCACCTCATCAAGCCACAGACACTAGTGTGAATACAACCCTCTGGCCCCTCATCTCCTTCACTTGGCTGTCCAGGGGACCAGCTTCAAAAGAAGCATTGGATAATGCCTGCCCTGTGGCATGGTGGTTAGAGAATCCCATTGTTGCTTGACTTCAGAACCTGGGAATTTAAGGATAGTAAATACTGAAGGACTGGGAAAAACATCCTGAGAAATCAGTAAAGCTATCCCAAGTTATACCTCATGAAAATACAGGTGGGATCTTTCCAAATCAATTTATTTATCCACATGTCAAGTAAAGTCCTCAGATACTGACTCATGATTTTTTTTAACCCTAGACCAGGGGTCAACAACATATGGCCCATGGGCTGGATGTAGCCCGCGGGGCTTTAGGGCTTTCCCTTTGCCCATGTCTATACTGAAGTTGGGCAGTGAGGAGCTGTGCCCTTACTGCTGCCATTCCTCCTAACACTCCTGCTGCCTCAGCTGCAGTGTGGGCCCAACTTCTAGCCAGTGGGGAGCTGTTCCAGGGTCAGGCAGCTTCCAGCTGTGTCTGTACTACAGCTGGGAGGCAGGTATGGGGACGGAGAAAGAAGTAGCAGCAGCATGGACACAGCTTCCAGCTGCCTGACCATGGCTCAGTTCCCCACCAGTTGGAAACTGCATCCACACTGATGCTGGGGAGCAGGGGGTTGGGAGAAGAGGCGATGTGGGTGCAGCTGCCTGGCCCTGGCACGGATTCAGGCAAAGCCCCTTGCTGATGATGCGCTGCTAAAACCCCCTGGCCCATGTTGGATTGGCAGGGGCAGATTAATGCATAGGCTCACGGGGCCTGGGCCCAGGGGCCCCTGCCAATCAGGGACCCCCTGGGACACTTGGGCAGCATGGCCCAGGTAGGCACCCCGGCTGCGGGCATCTGGGGCAGGCAGCATGCGCCTCCTCCCCTCCAGCTAGGACAGGGCTCCCTGTGGGCAATGGCAGTAGCTTCCTGGGGCCGTCTGCCAGGAGGCAACATGGGCAGCCCTGCTCCTGCTCCCACTCCCACTCCCACTCCTTGCAGGTGGCTGCAGGCATCAGTGCTGCTGGGAGAGGATGGGACAGCCCTGTCCTGCCCTGGGGCTGGCAGAGGGGCAGGTGGACAGCTGGAGGCAGAGCTTGTGCCCCCCATCCCCCTTCCAGCTGGCTCTGGCCCCAGCCCGTCCCACAGCCCTGGGGGACCACGGTTCTGGCTGCGTGACACCTGCCAGGCGGAGGGGCCAGGCTGGGGCCAGGGTCACCTTCACCTGAGCAGCACTTGCACCCCCTGGTTCTTCCCAGACATGCCAAGGAGGCCAGGCGGGCCCAGCCATGGCCCCCTGGCAGGCACAGAGGAAACCTCTCTTCACTTGGTTGGGGGGCCTCCAATTTTCTGTTTGCCCAGGGCCCCAATAAGTCTTAATCTGCCACTGTGGACGAAAGTGAGGTTGATTCTACTGCTTGTAAAGGTTGCTCACTGCTGCACTAGACAATTAAAAAACCCCCGCTAGGATACTTTTCATTTTGGTTTGGTGTGTGGTACATTTCTTCTTAATTTTCTTTTCTGGCAGCATTTCTGTGGATCCTAGGTGTTGTAAAACTTTCTGCTTTTTAACAAAATGTTTATGTTTTGGCCTTGGATCACCCTGACCAGGCCTATTTAAGAGCTAATGTGTGGACATAATGACTACAAAATCTGCTAGGTCAAATATAGATGCACCATTACAAGCCAACATGGAGCAACACATATCATATGTTTACCGTAGCTATTTCCTTTTCTAACTATCAGAATAAGAAGTGTATAAAGGGAAGGCAGGACAGAGTACATGTGACTGGAGGTCCACTAGGGCAGTGGGGCAAGCTTTTTTTGGCTGGTGTGATGCACAGTAATCCCTCCCTAAGTGTTACTCTAATCCTCTTATCCTACCCAATCTGCTGTTCTGCTTTCTGCTCCCTGTGCCTTGCTCCTTACTTGATCTTATGCTCTGCTTTCTGCTCCCTGCCCAATATATCACTGTGCTGCTTCCCTGCTGTATGTGCCACACACGGAGGCTGCCCGTGCCACTTGTGGCATGTGTGCTGCTGGTTGACCACCTCTGCTCTAGGGGATTAAAAGAAGTTGACAGCTTCACAGTGGTATCCTGTTGTTCCTGGGAGAGAATGCCCCCAGGGTGAAAGGACATGTACAAAATTATATTCCTTTCCCAATCTGAGGGAAAGAAGGATAGGCATGAGAGTCCTCTTCTCTCTTCCCCTGCCCCCTCCCCCAACCCCATGCGCCCTCATTAGCTTAACTTAAATTCCTCAGCTCCTGTATGCTGTCATTTCTGTTAATAATATAAATTTAGATGCATATAATGTCTTGTATTTCATAGCATTCTGTGGACTGTGTGCATACAAGAGTTGGGGTGCAGCCCTCTGTAGGGTGGAGTACAACAGCCAGCTGGCACACAGCATGCTGCACTACTGTGTGAAAGGACAAAGGACACTTGGACAAAAAACAACTTCTTAAAAAAAATGCCCTGGGCTCTGTAATGTCTATACAGAGCAGACAAAGAACTTGGTTTCTAAGATTTCCATGTAGCAAGCTGCATTGATTTGCCTTGGGGAGCTGATGAATTGAGCTGATACTGCCTGGATTTGAACCTCTGGTTTCAATGCAGATCAATGGGTTTGGCCTGATGATTAGAACAAGAAGGGGTCCCCTCCAGCTTGTTTTATTCAGAAGACCTCCACCTCCTACCCATTCCTGATCAGGTCATTTTAATTCTTCACATTATTTTCCGGCTGAAGCAGGCTTTTGGGTTTTTTTTTTTGGTTTTTTTTTTTGATTGATGATTTTTCTTATCTGCATTGGAGGCCACAGTTTGCAGCTTTGTACATAGGCACGAGGCTAAAGAGGAAACCTTTGAAGGGGTACTGCCTTCATTGAATGGGGAATTTCCGGTCTGAGAAGGGAGTGCCAGCAGGCCAGCTGGTTGCTCCAAAGTGATGGCAAAGTGTCTGCATTTCAGCTTGGGGGAAGGTGAGAAATCCTCCTTGCCCTGTCACCTAATTATTACACATGAAACAAAGCTTTTATCACAGACAGTTGTCTGAGATCAACTTTGTTACTCACGAGCATGACACAAGACAACATGGCTGCTAAGAACGCATACTGCCATTCGCACCCTGCCTAGGGACAGACATTATACATAAACCAGTTTAAGTGATCAGAAACTGGTTTAAACCTGGAACAGAACAGATATAAACTGCATATAAACCAATTTGAAAATGGCCGAAACTGGTTTGAGATAAACCTGGTTGAATGTAGTATCAGACTTAACTGATTTGGGTCAAGCCTGTTTATGCAATGTCTATGAGTGCTCAGCCAAATCTGAGTGGTCGCAAAGCTTTCTCTCGTGCGTGGATGAGCTCTATCTGACGCAGGAAGTATACGGGCTGATGAGAAGTAAAGCACTGCTCGACCTGGTACTAGCAACTGGGGATGACCTAATCAGTGACCTAATGATTGAAGGGAAGCTGGGTGACAGTGACCACGAGCTGATCACCTTCACCATCCGCCATAAAGCTGGCAAGTCAGTCAGTAATACAGAAGTCCTCAACTTCAGGAAAGCTGACTTTGACAAGTTCAGGAGGCTTGTCAGTGAGGCCCTAAAGGGCCACAACCCAAAAGGGAGGGGAGTTCAAGATGAGTGGTTGTTCATCAAGCGAGCAATCCTGGATGCTCAAGCAAAGTTTATCCTGTTGCGGAGGAAAGGCAGCAAAAGGGCACAGCAGCCCCCTTGGCTCTGCAGGGAACTAGCGGACCTCCTGCATCTTAAAAGGAAGACCTACAAAGGATGGAGGACTGGAACCACCACCAAGGAGGAATACTCTGCTCTGGTCCGCACCTGCAGAGAGCAAACCAGGAAAGCCAAGGCTGTGATGGAACTCCAACTAGCTACAAATACCAAGGAACATTAAAAAGTCCTTTTTTAGATATATGGGGAGCCAGAGGAAAAGCAAGGGCAACATTGGACCCCTGCTCAACCAGATGGGGCAACTGACAACTGATGCCCAGGAAAAAGCAAACTTCCTAAATGGGTACTTCGCGTCAGTTTTTCACCAGCCCCATGGGACACCCCTGCCCACTGCTGGACAGGGAGGCCTGGGCAAGGGAGATTCCTTACCATCCATTAAAGCTGACCTTGTGAAGGAACACCTTGACAGGCTGGATACCTTCAAGTCAGCTGGCCCTGATGGTCTACACCCCAGGGTACTCAAAGAGCTGGCAGGCATCATATCTCAGCCCCTGGCACAGATCTTTGAGAACTCCTGGCTCTCTGGTGAAGTGCCCGATGACTGGAAGAAGGCCAATGTGGTGCCTATCTTCAAAAAAGGGAGGAAAGTGGATCCGGCAAACTACAGGCCCATCAGCCTGACCTCTATCCTGGGGCAGGTCTTGGAAAAGATTATCAAAGAGGCCATCCTTAACAGACTAGCTGATGGCAATATCC
>NW_005842457.1:811198-844498 GCF_000455745.1 Alligator sinensis | reverse complement strand
CGTGAGCCTTCAATGCGATGCTGTGGCTAGTAAAGCGAGCAAAACACTGGCTTGCATCCATAGATGCTTCTCAAGCAAATCCCTGGACGTCATTCTTCCATTGTACTTGGCCTTGGTGAGGCCGCAGCTGGAGTACTGCATCCAGTTTTGGTCCCCTTTGCTCCCTGGCTGGAGCTCCAGCAGAAACTTGCAGGTGCAGCTGGATCTGCCTGGCTTCTGTGTTCCCTCCTTCCTCTCTGACTTCCTCCCGCCCCAACTGCTTAAGCAGGGATCCCTTCTTCCCCTCTCCCACAGCATGGACCATAGGCAGCATGTGGTATGCTAGCTAATGCTGAGAGGTGTCTGTGTAAGGCAGACAGGACAGTGTCTGCTTAGGGCTTTTTGGAGCTCATTAACAGGTAAACTGGTAATATCCCTGCATTCTTTCCTTTGGAAAAAGCTGTTTAAGAAGAGCGTGAACTAATGAGTGAGGCTTTGTTTTCTGATGGGGTGCTGAATGCTGATAACAGAGCTGATAAATGCTCTGTTATCAAGGAATGAGGGGTGGGGGGAACCCCTCCCTAATCAGAGCATCCTGTCAGGGCCTGGCCATGCCCCGCCCCCCCCTCAGCTCAGTACTGTAGAAGGGAAGGGAGGGCTGCTCTATTGCCCCCCAGCTTCTAGCCTGAGCCATTGCAGGCAGGTGCCTGCATTTCCTTAGTCCAGAGGGGAAGTCTTTATGATTACAAACAGATTCAGCCTAGCCAGGTTAGACTAACCTGCAAAGATTGAATCAATTCAGGCTCAGGCTTTTTGAATGTCTGTCCTTAGCCCCTGGTTGCTGGGGTAGGTGGTGGTGTCAGACGCATATGTACTAGGGAGGGAGAGAGCCCAGGTGACAGCCTGAGAGGATGGAGGGATGGATCCATAGATTGTTTGTGAGGATATTTTGTCCATAAAACACCCCTTCAGCTGTTTTTTATGGAACAATACTTGTTCAGGGGAACCTGCCTTCTGACTGACTTCAGATTAACACAGCTAACTACTTCTCTCTGCTCAATGAGAGGATGACTATACATCCTGTTTCTCATAGGATTCATAGACATTAGGGCTGGAAGGGACCTTGGGAGATCATTGAGTCTAGCCCCCTGCCCAAAGGACAGGAAGTCAGCAGGAGTCATCGGATCCCAGCAAGATAAACATCCAAATGTCTCTTGAAGGTGTTCAAAGTAGGTGCTTGAATGAGCTCCGGTGGCAGGCTATTCCGGACCTTGGGGGCTCAGACAGTAAAGAAGTTCTTCCTTATGTCCAGCCTGAAATGGTCACGGAGGATTTTGTGACCATTCGACCTTGTCATAATTCCTCTTTAAACACCTGCCCTGGGAATCCTGTCATTTTGGGCAAACAAATTGTTTAGCCTATTCCTCTACACCCTCTCACCATGCTCTAGCACTCCCACCCCCTCCCACATTTTTGGAAAGCAGGCAAAGTTGGCGAGCTGGGGACTTGGCAAGTGGGCGTCTAGTTTTGAGACTAGGAATAGATGGTCACTCAAGTCCATGGCATTCTTCAGTCAACTTGCAGGCATGCCACAGCAGAGTGAGGTCACTCTCTCATGCAGAGCAGTGGAGCTTTCACTTTTTCACCTGAGAAAGCAAGTCGGGGGCTGTAGCTTAAGGGGTGTCATACTCGGTTCAGCTGGCAGCCAAATTCTCTGCCAGCATCAGGGGTTAACATAGCAGCTGCCAGGTGTAGGGACAGGCTCATGCTGCTGTACTGTAGCTGCTGCCACTGGCCAATTGACAAGGGTAAATTCAGCAGCACGAAAAGGGCTAATGAATGGCGGAGGAGAGGCGGGGGTGAGAGGATGCCTACCTCCTGTAACTCTTAACTCACTGGCTGCTCTGTTAACTCACTGAGTGCTGCCTGCACCAACACAGTGGTTTTGCTGACTATGATGAGAAGCCCTTTCACAACAGCCATAAGCTTTGGGAAAACGCAGTGGACCAGATGACCAACCTCCGGGGGGCTGTGTCCAACCCGCAGGCTATCTACTTGTCACCCCCTGCTCTAGCTCAGTGCATCCTATTTGCAGTGGTCACCCCGTTTGCTTGTTGGGTTGCTAGCTACCTCTCTGGTATAGCCTGAGTCTGACCTGTAAGGATGTTGCAAATCAAAAACAATCCCAGTTTGTTGTGGGTATGGCTGGGTTGTGCTGCAATGTTTGGATGTAACTATGCAGCCCTCTGACACACAAACCTGTTTCCTCTGGACCAGACAGTGTATGCGTGAATGGGAGGGGTTTTTGGCTGGCTCTTGTGCTTAAAGTTCAAATTCTCCCAAATGGAGAGCTACTGGGAAAGATCTGGTGCTCACTGGAAAGGACATGGAGCCCCCTAGGGTCACCTCAAATCCCTGAGGGTCCTGTTTTCCAACAGTGGTCTCTCATGTGAGCTGAGATTGCTCAGTAACTAACAGGCTTTGAGTTTTACTTCAGAGACAACTTGCTCAGACAGACCTGAGGACTGATCCAGGATGACAAAACATACAGCTCACTTCTCCATGAAATACTAGAGGCTTGATGTAAATCGAAAGAAGAAGGAAAACTTGCATCCAGCATCCCCCTAAAAGGGTTAAACTGGGATTTATTTGGGATGCCTGAAACATCTGTGTTGCCTGGTACAATGCATTTTCCAGCCTGACTGTAGGATACTGTTACTCGTGTTTGTGTGTCTGACTAATGTGATTCTGCATGGCTGAGTAGAGGTGATTGTCAAGCAAGATCTCCCAACACAGGGAGCTTCTTATCAGCTAATAAAACATCCCTTGGGGTTGGCAGGTGCCCTGTCTAGATCTTCTGAGAAGGGGGTGGGAGGGTTGGAAACACTGTTATCAGTTACACTATTTGTGCCAAATGCTGTAAGGCTGTGATTGTGCTTGTTTGACTGAGGGGCCCAGGAGATGCTGGGGAGTCATTGAAAATTGTCAGATGAGCTGACGTCCTACCAAGTGATCTCCGCTCAGCACAACTATTTAATAAGCAGGTTAGGGTGGTAATGTGGATACTTGTCCCAGAGGAGGTGGCAGTGTGTGTATTGAAAGTTTGGGAACCAAAGGAAAAAGTAGGGTGACGTTCTCTGATGGTAGCAGCACCTTTCCTCTCCCCTACTCTGTGGCCACATGAATTGAAGTTGGTACTGTTAGAAGTACTGAAGTCAGCATTCTCCAAGTTCTAGGAGCCGCTTCTCCCTGTTTCCATCCTTTTGTCAGCCTGTTCGAAATACATTCCCTTAATCAGCTGGGGGGGTGGGATTTAGGAGGTCTGCAGGCATCACCCATATCCTTTTCCCTCTAACTTTTTCCTTCTGCTAAGTGTGCATGGCAACTTACTGTAGAGTCCTTCCCATGGTAAATCCCCTCCCTGATTCTTCCTGAAATGCTTGCAAGCTGCTGTCTGTGTGCTTGCATGATGAAGAAAAACAAAAGGAGGAAGCTTATCTTCCATGACAGTCCTTCAAAAGGCAGCATGAATAATCCATAAGTCTTTCAGCCACATGAGCAAAACTATGAGCTTTAAAATACAGAGATGGAGAGAAACCTATTGTGGGGCTCTGTTAATGGCTGGCCAACGCCAGGCTAGGCTGGGATATTTTCTTCAGGCTGGATGTGAAAGGATGGGGTCTATCCAAGGGGCTTGCTGGAGACCAGGTGCTTGTATGTGAGAGGGGTAGACGTGGGACAGTAAGCATGACTGAAAAAGGCAAGAGTAGAATCCCACAAGTCTTTTCTTGTCCGTGTGAAATTGCTTTAAGAGTCTGCCAGCCAACTTAGGCTACCTATGCGTGGGCTGTGTGAGAAAGCGTCTTCCTTCCTTTTTCCCTCTTTTGTATTTTCTAGCCACTGTGAACAATGGTGCATTCCACGAACCCCCGAGTTTGGGCATTATAACCTTGTGCCGACCTTCAGGAAGGACAGCCCATTGCTTTGAGGGAACCGAGTGTTATTTATTGTTATTCACCCTGTGCAGTTGGAAGCACCCAGTAGGTCAGAAGTGTGTAGTGCATAGAACTGGACCAGTGCAAGTGTTGCTGAACATGTGGTCTTCCAGAGTTTGTGGTCAGGGGGATTTAATGATCTAATGCCAGGAGGTGTCAAAGAGCAGGTTCTTGCATGGGCAGGTTCTAACACCCTGTAATAACAGGCCCTTCAGTCTAGTAAAAACAAACTCAAGGGAGATGGTAATTTATGGACAAAGCCCTTGCTGAGATTCTCCTTTAGCTCAATTGCTAGAAGGTGGTGGTCAGATCCCCAGTCAATGGAACTAGCATAGTTCTGCTATTTGTATCAGCTAAGGCTGTCACCTTGTGTGTTTGGGAACAGAAGATCCTCATCACCCATGGAAATGATGTATTCCATGCAAATATGGACCACAGGACCATTAAAGCTAGCTGCCACTCTTTTTATGATTTGGCAGTGTTGTTGCAGCTGTTTGGGTCCAGAGAATATGTGAGATGCAAGGTGTATTTCCTAATACCTTTTACTGGACTAACTCCATAGTCAGGAGAGGTAGGCAAGCCTTTGGGTACACAATGCCTTTCCCCAGCTCTTCCTCAGGTCTTCTGAGGAAGGGCATTTCACCTCATCTGATCTCTCTCCCAACTTTGGAGGTGGTCCAAGATATGATGTCAGACAATTTTTGCTTCTTACTTTTTCCAAGAGCAGCAGTGACACCTTCTGAACTAGTGTCCCCCTTCCATGAACAATGCCCTGAGTGATGGTCCCAGCCTGGGAGTGAAGGCTCATGGGGAAGAATGTTTGATTTAGAGATGCTGATTGTCCCTCGTGAGCTGGGGTTGGGAGGTAGACGAGAGGGCAAGAAAAAGTCTGTTGAGAAGGCAGGGAATCAGACCATGCATCATTGTTCCTTGACGAGCCATATTGTTTACAAGTTATTCAACTTCTCTCTGGTAGCCTTGCAAGGTACAGGCCCAGTGGCTGCACTTCTTGCAGAGTGCAAACTCATGATTCACCCCACTTTTACATTGGGATCCCCAGGTTTCAGCAGCCCACTTCACCAACTGTCTTCAGTGGGTCCAGTTAGGTTGTGCGGTGGCTACAGACTTCTCTTTGAGCATTGGGGACAAGAGGTGAATAAAAACATTTATTTATGTGTCCAAAGGAGTGCAGCAACTGGAGAGAAAAAAGTAAAAATATCAAGTGGTCTGTGTGTGTGTGTGTGTGTGTGTGTGTGTGTGTGTGTGCGCACGCGCACGCGCCCGCCCCAGAATGTCTTACCTTAGCTAGGCCTTTCCCTTGCTCATTATTTAGCTAGGCCAACCTAGGCCTGGTGCTCCTGCACTGCAGGGGATCAAATTTCAGTGTCTTTTTCCCCTTCAGCTTCAGAGCTGAAGCTTTTAACAGAGGCATAACAGGGCAGCTGCACACCCTGGGCAACAGTGGCATGGCCAGCTGCTAGTTGCAGTGGTGTCTGATTTTATTTTATTTTTTTCAGCCTCCCATCAGAGGTGCCCCCCTCCCAGTTATACTGCTGGCTTTTAACAGTTACTGAGTTCTTTGTTCAAGGATACCCACCGCCACCTTCTCCTATCCCCTTCCACTCCCACCTGCTGCCACCAGAGCTATCAATCTTTTTGTTTCACAAAATGCGTTCCTACCCAGGAGGACCAAAAGGTGGTAACTTTTTAGTTCTCCTGTGCAATATGAAGTTTTGTTTCTACCTGGGAGAAGTGTTATGATCTTTGAATTCTCCTTTGCCTGACAAAAGACATTTGGGCCCAAAAGCTTCCAACCTAGTAAACTGTTATCCCCCCCCCCCCTTTTTTTTTTTTTTTTTTTTTTTTTTGCAACTATCTAGCTGGTCTAATAAAAGATATCACCTGTACCCGAAGAGTTTTGTCTGCCTGTGAAGGGAGTAAACACACAAAAGAATTGGCACCCTCATTGTTTAACTATCAGAGACTGGGCTAGCTACTGCCATTGTCAATCCTCTTGCATCTGTATAACTGCCCAGGACAGAGTTAACTGTTTGCAGCCTTGTAGCAGGTAGCATGATAGTATTCAGATTGCCAGAGGCACACATCATATTCATAAAAAAAAAAATACAGTTGTCTCCCACAGTCTTCACAATGTGACAGGCCTGACGGAGCAAGATCCTCAAGGCACACACGGGCTCAGCCAACCTGTCATTGGTTTCTCCAGCTTAGCCAGATGGTGGCCCTGTCAAGCAACACAATCTGCAAGGGTTACAAACACCAGGGCCAAAAGCTGCCTGTTATAAACTAACGAGCGAAGAAGTTTGAAGGCAGAGTGGAAATAAGAAGGGAAAGCTTTCTTGAATACTTTCCCATTGTTTTGGAAATCGTGGCTACTGATGGACCACTTGCAAACCCAGATCCTGGTCTTCCTTGGCTCCAGTATGAAGTTCTGGAACATGAACCAGATACTTGGATCCACACCCCAGCTCTGGTACCTTCTTTGTGGGTTGCATAGAAACCCATTACAAGCCACTTCCTTAGAAGAAAATGATGCAAAACTCAAAAATGCAAAACAGGTGAGATTAGAAGAGAACTTGGGAAAGAAGGAAAATGAGGCATTAATTTGATTGCATCACTCCTGTTTCCATCTTTCTCTTTGCCACTTCATGGCTCAAACCTGCCCTGTGGCATCACAAGATCTCACTTGCTTTTCCCAGCATCTCTCTAATCCAGAGGTTCCCAAACTTTTTAAATATGATGAATGACACATTAACTGAATATTCTGTGGACACCTCCCCTCCCATTTGTGATTGTACGACTTCCCTGTGGCAGCTACAGTAATCTCCTACTTGGAAGAATTCTACAGGGAAAGTAAATAGTAAAGTATGGCTGCCTTTAATTCAGTTTAGCAGCTGAGATGGAAAAGAGCCAGCACCATGTGCCCTCTTTTTACTGTGGTGTTTATAGGTGTCTGTCACCATAGCATCAGCAGTAACATTGCGGTAGGGCTGAGCCAACCATTGTGGATGAAGTAAGAGCTGACCAAACCCCTTTGCTTGAAATCTAAGGGGCTGGGGTTTGGACATGAGTTTTTCATTGCTCAACATCAGTGTAATCAACAGCTGGACTGTGGCCTCTTTGGCCCTCTCAGACAGACACGCCTTTTTCCCTTGCAATCCATGAGAATGGTCAGCTCAGCTTAGCCTCTGTATAGGGTGCAAAACTGGGCTTTAGTTTAGTAGTGGCTGGGGAAAAAGCTCTGTAGCCCAAACCACTGAGATAAACTTCACTCTAGGAAGCCACCAATTCAGCAGGGGACTGTTACAAGAGGTTTCTCAGTACTGAAACCCTACAGCCTACAGTGCAAGTTTAAAGCAGTCTTGGGGCTGCAGGCCAAGGATCTGCAGGGGGAGGGCAGGATTTATGCACATGTAGCAAAACCAGCCACGCCAGCCTTCTGCTGTCATCAGTTTGGATGGAAAAAGCTTTTTCTTGAGGAAATGCAGAACCCTTTCAGGGGACAGGTCAGCTAATGAAAAAGTGAGATAGAGGTTGAGATTAGCAGTTAATACTTGCCCCTTCAGTCATGAAGCTGGTTTATGTCATAAATGTATTTATGGAAGTCCCAGCTTCCCATGGAGACAACAGCCACACCATGGGGAATCTTGCAAAGAGTGGCAGCTGATTTGGCTCATGCACCCGCACATGCAGACACTTGTATATTCATGGTGTTTCTCTCGCTCATCCCCCCTCACTCCAAGTGCAGCCACATGCATGCCCAGGTGCTGGCATATAGACACTTTCCCACACAGTCACGTGGTTCACATGGAGGACCAAATGTAACCCCATGCTCACATTTCCACATAGACAGGAACAAGCACTTACACGTGCTATGTCACTCCCTGATGCACTAGGGTTGCTACAGACAGCAATAGGTGCACACTCCCAGGAAACACTTCCTGTTGTACTAGTGTACTAGTCGGATGGGCACACAGACATACCTGCAGTTGGATGCATCTTGGTCTCCACACTCAATCCCACATATAGCCTGGGTGTACACGGGTATGTACTCCCTCCTCCAATTGAAGGGTATTGTTAGCTGGCAGGTGTGCTGTAGATGAAACTGCAGACTACTCACAGTTTCCCTCTGTCCCAAAAGTGCCAGGCCAGGACAATCTGGAACTTAACTATATACAGATTTATTGATGTACATATACACAGGGTCTAGGGAAGGTGATATTAACATGTACTTGCGCGCACACGCACACACACACACACACACACACACACACATACACACACACACACACACACACTCCTTATATGATGCTATATTCCAAGGATCACACTACCTCTAAAAGCACCGGGCCCTGCACAGGTAAGCAGCTGATCTGGGCCAGGTATCCCACAGAAGAGTACAGGTGAGCAACAGGTAAGTACGGGTAAATACAAGAAAACAACCAATAAATACAGATAATCCCTAAAATATCCATCAAATAAATCAGAAAACCCCCAAAAGGCATCAATATGAGTTCAAGAAGACATAGGTGAAAGATAATACAGGTTCTGGTAGAGCTCCAGCAAGACTCATATACTATAACTGCTAATTCACAAATATAATAATACACAAAATATAAGGTGCGCTATACCCAAATGCAAGATGTGTCAACATTGGGTTAGGTTTAACTCCTTAAGCTCCACCCCCCAAAGGCCTCTCAAGGGGCTTACTGAGGCATTGGCTGCGTTCCAGCAACCAGCAGGAGAAGAAATCCTCAGTGCTGTCCAGGTCCCGCTGTGACTTCCTGGGACATGCCCCAGAGAGAGACTTTAAATCCGGGGAGCCTTCCCTTGCTTAGGCTTCCCCTGCAGCCTCACCACCAAGAGCAGCTTCCCCGTTCTCTGTGGGAAACCCCTTGCCGGGTAGCTCACAACTCCATTGCCCTGGGTGGGAGGTGTTCGTCTCCTTGCAGACGAGCCGGCCCCCTCCTATTGAGGCCCAGCTGCCTCTGCTTCTTTGGGCCCACCAGCCAGTGTGGGGCCCTGTGCACCGTCGTGTGCACTGAGGGCTCTGCCTTCTGCTAAGGTTTGGAGGCCCAGGCTGCCTTGTGCAGCACTGGGGCTCGGTCCGCTCCCGGACCCTCTGTGCAGAGATATCTGCACCGAGTCACTGGCCCCACGCCAGCAGCTGTAGACCCGAGCTGCCTTGAGCGACTCCCAGGGTCTGGGCTCCATGCGCACTGGGTCCCTAGCCGCCTGCCAGGGGTTGCAGACCCGAGCTATCTCAAGCAGCTCCCAGGGTCTGATTCCCATGCACTGTGCAGCGACTGGGGCTGGAGCATTGGACTGGCATGTGGAGGTCTTTGCGGCTCTTCCAGGTGCTGGCTCCACCTGCCGGACTGTTTGTCTCCAGCTCCTCTGCTGCCCCACTCTATTCTCCGTCCCCAGACGCGTCTGCAGCGTACTGGGCATGCAGCTCCTTTTATTCTCTTTGGAGGCTCTGCCCCCCGAAGTTCTGCCGGACCTGTAGAGTACAGGCTTAAACCAGGTCTGGGGCTCTCTTTGCCATTACCTGATTGGTGGATGGGCTCCACCAATCACAATGGCGATTCTCTGAGCCTGGACGTGCCAGGCTGTATCAGTAAGTCCTCCACGCACACTAAACACTCTCATGCTGAACAAATGGGGCCTGAGGACCATGCTGAACAAGTGAGGTCTTTGGAAGAGGGAGATATAGTTATGCCACCCAACTGCTGTCCCTGTTCAGCTTCCCCTGCCTCATGAGAGTGTAAACTTTCCTCCTCTTTGGTAAATTCCCTGATGATTATCTGCAGAGTAACTTTTGTTCACCTGGTAGTCGCTGGATCCGCTTATGATCAAGGACTAGACCAAGGAGAACAACACATTAGCAAGGTGGCTTTGTCCCTCTTGATTGTGAAGTCCCAGAAGTCTCTTCCTGTGTTTAAACCAAACTCTATTAGGGATCAGCGAAAGACCTAACATGGGGGAGCAGATTACCTGTCATGTGCCTACCAGGGCAGTGCTGTATTTTCCTCTGAGGCTGCTGGTGCTGGCTGTTGTTGGAGACAGGCTACTGGACTCAGTGAACCTTGGATCCGATATAGTATGGCAGTTCTGAAAGTCCTTACTGAAGCTACCATCATCCCTCCTTGTGTTCAGCTTGCCGTTCTTGGAGGTGATTTCCATCCAACAGGGAAGGAGCCGCGAGCACTTCCTGGAAGAGAGGTCTGGGGTGTGGGGAAGGCATCATATCATGGGATAACTATTAGCTTTCCTGGTGAGAGCATGTGTGGGGGTTTCTAGGCAATAAGTGTTTGTTTGCAGTCCACGGTGAATGAGCCCATCACCCATTCACCCTACTTCTTTCTTTATTTCCCAAATTTTATATCAGAAATCCAGAGAGGTGACTCAAGGCGACCAACTTATATATGACATAGGTGAGGGGGAACCTGGCGTAGAAAGAGACATTCATATAGAGGGAGGGCTAGTCAAGGTAATGGTGTGTTTCATGGCCCTCAGACTACCAAAGGATGTATCAAATGCCCTAGCTGAAGGACCCAAATGAATGGCAAAGGTGCCAGCTACGAGATACAGGTTGATATGCAAGGGAAGGATGGAAACAGGATAACATTAATACACTGACTTGCACTAGTTTTCAGATGAGCTTTTAAACAGTTGCAAACAGAATTGGTCAAATACACAAGCATGTTCCTGCAAATCAGCATTTGTGTACGTGCACCAGGCACTGCACATGCAAAAACCTGCATTTGTCTGCCTAATAGGGACCTCCTGCCAGAAAAAGGCTTACAGAATGACGGCACAAATGGGCATGCAGGCAGGTTTTGCAGGTACTTTTTCAGAGACTGGCTGAAACTGTGGGCCTGTATGTCTAACTTCTTTATGCCTGAATGCATAGGTTCATAAGAAGCTTTCATTTTCTTTGTTAATATCAACGTGGTGTGATAACACAAGTCTGCCTGACTTCAGACATGGAGGAAGCAGCAACTTACACTGCAGACAGATGTCCTTGAGCTGTGACTTGTAAACTTTTATGCATGCCTGATATGCGTGAGCTGGGGACTTCTATTCTACTGCCTTCACATGCAGAAGTAAATGTTGTTTATGTTTCAGGGAGCAAAGGGACTAGTTGGTACCCTTGATTTGAATGAAATTTTCTGTCACTTGGATGTCATTATTCAGTTTTTGTGACATGGACAGAGGTTACTATACAGGCATGGGTTGTGCAGTGAAGGATAGGGTCATGAGGCTAATGCAGTGATTCTCAGTCAGGGTCCCACAACACCTTAGGGTACCTTGAGTTTTTTTCAGGGTGCTGTGGAATGCTGCACAATGTTAGTGCTGTTAAGACATGCAAACATGTCATACAAGATACATCCAGAGATTTCAAATAGGAATGTTAAAAAAATCCTGCCCTATTGTGGGTTTTTTGAGTTCTTTGCAACAGAAGAATTGCTCCACCACTCTATTTCTGTAGCCAAAAATCAAGTGAAAACTAAGAGCTAACATTTTTCAAAGTGTACCTTTACTCTAGCAAGGCGTGCCTTGAATTTATCAAGGGGCATCTTGAGTCAAAAAAGGTTGAGAACCACTGAGCTGATGCCATTTTGAATAGAATGGTTCTTAAGAGAGCACAGTCCTATGGGCAAAGGTCAGGAGGATTTAGGAAAGAAAATCTTTTCTCCATTTGCTAAAGGTTGGTTTATGCTTTGTAGTATGACTGCTTGTAACTCTTCCACAAGACTTGCTTGATTTTAAAATGTTACTGTAACACTGGAAATGTTAATTGTCCAGATAAATGTCTAATCTTTTTGTTTTGGGGGTTTTTTTGGCTTGCAAAGGTCTTGGTTATCATGATCCCTTGGGGCAGTGAGTTCCATAGGCTAATAGTTTCCTTGCAGAACTGCCCCTCTGTTCGAGTTAAGGCACATGCCTTGGGTGGTACTGAAGGTGGGGAGGCACCTCATCCTGCTGCCTGTAATGTCTCAGTTCTGGAGATGAATGGAGGATTTTAGTTTCTGGGCCTGTCAGTCGAGCACTCTACCTGAACTGTCCATTTTGTGATTTAAGCTGTAGAGGATTTTACTGAGCCAAAAGTAGAGACTAAAACTAAAGTACAGGTTCAGCCAGGCTGAATAATGGCTAGAAGTCACAGAGGCGCAATACGGTGTTTGAGTGCCCTGGAGGAGCAGCTGCACATGGGGTAGAGTCACTGGCTTTGCTGCCAATGGTGCGATGGAGGCCCAGCCAACAGCATAGCTGCTGCTATTTCTGTGTCCTTCTTCTCAACCCTCTCCTTGCCACACCTGGCTCAGTGCCCAGGACTGGTGCCAGTCATCTCCCCCCCCTTCATTATGCTACTGAAAATCATGTCTTCGGTAGTTTAAAGTCCAAAGAGGAAGAGCGATTGCTTTGGTCTGCGGCAAGGTACAAGCGCACTAGATGTGATAGGCTGAAACTGAGCAAAGTTACAATTTAGGCCAGTGGTATTCAACCTTTTGGCCCCCTAGATAAGTGGCTCCGGGCTGTCCACTAGTCCTTTACATCAGAATTGGGCCTGGCCCCATGTACCAGAATTAGGCCCTGCACTACCCAGATCAGCTGTTGTCCTAACTGGCTCCCCACCACCCCAGTCAGATCAGATCTATGCTGCCCCATGCTGGAACAGCCCCGGGTCAGCTGGATCAGTTTTGCACTGCCCCAATCTGTCCAGCACACCCAGCCTAATGTAGATCCAGTGGCTGGAAAATTGGCTCCGTGGTCGGACCCAGAGGGTAGTAATTGATGGAAGTCACTCATTGTGGTGTCCTGTGACCAGTGGGGTCCCCCAAGGCTCTGTCCTTGGACCCATACTGTTCAACATCTTCATTAATGATGTGGACACTGGAGTCAGAAGCGGACTGGCCAAGTTCGCCGATGACACCAAACTTTGGGGCAAAGCATCCACACCAGAAGACAGGCAGGTTATCCAGGCTGACCTGGACAGGCTCAGCAAGTGGGCGGACGAGAATCTGATGGTGTTCAACGCCAATAAATGCAAGGTTCTCCACCTTGGGAAGAAAAACCCACAGCATCCTTATAGGCTCAGCAGTGCTATGTTGGCTAGCACTATGCAAGAAAGAGACTTGGGGGTCATCATTGACCACAAGATGAACATGAGCCTGCAGTGCGATGCTGTGGCTAGTAAAGCGACCAAAACGCTGGCTTGCATCCATAGATGCTTCTCAAGCAAATCCCGGGACGTCACTCTCCCCTTGTACTCGGCGTTAGTGAGGCCGCAGCTGGAGTACTGTGTCCAGTTTTGGGCTCCACAATTCAAAAAGGATGTGGAGAAGCTTGAGAGAAGAGCCATGGGGCTCTTTAGCCTGGAAAAGCACAGGCTCAGGGGTGATCTGATGGCCACCTACAAGTTTATCAGGGGTGACCACCAGTATCTGGGGGAATGTTTGTTCACCAGAGCGCCCCAAGGGATGACGGCTAGGTCGAATGGTCATAAACTACTACAAGACCATTTCAGGCTGGACATAAGGAAGAATTTCTTTACTGTCTGAGCCCCCAAGGTCTGGAACAGCCTGCCACTGGAGGTGGTTCAAGCGTCTACATTGAACACCTTCAAGAGCAAACTGGATGCTTATCTTGCTGGGATCCTATGACCCCAGCTGACTTCCTGCCCTTTGGGCAGGGGGCTGGACTCGATGATCTTCCGAGGTCCCTTCCAGCCCTAATGTCTATGAAATCTATGAAGTGTAGTTGCTCTTCCACAACTAGGGCTACAGGCCTGGCTGTGTCAGTGAGATGATTCCTTTTTGAGTGTAGAAACCACATCCCTCTTGGGAGGCATTTATATTGCAGTATTTATATTGCAGGACTAGATGACCTCCTAAGGTCCCTTACAACCCTACTTTTCTATGATTCTATGTGAGCTACAAGTGGAAACAGATCCATAGGTTTAGTTTCCTAACCATTAAAAGCAGTTCAGCATCCCCAACCTTGAGTCGCAGCAAACAGTGTCTAGAGCAGGATTTGGCAACCAACCTGCAAAGCCATTGGGTCCAGCCTGCAGACACGAGGCTTCAGTAGCATTTGGTGGCTAGGAATTTTGGCAAGTCACTTTCCTGTGCTACTGTGGGGAAAAGCAGTGTTGGCAGCTGGGTCATAGCACCTGCCCAGTCACCCACCTCTGACCTGAGCTAGATCCCTCTAGCCCACAGCCTAAAGATGTTGTCAGCCTCTGGTCTAGAGAAGCATTACAGGCAAGTTGGAGCTATTCTTGCTTTGAGTGTGAAACTGGTGGTGGGGGGAATGTGGGGATGGACATAGTAGAGGCAAAGTAGCTGTAACAGGATTTTGTGTTGTGTAGATTGAATTTGTATTGAGTATCTCAAGGGATCAGAAATAGTTCACAACAGTGTAGGGCAACCTTTTTGGCAGGTGTGCCACAAATTAGCCCATACCCTCCCCAGGTGCCACTCTGATCCCCTTCTTCTACCCAATTGGCTGTTCTCCTTTTTGCTCCCTGCCCTGTGCTCCCTTTCAGATCTGCTGCTTTGCTTTCTGGTCCCTACCCTGTGCTCCCTGATCAATCTGCTGCTCTTTTTCCTGATCCCTGCCCTATCTGCCACTGTGCTGCCTATCTCCTCCCCAGTGTACTGTGGGCCACACAAAGAGGCTGCCATCTTTTGTTTAACGGGTAAACCGTGGGAAGTAACAACTGTCTCGTAGTGACTATGGCTTTCATGCTCAATTAACTGTCTATATGAGTTACTCGTCTTGAGTTAGCTGAGCTTGGGTGAGGACAAATGTGAGGACAAATGTGTGGTGAAATGACACTCACAGTCCTGCCTCCGTACTGGTGCTGCACTCACCTAGATGTAGCCCTAGGGCTTGCAGAAGCGTAGCCCATAGTTCATAGTGGAACGTGTACCGTAAGTTGGCCACCCCTCATGTGTAAGGCTTTCTAATCTAAATCACTGGTTCACATCCAGCCATCCTTGTTAATTATCTCACATCATTATTCTCACTCTTGGCTAAATACAGACAGTCAAAAAACCTGAGGCTGAATCCATAGGTGATGTTTGCCACCGGATCGGCTGCTGGGGGACCCCCCCCCAGTCAGCAATTGACCGCTAGCGCCCCCCCAGGATCAGGAGGCATCAGTCGCCCATGGCTGAATTGATTCAATCTTTGCAGGCAGTCTAAGATGCATAGCTTGAACCAATAAGCAAGTGAACAGACATTCATTTTTTATTCCAGAAATGCAGCCACATGCCTGCAGTGGCCCAGGCCAGAAGCTGGGGGGCGCTAGAGCATGCCTTCCTGCTGGGCTGGAGTGAACAGCTTGGGGCAAGTTTAGCTTGCCCACTTTTAAGGGGGGAGGGGTGTGGGGGAGGTGCAAAGCATCCTGGGATGCTGGAGAACTGCGAGTTAATTTGAATCTGGAGGGATTTGGGACAGAAGTTCAATCAACCAATTTAACCTAAATTCATTAAGGCTGATAGTACATCCATCCAGGTTTATCTTAAACTGGTTTTGGCCATTTTGAAAGCAGTTTATGTGCATTAAACTTTTGTTGTTTAACAGATTTGAACCGGTTTCCAATCAATTATACCAGTTTATGTGTAATTTCTGTGCTAGAAGTGCTAGATGTCACTGTCATTCTTTGAGAAAAAATGCTAAGAATTGACTTGAGGTTGCAAAAAGAAATGGGGCCGAGACCCCTTCCTGGGAAACTTGGGTTTGCTCCTGTCTCTACCTTGCCTGGGAGCAGCATGAACTAGGGATGAGAGGTCTTGGCTAGGTGGCTTGAGACTCTTGGTTTCTGTTTTTGGCTCTGCTGCTGTCTTTCTATGTAACCTTGAGCATCAGTTCTCTCTTCATCACCTTTCCCCTCCCGTCTTTTGTTTAACGGGTAAACCGTGGGAAGTAACAACTGTCTTGTAGTGACTATGCCTTTCATGCACAATTAACTGTCTATATGAGTTGCTCTTCTTGAGTTAGCTGAGCTTGAGTGAGGACAAATGTGTGGTGAAATGACACTCACAGTCCTGCCTCCGTACTGGTGCTGCACTCACCTAGATGTAGCCCTAGGGCTCCCAGAAGCATAGCCCACAGTTCATAGTGCTTCAGGGAGATAAGCTGCTCTGATATTCGTTCCCAGTTAGTATTGGGATAGCTTGTTTGCTGTTTCTGGGCACATGGTGGGAATGGGGGTGAAGACATTGGAGGGCCAGCAGTACTCAAGTAGAGCTAGTTTGTATCTGTACCCCCAACTAGTCTCATTAGCAGCTGATGAGTTGTGTTAACAGGACTTTAGCCTATAGCCCCTGACAAGCCTGTCAACCTAAGTTAAAAATACACCTGAGTTAAGAGGTTTTTGTGTGTGGCCAGGACTCAAATTAGGGTTTAACTCTGCAGTGAGTTTAAGGCTAAAATGTGCTTGACAGCCTGTAGTACAATAAGGCCTCAGTCTCTGTTTGGGGCCTTGAGGCACTGCTCTACTGTAAATAACATATTGTATCTGCTCAGCCTACAAATAGAGGACTGCTAATTTGGCACCTCTCCTCAGTAATGACCTTATTAGATAGTGCATGTGCATGCATACATACAATATAATTTTAGTTGCTGTGGAAAAACAAACAGTCATTTATTTCAGTGGTATTCAGACTGAAGGAAAATCCACTTTTCCTTCCCTCAATCTTGGTGTGACAAGTCATGGAAAATTGCAAACATCATTAAAGAAGGAAAATATTTTCCTGCTTCTACCAGGGCATCAGATTTCAAGTAGGTAGAGGATGAAGACAATGTCTCTTTAAAAATGAAATTATGGGACGTGGCAAAATAGCGTGGTCGACACAGCACCTGTACCATGTTCAGTGTTAGCTGTAGGCCTTCTCTATTGCTCCTGGGATTCCTTTGTACTCCACATATTTTTTCCATACATGGCCCAGTTAAGTACATTTCCTGCTTTTCTGCTTGTGTGTGCATGCATCAGTTGGGATGTGAACTATCATTCTGGTGATAGCTCACAGGAAGCAGTGGTGTATGTGGGGGTGGTTGTGTATTAATATAACATGTATTCTCCCTGTGCCTCCTTGAAATTTAAGAGGTGTTTAAGACATCAACACTTTTAAAAGGGAACAATATCGTTTTCTCCCAAATATAACTCATAATTAACCTTTAGAACTAGTTGCCATTGGAAAATAACCATGGTTAGAAGCCTAGGAGGATTCAGAAATGGATTTACCAAAACGATGAATAAGAGGAATTATTGTAGTTATTTAAAATAGTACTAAAATGCATAAGGGATATAAAATTGTATTCTTCTGGGCAACTGCTAACTGCATGAGGCCACAAAACCTTCTTCTTGGGTCAGGTTATTCCATAGTAGTCCTTCAAGGGTGGAGGTTCTTGGAGTTCTTTCAGCTTCTTTTGAAGCATCTATTGGTGTCCAATGCTAAGGACAGGATAATGCACTAGGTAGACCTTAGGTTTGATCCACTATTGTAATGCCTGTGTATATGTTGAAAACGCACACATTTAACAATGTGATAGGTGTGTAGATAGACGTGTAATGTCCAACTGAGCATTAGCTGTGTTCCATCTCCTGAAATGCTGCCAGAATCAGATCCAGGTCCCTTTTCCAGCCCATCACAGACACAGGAGCTAGCCACCAAGTTTGGATTTTTATTTTTAAATATGTTCAACACTGGAGAGTGGTTGGGTGAGATGGTTTTGGTTTTGACCCATTGGTTGGCCAAATCCAAGTATATCTGGAAGTTTCAGCAGTGTGAAATGTCTGAGTCCCAAATGTAATCAGGGGTGTACAGTTTATGGTGCTGCAAACCTTTGTGGTACCACAAACTGCATGTGGCAAACATTAAAAAGTGCCCTGTGCTGCACATTTGCAGTGCAAAATTTGCTACTGGTATTTCTCTGGTAGAACACTACCCCCCCCCAAACAAACAAAAAACCATAAAAAACCCCAAACAAACAAAAGAACCCCCCAAACCCAGCACAAAAAGCAGGACAATGCATGTACAACAAGTGTGTGCTGACACACGTGGAAGCTGGGCTATCCAGAGTAACGCTTTGGCTGCTGGCCAGGTCTTCATGCTTCCTGACCTGTGCCCCTGATGCTCCAGGCCACCAGGTAAGACTGCTGGTTCCGACCTCCAGTTCTCCCTAGCTGAAGAGCCAGGAGGAGCTGGGCAAGGACAGTTTGCCTGTTGTGGCATAATTTTGTCCTGCAACTAAGCCCACATGCAGGGGAGTGTGTTGCAGCAATCTGTGCTGCTGCAACCAGGGCACTCTTAATCCAGGAAAAAAAATAGTGGCACAGTTCACTCACTGGTCTGCAAACCAGATCCGGTCTGTCGGCCTAGTCCTGCCACATGGAGCTGGCACAGCTGGGTTCCAATCCCACTTCGTGGGGCCAGTTTGCTTGGCATCTGAGCTCACCCACTTTTTGTGATGCACTTTTTTTTTGCTACTCTCACAACTCACTGGTGTGCCACAGCACACCCTTTGGGAACCACTGATTTGGACATTGTCCTAGTGCCCCATGTGGTAGGTATCAGGAGCAGATGAATTTTCCAGTACTGTGTGCTGATTGTGGTGGCAGGAGATGAGTGTTTATTTAGTGACAAGTTGTGTGTTTTTGGAGATGTGGTGATACAGGAGGTGTGGTAACAGTAGGTATTTGGGTTTAGAGAAAAGGAGAGGTGTGTAGGGTGGCATAGCAATGTGGATGTTCCAATATGGAAACGTCCTATAAAATGCTGATAAATTTTAAATTTTAAATTACCTCTGTCTATCAAATTCTGTGGGTGGTTTTAGAAAATCTGCAGAAGGATTCAAGGGTTCTGTTATAGTCTGTAGATTTGGTAAGTAAATTACATTTCTGTGGAATTCTATGTGCACCATCCTTATTCCATTATATCAGACTTCTTCCATAAAGGGTGACAGGGCGAGTATATACTTGCTTTGTTAATGTATGCAGGTGTCATCATGAGAGGAATCTGGGCACATATATATAGTGTAGTTGAGATGATGGCCTACGTGAATTTGTGGGTGTCTTGTAGGCTGGGGGTGACGAGACGTGTCTGTGTTTGTGAGGGGGAGTTGGGGAAGTGCTTGTCCCTAGGGGAGCACAGGTGGGGACAGACTTTGTGTGGTTGCAGGGTGTGTTTTTTTTTAAGGGGTTACCTAACAGGGTGTGGGTGTGTATATATGGGGAGAGTTGGAGGTGGAAGGGGGGAAGTTGTGGTAGGCTGTGTGTTCATGTTGGGTGCAGGTGGCAGGGTACATGCTGGAGTGGAGTGGAGACTGAGGTTGGGGAAGAGGATGTGTATGTAGGTCAGGGTGTCCTGGCAGGCATGTGTGGTTTGTGGTGTGGATAGCTGCAGGACATGCGGGAGAAATGGCTGCATGCAGCATCATGGGCAGTGGGCATAAAGCATTTAATACTAATGACAAAGCCTTTCTCTTTTGATTTTCCCCTTAGATCTCCTATCCCCCAAGTGATGAGGACAGCGACGACTCTGAGGGCGAGAACCAGGAACTTGCTCAGATTGACAGAGGTAAAGCAAGAGGATGGGCAGGAGGGTTCACGGCTGCTGTTGGTAGATGTCTGCCTTCTAGTTCATGTTATCCCAGCTACACCACAACCAGTTGTACAGTCCCACTATGTATCTCCCCAGTGGACACTTTGCATCAACTCCCATTTCCACATGCATCCTCCTTAGCATGGCAACCTTTGCTCAGGAGAGGCCTGATGGCTGCAGGGGATTCACCAGGATTGTAAACAGGTGTTCAGAAGGGCATCAGTAGTCAGGATTGTTCTTCACTTCCCTCTACATGTACACGAGTACATAATAGGGCTCAATCCCTGATGCTCTGATTGAGCGGATTTTGATCACTTTTACACTCTGGGACTGTGTATGGGGCAGCCCAGTCCCTGAGGTAGGAAGTCAACAAGACTGGCCCTATGGATAAATTGTGCAAGTGTTTCCAGTTGGGAGCAGAGGTTGCTGAACTGTTTAAGTTTTTTGCTACGAAAGGTGAATATTGGACAGGGACCAGAAGCTCAGGTCAGTGAAGGTTTCAGGGTAGGGTAATGGCAGAGCGGGGAGGAGAACCCAGTCCCCTGATTCCCAACCCAGGGCCCTGTCTAGTAGACCTTGCTGATTCTTTCTAAGCTGCATACAACAAAGCCTGTTATTATATGAATCATACATCACACAGACTGCTTCATTATTAAGGTTGCAAAATCAAGCACACCAGTGTTAGGAAATGCCTAAACTAAGATGAACTCTGCGACCTAATTTGGCCCACTTTGAACATATGCATTATGATCCATTATACAAACACATCATATTGTGTCCAGAGGGACACTGCCTCAATCAAGGCCCAGGGTGGATGGTGCTCAGGAAGTGAGCAGCTTTTCCCAGTTTTAACCTTATCATTCACGGTGTGGCCCCAGATCTTATTTACTGCACACTGTTTAAATAATGCTTTGAAGACTGAATTAGTAATTTAGTCACCATCTTTTTTATCATGCTCATCTCTGCAGGGCTCTAGCAATTTACAAACACGGATTGACTTATTTTCACAAAACCCCAGGGAAGTATAAGGATGATTTAATTTCTGTTTTAAAGATGGGGAGCTGAGGCACAGGAAGATTAAGGTCAAAAGTATCCACCGATTGTGGGTCCCAAATTAGGGACACCACAGACCTATTTTTTTAAGAGTAGCTGGCATTAAATGGCACTTTGCATATTCACTGCACATCTCCCATTGCATGTCACGTTCCAAAATATTGTGTTAGGCACCCAGAAATGAGGAGCACACAGTTAGCAACCACCTGTGAAAAGTTTGGCTATAGTGTTCTTTACCTGACAGTCCATAGGACCTTTGTGCCTGAGCTAGGGATCCAAAACAATTCTCCAGGGCAACACATGACTGCTTTTGGCATTAGACCAACCTTTTGCTTGCTGCAATTTCCTGTTTTATTTGCTACTCGCCTTCCAACTTGTGCAACAAATGAAACAGGGATCCTACAGTCAACAGTTTCCTTGATATACAACTCTGGTTCATTCCGAGCATCATCTATTCTGGGTTGTGAAAGATGTAAAGGTCTTGCAGAGAAAATAGGATGTGATTGTCCTAGAATAGGATCATCATGGATATGCACAGAGAGGCTGAATTAAGGTTGCGCATACAGCCCTAATTTGGGAGTGCTTGACATTGCAATGAGTATTTTAGGTCTTTTTTCTGTGTGTAATTTCCTAGATAAAAACCAAATAAACAGAAATTCCATTGTATGGATACCTGTAGGTGTTGCCAGTGGTGTTAGAAGCTTTAGATCTACCACACAGGCTTCTGAGTGAGTGAGAGGTTGTTACTCTGGCCACGTGTGTGTACACGAGACACTGACTGCGCAGTAGCTCACTACTGTGCGGTAGTATTGCGTGGCACAAAGCGTGATGTGATGCTGCTGCGCAGTAATAACAAGTTACTGCACAGTCAGTGTCACCTCAAAGCTGTTCGGCAATGCTACTGCGCAGTAACTCTGGTTACTGCGCAGTCAGTGTCTCATGTAGATGTGGCCTCTATGAACCAGCACTGGAGGGGGATGGGACACTTTGCCACAGGGTTCTCAGATAATTGTGGATAGTAGATATTTGTTTGTGTAGTGAAATATGAGGAGTGTAGCTTCTGTTCTACCTGGCCTTAATTTGACTTTTACTCTATTTCCTTCAACTTCTCCCTGTCCATGTCCCAGCGGTATCTCCTGGTTTCAATCTCATTGTTTTTGCCTACTCTGCCTCTATGCCTCAGGTTTCCTATCCCAGTCCCAGTCTCCTTCTCTATTGCCCTCCTTTCTTGTTCTTTATCAGTGTCTCTTTCCTGCTTTTCTCCTGCCCCAGCTCCCAATCTTCTTCTTCGTCCTGTTCCAATTTCCACTCTACCTCATCCCATCTCCCACTTTCCCTTTGTCCTGCCAGTCTCTAGTCTTAGCTCTCCCATCCCTCTCCCTCAGATTCCTTGTTCCAATTTTCTCTTTTCCCAGCAGCTGGCTTTTAGCCCTTCTGTCTTCAAATCAGACAGTTTCACCTACCATGCTGCCCAGGCCCAGTAGGTATAATCGGTACCACAACAGAAGCAGATTCATTATTGTCACTTCTTGGCCCTGCTTGCAGTTGCAGCCCCAAACTGGAACATGCTCAGTGTGGATGGAAACTCTCAGGCCAGAGCCCAGCAAAGTCTCCATTGAGCATGTGCAAATTGTGGTTTTGTCAAAGGGTCACGAGATGGCTAGCTTTGGGCAGATTTTCACAAGGACAGCAGAAGCCATGTCCAAGGCACACAAGCTACTCCTTTAATAGAAATTGTAGAGAAGTAGGGCTGGAAGGGGACTCCATGGGTCATCTTGTCCAGCCCCCTGCCTGAGGCAGGATCATCCCTATCCAAACCAGCATCAGATCTGCCAAATGTCAGATCTCTGCCACATACCTCCCACATCAAAATACTTAAAATTTGATAACATTAAAAGAACAGAGTCTGAATGAAATGTTGGGCAGCCTGAATAGTGCATGGGGCTGGGAGTGCACAGGTAGCTCCAAAAAACACTAGCCTTTTCCGCTGAAACGACAAAATACCTCTTTTTAATCAACACTACTTCTATTTGTGGCTCAGTCACTGGGAGGGAATACCATACATGTGTTCAGATATTTGAAACCAGCATATTACTTTGGGACATAGCTTTTTATTAGATTCAGGAAGTGAAATATATAATGTGCAAGCTGTTGTCCAGTTGGTTGTTGAAAGATTCATGTCCAGTGGCCAGCCTACAGTAAAACACGCTCTGTGGACTTCCATGCTTGCAGCAATGAGCAGGGAGGTCAGTTGGAAGAGTAAGGAAAGCAGATCAGAAGACAGTAGATCCAGTGGCACAGCAGGTGATTTAATTCTGTCCTACCATGCATGTTTTTCCTCCTCCTGTCAGAGAGAAGACGGAATTGTAACCTGATGCCCTTAGCCACCAACCAGCTCCAGAACCAGGAGAATCAGTGCTGCAAGGTGCGAGCCCTTTTCCATGCCAGCCTGGATCGCCACAGCTCAGAGGAAGAACTGGAGCGCATCAACCGAGAGTTTGCCGCTGAGAAACGGAAGTGGTCACAGGTCAGCAGACTAGCCTGTTGTAGTGATAGCAACAACACATCCTCCAGTGATGAAGAAGTGAAGAACTTGTGTGGCATGACTTTCCGGCCTGTGGTGGAACAGGCAGACAGCCTGCATGCTAGTCCAAGCCCGGTGCTGTTCAGTGCCTCCCCACCTAAGAGACTCCAGCCCTTGGTTCGGAACCCAGCCTCCAGACCTTTGATCTTCACAAGTGTTGGGGCTGGTTTTGAGCAAGTCATGCCTTGTAAGAGACACCGGCAAGGATATGGGGATAAGGTCAGCAGGCCCAGCCTTGACCTGGAAAAAATGCAGCAGGTAAGACTGAATTACTCACAAAAAAGTTGGCCTCTCTTGAGAAGCTGCCACTGTAAGCAGAGGGTAAAGAGAGGCCTGGTGACTGAGGTACGGTATAGTGACATCATACATTGCCTGTCTTTGTGTGGGTGTATAGCCAGTCTATTCCAGTCTGTAGTTACATAACCAGTCTATAGTCACATAGCCAGTGTATTCCAACTTGTTCCAGAATATATTAGTTCTTAGCTATACCAGGAGTTCCCATTTGAAGTAAAGGCTCTATCAGCTGCATTGACACGCAGTTGATTAGTGCTATTTCCATCCATTAAGAGGGAAAGGATGATGCATACATGCCATTCAGTTCATGGCACTACAGAGGCTAAAATCCAGTTTGGTTGTCCTCAATGGAGTTATGTCTAGTGTCCTCAGTGCACTTCCACCATTCCATTCTTCTGGTGCAGCAAGTGTACGTACCCCAAGATTATTTTAAAAAGTAATAAATAATAATAATTACTTGTCCAGTTTAAAAGTAGTTCTGTACATCCCTCTCTACTAGAGGTGTACCGATACATCGGTCCCATATTGGATCGGCACCAATGTAAGGAAAATTAATTGCATTGGCAATCGGCTTTTTTTGGCTGATGTTGCCGATAATGTGGCTGATAAATGCCCTGTGCATGCGCAGCTGCAGCACAGCCTGCAGGCGCCCAGGAGTGCAATCTGGCAGTGTGGAGAGTAGCCGGGTCCTGCTGGTAAGTCTGTTGTGAGGGAAGGGGAATGGGGAGGGAAGAAGTGTAGGGGGCAGACTGAGATAGCGGTAAGGGAGGGAGTGGGGCAGGGGCAGGCATCGTACAGCCAGGGTGGGGTGCAGGATGAAGTCATGAGCGGGTTGTCTTGGGGGGAGAGGGCAGCTCCTGCTACTGTGTGCACCCTGGGAGGGCATGCGGGGCATGTATGCATCAAGGGTGGGCTGCTGCTGCTGGCTGAGGCTGGGGCAGTGCCGGGCTCTTTCTGGCAGGGGGGTTGGGCTGGGCTGTGCTCAGGGTGGGCAGTGGTGGTGCTAGGAGGGGGCTAGGATGAATTTTGGGGTGGCTGTAGCCCCCCCCCCATTTCCATTTCCAGCACCGCTGCCTCCTGCCCCAAGTGCAGCCTGGCCGAACCCCCTGCACCAGGAAGAGCTTGGTGCTGCCCAGTCCGCAGTGGCATCCCGCCCTATCCCTGCATGCAGATCCAGGGGAACATGCCCCCCATGCCCTCCCTGGGTACATCCAGCCGCAGGAGCCGCCTCCCCCCTCCCCTGCATCCCCTGGACAAGCTGCTCATGGCTCTGTCCCCTGCTCTTCGCTGGCTGCGCAGCACCTGCCCCTGCCCCAGTCCCACTCCCTCTCTCACTGCGGGGGTCTTGATCTGCCCCCACCTCCCACGCCCCTTCCCCCACAACAGACTTACCAGCCAGATGCTGCTCTCCAAGATACCCAGCTGCATATCAGAATTGAATCGATATTGGCTGATATAGCTCATTAAAAATCGGTCATCGGTGTTGCCCCCAAAATTCTCTATTGGTGCACCCCTACTCTCCACACTTCTTGGTCCCTGGTTCTTTTCTCAGTCCCCTGGGTTTACTTGGTAATGGAGTTATTCTAAATTTTCACTAGGCTGTATCTGAACAGACTTAGGTCATGCCAATCATTGCATTGGCTCTTACAGTCTGTGCTCAGCAAGAACTATAAAGCTGATACTGTACAGGGTGAATACCTGCTTCTGGTAGGATTGGCCAGACTATCTACTCTGTCTTTTACCGGGATGCTATTGCAGCACTGAGTATTTCAGCTCCTTACCTTATTATTTGTCTTTTTTCCTGCACTGTTGTACTGTCAGTTTTAAAATCACACAGGGGAAATCTGGGTCTCCAGGCATCTGGTGACCCTAGTTGAGTGCAGAAGAGTCAGGACAGAAGTTCTGACTTATTTCTGAATTCCTTGTATTTCAGGCTGTAATTCAAACTATTCTTGCTCTGTTGGTTGTCTTAGCGGGGCTGGGGGAAGGGGGCACTGCATTTAACCTCATTACCACTGCCCTTGTTAGACTTGCAATGTGATCCTGCTAAAATGTCTGAAAGAGAGCTCAGATTTGTTCAGATTTCTTCTTTAAAAAGATCTTCAAGGAAAGAGCCCTTCTCACATGTTCTCCAACAGAACATTGCCCCATCACAGTAGCTCCCTTTCCCCACCTTGCTGTGTATGCATAAGGCACGTGTTTCTAGTACCTAGACTCATGATTTCAGGGTAGTTTCCTATTCTCGCTCCTTTGTCTGTCTCTCCTTCCCACCAAGCCTTTACTGACAGAACATCTGGAGGGCCCAATTCAGTATTTCCTTGCACCCAAAACTCCCACTGATATTCACAGTGGTTCTAGGTGTTCAAGAACCATCAATTCAATCCCTTAATATTTAGAGAAGAAAAAGAGAAGAGTCTCTGTCCAGCTGAGTGGCAAAGTGCCTTAATTTCAGAGAAATTAGGCACTTAGGGCAGGGGAAGAGAAGGACCTTTCTTTTGGAAGATAAATTTGTTTTAGGAGCCAATCTCTGATTCTGGGCATAGTATAAAATGGTTCTTCCCTACCTACCTTATCAGCACCATAATTAGGAATGTGCTGTCAAAGGGTGAACCCTATACAGTACTCATTCAAGTAATCTTTCCACCCTGCTGAGGCTTTTCAGAGTCAATGAAGTTGAGTCAAGGGATCACTGTGGAATGAGACTGTGAATCTCAGTCCAGATGACAGGGTGCAAAGGATCTCAGCCAAGCCAGTTCTCTTCACTAGTCAAATGACTGGATGGACTTGGAGTCTGAATTATCCTCTCCTCTCTAGAGATGTGGAGCCTCTGCCTTACAATTATGGGGGCCAGATATATGCTGTGGGGGAGCTTGCTTTTCTGCTTGCCCCCCCAGTCTACAGATGAACAGAGGATTTTGTTGTCCTGGCTTGTCAATCCAGAATCTTTGATCAACACTGAACAGATGCAGTTTTAAGAATATTAATTCTGGGGAGATGCATGGAAAGGACCCCTCAGCTTGGCTGTGCAAGGTAGGAGCGCTGCATTTTGCCCCAGTAGGGTCTGAACAAAGGGCAGTCCTCTTCACTATCGTGGCTGACCAGTCTCGCAGCCTCTTTCTGTTTGATGCTGGACGTTATTTTTTGGAAAATGTTTCATGTTCCAAGCCAAATCAGCCACATCAATTCCAAATCTGTGAGTCAGTCAAGAGCCGGAAGTGGCCCTACAACTGGCAATCATCCTCCACCTCACCTGGGGCTTCAAATGTTTCCAAATCCTTGGGCAGGCATCCTATGTGCCAGGCCCAAGCTTGGAGGCTTGGGGTTTGGATGCCCCTGGGTTTCGCTTGCCCTTAGCCATAAGGCCCCAGGAGCTAGCTAGGGAGGAGTCTCCCATTTCCATAAAGTGGGCATAAAGCCAAGGTCTTTCCATTGGAACTGGAAGTGGGAGGTTAACTATAAATTAACTCAGCGGGTACTACCCTGTTCCAAGCAAGCACTCAGTGCTGCCCCTTACACCAGATTCATCCCACCCAAAACACCAATATCCAGGAGAAGTGGAAAGGAATACCTATGTGTCCAGCTGCCAGGAGCTACACATTTGCTACACAGGAGCAAACAAGCTCCTGTGGGGTGGATTCCATAGGAACTCCAAAGGAGATCAGTTTTCCCTGGGTGCAACTAGGAAAACCGCCTTGGTGGTCACAGTGTTTCCCCTGCCCATTTCAGCTGGACATGCTGAGTTCAACACGCTCTTTTCTTTATGACCCCTCAGACTGAAAAGCCCAGAAGATTCCTCCCCATTGACTCCCCTCCACTTTTCTCTTAATTAAATTGAAATGTCCTGCTTCAGTGTTTGTACATAACCTCTCTCAACTGCTCTTTGATTACTGTCCTTGGGCAGCACTCTCATTATATGTAAGCCAAGCTGTCAGCCACACATCATTTAAGGAGGGTGCCCATGTCTCAGAAAGGTTGGGGCTACTTCTGGCCTCTAGGGATGAGTGTGGAGCTCCCAATGGTGCTAGGAGCAGGAGGCAAGGAGTAGGGAGGATAGTGGGGAAATGCTCCCTGGTGTTTTGAAGGACTGGCTGAAGCAGAAGGAAGCTGAGATCCCACAGAGGCTCCTTGGAGCTGCTGAGCTGGTTCCCAGAGAATGAGACTAATTGGTCCTGACATGCTGTGTAAACAGATAAAGGGAAGCAAAGGGTCCCCCCTCCAGGGCTGTGTAATGGGACTCATTGAAGTGTCTCTGGCTCTTCAAGAGGCAGGAGCTGGATTTCAGCAAGCAGTGTGTTTCTGTGCAGGACTGCAGTGGGAGCAGAGCATCTGCTTGATTTCTCACTCCTTGTTTTCCTGCCCATATTGCTCCTCTCGCCTTTTAAGTGTGGAGAAGAAATTGTGGTCTTATAAGAGCACAGGACAGGGAGCCTGGACTCTTGCATGCCTGGCTTTGCTGATGAATTACTGTGGGCAAGTCAGTGCCCTTCTGTTTCCCCATGAGGGCAAGAAGAAAAAAGGATATTCTGAAGGCTTAATTTCTTACTAAATGGAAAGTGCTTCCAGATACTCAGCTTCAAGGGGCTGCGGGAGAAGAAATATTATCCAGTGTTTTAATTTGGCTTTTATCTTTGAGGGAAACTGAGCTCTTATTGTTGACTCCTTTAACCTTTCTTGGGGGGGGTGGAGGGGATGGACGTTCAATGAACAGGCAAACCAATATGGAAGAAGTGTTTTAGTACAGAATGGGAAAGCCTCTGGAAAATCTTCTCTCCTTTGACTGCTGAGATCAGTCCTTCCTTTGGAGTTCCTATGGAATCCACCCCACAGGAGCCTGTGTGTGTGTTTGGCATCTGGACACATAGGTATTCCTTTCCACTTCTGCCAGATATTGGTGTTTTGGGTGGGATGAATCTGGTGTAGGGGGCAGCACTGAGTGCTTGCTTGGCCACACGTACTGCTCACACATGGCAGTGGCAAAGCAATTAGTGGGAGGTATGCCTGGATGACAAGAAGAAACTGCACTCCAGCATGTTTGGAGTGTGGTATGGGGCCTCCGGCTGTTGAGTGCTGTGCATTCATCTAGACTGCATGAAAGGGGGTGCAAGGGGTAATGTTTTACAAATCCTTACAGCAGCTGGGAATTGCCCTGGCCTGGCACGTGGGGACCAGAAACGTGTCCCTGGATAGAGGATCTATGAGCTCTAGCGCCCTTTTCACCTTGGGGTTGTCCTTTTGAATCCAGCCCATGTTGTTTTTGACTGAGAATTGTTACCATCTGCTAGCTCTTCAGCTGCAAGACTCCACCACCGCAGTTGGTGCTAATTTGCCGCTGTGTATGCGGCACTGTTTTTTGAGGTCAAATAGCAGATTTCAGTCTCCAGGGCTGTCAAAGCTGAAATTCTCTGTATTATTCCCCACGTTTTTTGTCTACAAGTACAGCTTCACTTCCAACTTGGAGCAGTAGTATGGAAGCCACAGCAATCCCCAGTGCATCAAGACAATGTCATGATATCTGCTTTTTGGTAACCCCTTGCTCTTAAGTCCTGCATTTAGCTTCTTCTACCTTGTGTACTGCAAATGCTAGTCATCAAACGGAGTCTCCAAATTTCCAGCCAGCATTCTGGGGTGACACATCTGGCAAAATGCGTGCCCTCCAGGATTCGAGAGTGGTGGACTGATCTGAGTTAGGACCGTAGAAGCTTGGGACTGAAAAGGTGTATTAGTTCGGCTTATCTACCTGGCTACAAGGATAAAGTCTGGCAGCAGAGAGAATATGGGGTATTAAATGGTTAAGAGATTAACCACGATGAGGAATGGCCAAGGTCTTTGATACTTCATCTTTACAGAAGAGGCAGAGAGAAGTTGGCTGCCCTGTTCTCTCTTGGTCTGCTGTCTGCTATAGAGAATCTTTGGCTCAGCACCCTCAAATCTGATGTCTGGTTCCCAGATCAGGGTATTTACAGGCTGACACCAGGCAAGGGTGGGAGGGATGCTATCTGAGAACATCCAAGCTCTGAGAAGTTATAGAGACTCAATGGGAAGGGTGTGGACAGCCCCACCCTGCCTCAGAGGAGGTGATTATACGTCTGCCAGACAGCAGATATCTTTGTTTCTCTGTGCCCTTTAAGCACTTGGTGGATGGTTATTGTGATCTGGTGCCTGGGAGATGGTTTCTGTACAAACACATGCAAAGTTCTTGTGATCTGACAGGCCTGGGTGAATTGGAGCAGGCAGAGATCTGCTCACTAGGCTGGGTGTCCTGAGGTAGCAGCAGCTTGTTCTGATCAAGAGAGAAGCCTCCAGGAATAAGTTACAATTCTTTTCTCCCCAGGAAATGAGTGAATGCTCTTGTGTGTGTACACATGTCTGCCTCAGTATCTTAACTTCTGCAGTGTAGATGAAGCAAGAAATAGGTAGATCTCAATATAGCTGATCACAATGAATCCTAATTTACCAGTTATATCAAAGTAAAATTATAGTTCACCCTTTCTCTGCTAGTATTTAACAGTTTAGCTATCACATTGGGAAGATGCCCATCTTTCCAAGGGTAGGCATGGCATTTGGCTACTCCTTCTGAGTTCATAAGCTTCATAGTTTACAAATCCCCTCACAAGCTGGATATACACTTTTTCATGCTTCGGCTGTTTGCTTCATGGAGCTAACGTGGTGATCCAGAAGCATGTAGCAAAGTTGGTATCTCAGAGCATTTTTACACATGTGGAGGTGCTGGTAGGTGCTTTAATTAGTGAGCCACACTAATTAAAAGTGCCCAAGTGTCACGTGATCAGCATCCCCTGCACTGAAAAATGGTGGTAGGGCGCTTTGAGCTAAAGCTAATCGAACGAGTTTTAGTTCAAAGCATACTGCCGCCATTTTTCAGCACAGGGGATGCTGATACATGTGACTCTAGAGTCTGCAGAAGTGCAGTAATTTCTGTGGTCCAGCAGGCTTGATTAATTGAGTCTGCTCCAACACGCTGGATTTCCAGCACATCAGAGCCTGCTCCTTGCATGTCTATGGGAGCCCTCAGTTCCCAAATGGACACAAATGGGTGTCTGCGTTTCCTAACATGGCAAAATCTTCTCCAAGAGGAAGCACCTTACATTCAATTGCCAGTCCTGTTTTCATTCAGACATCTTGTCAAAGTTGCATAGGATTCCATTGATAAATTCTGCACAGCTGTAAATTGACACTTGTGACACTTCAGGTGGGGTAGCTTTGGGGCTGGCAAAGCTGCTGAAGACAAGGGTTCTACAGGAAGGCGTGCATTGGAGCAGTTTAATGTTGCTGTATGTGAGAGCGACAGACAAGACACCGGCACACATGCAGAGAGAGAGAACACACTGTACCCATGAGATGATAAGGCTGTATATTTACTGAGCATATCTTAATGTAAAACTCAAAAGCAAAGCTGGAGTGCTTTGTTGAGTTCGCACTGCCTGAAACAACATTCTGACTTGGAGATATGTGCAGTTGGTTGTGGTTTATTTATAACACCCAGAGCCCAAATGCAAAGGTTTTTAAACCTATTTATTCTCAGTGTAATGAGAGCTCTTGTCATTCCCTGCATCACATGGTCAGTCTTTTTTCACTTTTGAAGTGCTTTTTGAAGGAGTGGGTCTAACTGTAAAAGGGTGGAATTGATGCCACCCTGTAAAATACTTTTAGAGTTTTTGAGAAATGTATTGGGAGTCAGTGTAGGCACTGCTAGGGCAGAATCCCTTTCTGTTAGGGTGCTGAGAGGTGTGCAGGCCCCTGCTCTAACTCATGGTGCTTTATATAAAGTGCCATGAGTAAGACTGGCCCCTCTCATCCAACAAATGTTCGTCTGTTGGGTGAGGGGCGGGGGGAGGAGTGGGAGAGGGGATCAAGCTCCACTTCAGAGCTGATCAAGCTGAGGAGCCTGTCTGCAGCTTCTCTCCCCTGACACTCCCTCCCTCCCCCCCAGCTCTGGTGCTGTCTGCAGAAAGGGAGGGGGTAGCGGGGGGGGGAAGTGAGCTGGGGCTGGGGTTTGCCTGGCCTGAGCTGCTTCTCCCCCCTCCCTTCCTGCAGACAGCACCGAGGGCAGGTGGATTGGAGCCCCTGCCCTGATCGCATGACAGATTGACCCTAGGGAAGAGAAGTTCTGTAAGGTGCTCCAAAGTGGAGCATCTTCATCTAATCTCTCATTGATGAGGGTTTATTTGTCCCACAATTGGCCACTTTTAAAGCACTCTGCAGCTGTGCACGTCATGGCACAGCTGTAGAGCACTTTCAGGGGGCGGCTCATGTGCAAACGTAACTTCTGTCTGCGCCTTTAGTTTCTTTTCTCTGTATTTTTAATCTTCACCATAATGTTCTTTTTGGCTCTGTAACAGAGTGAGTGACAGGAGTTTGAAAGGCATTTTGTATTGCCATAATCTTCCCCCCCCCCCGCTCCACCCCGCTCACTGTGCTTTATAACCTCTCCTACTACCGCCAGATGCTTTAAACATTCTTTGGAGAGACCCTAGAGATAGGTGAAACCATAAGCCACAAGAGGTTACAAAACACTAGATCTTTATCTCCCATTGGGGCTGCTGGGAGGGTTAGAAGGAGAAAGCAGCACTAGTTAGTATTCATTGCTCAGTCTTCAGTACAGAGCTCTGCTTTGAACTCAGTCACTGGTTCATTTGCTCTCCAGACTACTGCTTCCAAATCACTTGTAATAAATACAAACATGAAACTGCAAATATAAATATGTTTTGTAGCTCCTGCCTGTTATCACCATCATCATCTCTTTCACCAGATGGGGTTTGACTCAACATTTGAGGAACCCTCCAGTTGCCCAGTTCATTTTAACATTCACGCTCATCAGTTGTGACCTCCCTCCCTCCCTCATTAATTTAGGAGTGACCTTATCATTTTTTCTGGTAATACTGCATTGTAATGAAATGACAAACTTGTAGAGGGTATATATATATATATGTGTCTGTAACTGTAAATATAATGGTGACTTCTGTGGGGGTCAGAGTTGCTCAGCTGTGTTTCATGGGCCATCTATGGCTACAGCTACTGCTTCACCGGGACTTCTCTAATAGTTCAGGTTTTTAAAGACCCAGGCTATAAGAGCAACAGGAGCAGTGTTGTGCTTCTGTTGTCCATGTGACATTTTAAATGTCTGTGATGTAGCAAAACTGTAGCTGACTGCTACAGATCTACTTTGGTACTCTGGCTCCTCTTGATGGGTTGATCCTACCTTTTGACTCTTCTTCAGCCTATGGGACAAGCCCCTAGCTTTAAAAAAATACCATTTCATTAACATAGAAGGGGCCAAAATCTTGAATGAGAGAATTAAATCCTAAAGAAGATCCATGTTATAATAAAACATTTACTGGAACTAGAAGGACTAGAATTATCAGGAGGACACTGCCTCTGAACCCTGGGGCACATGGGTAATCAGTTCAGCAATTTTTTGCCAAATATAGGAGTAGACCTGGATTGGAAATAGGCACTGGAATATTCCAAGGGGGTCTCTACATCACTCAAGGTAGCACCATGAGGAGCTACCTGAGTGGCATTGAATGTGCTTGATTCTGCACAGGAAGCAGTAGAATTGCATCTGCAGCAGTCACAGTACCATGCAAATGTTTCTGGAGTGCTTCTGGTTTGGGAGCTAGCACCTGTGGAGCCACCGTGGGTACCTCTTCACCCTGCCTAAGATCACTCAAACAAATTATGCAGCTGAGCAAAGAAAGCCAGCACTGGTGGCAAGAGGATTTCTTTCACCATAAGTATA